>NC_087552.1:8872930-9179930 GCF_036250125.1 Pseudopipra pipra
TATAATTTTATATTCCAAATCTGTGAGCTTGTCATGAGGACATGCAACTGCGCTGCAGAGAAATCACGATTCAGATGATCACAACTCCTCACCTCTTCCCACATCTCTCCCATTATGTGAAGAATAAAAAATTATTTCACCTGTAAACCTTTCTTAAACTGTTTTTTTTTTTTTGTTAGTTTTAAAAACTCTGCCTTTCAAGGCATGTTATCTGAAAAACATTCAAGTGAGTTTCTAGTCTTCTCCGTATGGGAATATACTTGATATCACCTGTAGATTATAAAATAATCCAGAAATTAATAAATCTTTTAAATCCTGTACTTGAAAGCTTCTTTCTCTCTTTACCACTTTTCATACAGCAGTTTCATCTCATTACATGCCTAATAGGGAACAACTAATGTGACACCTTTAAGTAATTCCTGCTCATTTTTTTATTTTTAAGAGAAAAAATTCCTTCCTTATGTGACTTAATGACAGACTAGATTTATGAAGTGGGAATGAAGATCCTGTCCTTTTTGCCAAAACCAAACTCAAGGCCTTGTGTCAAGGAACCTGTTCATAGGATGCTTCCTGGTGAGCAAGTAGGGACTGAAATTTTAGGCCCAGAGACCCTTCCAAAGATTATGCTCTTTGCTAATTAATTCTTATTACCTTATAGCTTGAAAGGACTGAAATACAAGGAAAGTCATTTGAATTTTACTCCTGGAAAAATATTTGCTACTTCTATATTATAAGGCAACACATTAGTTACACATCCAATTTAGGGAAATAATTCGTCATAACCCAGCCATGAAATGAGTTCTGAGAATTAAGATCTGTTTCAAAGGACAACTTTTTTTGTTGGAAGATACTAGTAAGTTGTTTGCACCAAGGCATTGCTAAGCACACCACTGCCTTTGAGAGAATGAATGCAGAAGTGCAGGGACCCACAGAAGTAAAATATAATGTGTTGAATCACACGCGCAGTACCCAGGTCTTAGTCAGTGTCATTCTAGGTCAGTCTTCCTCATCGGAAACTGCATCTCTATTCTTCTGAACTCGGTAAAAAAAACCCCAAACAATATAACCTGCTAAAGGCTTGATTAATAACTTGCTGATCTTTTACCTGTAGAAAATTTTAGTTATAGACAGTGGCAAAAAACCAGAAAACTATAAAAACTATGACAGGATTAAGGAAAAAAAAACAAACAAACCCCAAAACCCCCAAACCCAAAATATGTCCATTAACATTAAGCTATTAATTAGTGGAAAACAAGCAAAATCCACTACAAATATATCGCCAGCAAGAGTAGCTGGACCAGAACAATAAAACATAATGGGTATAGCAGTAGCTCAGCAATAGAAATACTCAGTGAGAAGTGCTGGTACTGAGTTGACTTCACCACATTAACCTGAGCACATCAGACAGGTCGCATATTTGGATAATGGAAAAAAAACAGCTATGAAACTCCATAAGCTAAAAATACATGTTTTCTACTTCTTAGAAGTTTTACATAGAATTTAACCAAGTATCTTCTTCCTTTAGTAAGGCTTCACAAAACATTTTCTTTATCTAGTTCATGAATAGTTACATCACTGCACGCAAAAAACATTATAAACTGCTTACTGCATCATTCAAAGTATTTTCATATCACAGTAAAATGTGTGAGTGAGCTAGATGCTCAAATAGTTAAGCCAAATAAGTTTAAATTGTAGAAGTTGAGCTTCAAAGCACTCAGGAAAAAAATGTGTTCAACAAGGTTTAAACACATCAGATTTAGGGTCTGTGCAGAAGAGTGCTTTTAAGTTGCAATTATTTCCAATTCAAAATCACCTTCATCTACATCTATTTTAGAAAAAGGGAAATGTGTTTTGATTAGTTGTTTTAATCCAGCTGTAATCCTAAGTAACACATTTTCTTAGTTCTTAAGAGGGCAGCTATTTAGAAGATGGCAAGGGATTTTGCTTCTGTAATACATCTTTTCAGTTTGTGTACATTCATGAACTGCTTTTCATGCCCATTTGAAACACTACTAAGTGCTTCAAAAGTATTACAGATTTCTGTATAAAACCAAGCTTTAATGCAAGATGATTTCTCCAAAGAGAATTTTGCAAAAGAAAGCCATTCCTTTACAAGGCAAAATGGTAAACTGTCTACTCCTTTCTGATGGTCTTAATAATAGAGTATGCATAGAGAGAAAGTACGTCTACAGTTTAATATAAAAAGAAATATATTTTTCTTAATGATAAATTTTAGTAGCTCCTCATTTCAGCCACATGCACATTCCACTTATTCATCTAATCCTGTAGTGATTATTTTCTAGGATGCATTTTACTGTCTCTGAACAAGCTGAACAATTTCAAAACCTGGGAGGCAATGAAATACATAACTTGCCATAAAGTTTGAAGTTTGTGAGCAAATTAGTTCTACATCTGCAGTAATATTGTATAACACATTACAGAAGAAAGTCTCATTAGATTTTTACAATTTGAAGAGCTAATACGGAATCAGTAAGCATCTAGTTGGGAAGCAAAAAACATAGAGTAATTAATGTACTATAGTATGCATGCATTGATTTTTACATGGACTATATTTTAGTGGTAATAATGTCTGGCACCAGAGTACAAATCAATAGGAGCCACTACTGTGCTGTTGGTTAAAAAAAAAAATTAAGGAGAACAATCTTTTCTCTAACTGGCATGATCAGAATTCCACATCTCAATTTTGCTATTGTAATACCTGCCAATATTTTAAATAAGATTCTCATCCCAAACTTATTTGAAATACATATAAATACCCAGTCTTTGTACTCATGCTGTTCTTCTCATAAGCAATATGCTGTCAGATTTAGAAAAAAGCAAAACATTAACATCAAATAGAAAAAGGACTGTCTGCTTCATGTGAATATTCATGGAGATCTGTGTTTGCTATCACAGTTCAAACACCATGTTATGCTTTGCTTCCCTTCATTGTTTCCTCTTAGAATTGTTAAGCAAGTTTCGGGCTAATACATGAACACAAGGTGAGCAAGAGACTGCATGAGCTTCCTGAAATGGCAATATTAGAGTATATTAAGAGTATATTACAAGTATATTAAGAGTGTATTAAGAATAAAAAGTCAATTCCGAAGATTCAGTATCTTGTTTAAGTCTCAGAAGGCCCCGGGGCAGAAGGGGACACAGTGAGTAGCATCAGGGCCCAAATTCCATCTTCAGTAGCTGTTTGGGAACTGCACAGGTGTAGACCCATAACCTTGCACAAGGGAGTTTCCAATTCCTTCACAATACAGAGGAATAGTTAAGGGCCATCTCCAAAAAAATCTCTACCAGAAAAAGAGGCAGGAAAGTGGCCCAGGATGAAGGCTCTGGGGGCCAAAAAGAAAGGCCTGTGTGCATGGAAGTGTGCAGTCATTTCATGAGCTTGATTTTATAAAACTAGTAAATAATAATAATAATAATAATAATAATAATAATAATTTTAAAAAATCAAACCGTTTTTAGGCTGTAACTTCACAGAAGCCCATGAAAATGATGGAGGGAAAGAAAATATTACACTAGTGAGAGTTGCAAGATGTATAGAAATCCAAGGACAATTATGGTACATATGAAGGGTATCCTGCCCTATGTAAGAAATTATTTTACTTAAGACTTTAGGTCAGAACAACCTCCAGAACAGTATAGCCAATATTAAGGCATGCTAAAAATTATCCAGGCACACAAAAGAATACTCAATTAAGATTCACATTACTGATAACACAGCCCATTTTTAAAAGGAAGGCCTAATAAAAGGAAAATAATCTTAAGGAAAAAAAAAAAATCAGTCTATGCAATGTCTCTTTCTCCCTCGCACCTACAGTTCTTTTACTTCCAAGACAATACCAGTCCTGCTTCCACTGTCTTTTTCTACTAGTAATATACAGCCAAGAAAAGCTGGTATGGGTAACTTAAAATTCATCGTCATTAGCACACAGAATGAAGCAGATGGAAGTAATGTACTTTCCACTTCTTACACTATGGTTAGTATTTCAATATTTTTAGAATAAACAAAATAAATGGGATTATTAGGTATGTTTCTAGTATGAGAAAAATAATTGAAAAATGTAATTAGCACAATAACCTTCCAGAGAAAGTATGCATGCAAACTCTCTAAAGGCTGCTGCTAATACACAGGAAAAAAAGCATTATTTATTCTAGAATGTCTTTGGATTAGCCGGCTGGTTCTCTTACATACCAAAATATCAGAGTCTAAAGGCTATTAGGGACCTACAGATACCATTTCTCTCAGCAGGTGCTACAAACACACAGTTCTGGGGTGGGAGGGGGGGGAAGGACAAGAACTCCTGTGATCTTACCTTACAATGCTTTTCTAAAATACACTGCCAATTTCAGAAATACCCAGCCAATATTTCCATGTTGGGTGGTGCTTTAACTGTTTTACCATATAATAAAAGATTTAGGCCCAGAAAGTAGTAGTTTGTTAAATCAGGGACCTAATATTAGGAAATACTGCTAATTTGAAATTCTACCTTAGAGTGAGGATTGAAAGAATTCAGCAACTCCCAGCATTTGACTTGCTATTTTTAGCTGGAAAAGTGTGTGATATAGTGCAGTACCATTTGCTTTTTGAAATTGATTGTGCTGTCTTTTCGCTGGTAATAAATATACTATCCTAACACCATTTACATAAAAACCTGGAACCAACACAGTGTCAAGCTCAAATGCAGTACAGCAAATCTGTGTTTGAGTGACCTTTATGTATAATGTGCCCACAAAAGCCTACTAACAAAATAAAGCTTTTTCAGGGCTGTCAGGTTTCACCAACACAAGGTTAGAAAGGATAAATCAAGATTCAGCAGAAAGAGTAGTATATGGTGAGGAAAATAAAACAAAACAGAAGACAGGCTAGTTAAAGAGAATCTAGCATTACACTCACTCTGATCTGCTGGGTTTAGTATTCAAGTGGTTGAGACACTGATGATTTACATTTCAAAGAAAAAAATGAAGCTTGCTGATGATGTTCCACAGAGCGTGGGTGAGACTGCCTAATTCTTCATGACCCGTATCCATGGAAGCAGCGGAAGCACCTTTGGAGCTCACCCTTCCCAGCACTGTTCATGAAACTCCAGACTTGTCTCTCTCACCCCGAACACCCACATTTGCCACCATAAACCTCCACTCAAGCATAAAGGTAAACTGTTACAAGATTGCAAGGTTCTTGGTATACCCCTTTATGAGAATATCAATAAATAGGGAAACTATGTCTAGGAAATAAATATGAACAATGGCATGTTGTTCACTTGCAGAAGAAAAAATGAAGAAGTGCTTCAACTAGCACACATCTTGATTTCACTGATTTTTATTACATTATTACTAATGCAATGAAACCAACGGTCTCATTGCTGGTCTTTGTCCACATTCTTTTAAATTTGAAACACATCTATAGCAGCAGATGTCAACATATCCCCTAACACTGTACAGTACTAAATTTCTTAGAGGAGGATTTTGGTGCCTGACTGCTAAATTTCACTATCTTGACCCCTTTTGGGGAAAAAAAACCCACAACTATGCTTAAGAACAGAAAAATTGTCTAATGGGCTCAGATTGTTGTTGTGTAAAGAAAAAGAAGCAATATATACAGGAACAGCATTTGGCCATTCTCTTGTTGAACTTTAAATTGGGATCCAGATCATTGCACAGTTGAGAAAGAAATTCACTTTGGTTTAGTTTCCTGACAGAATTCTCCCTTGCTCACTGATCAAAAGCAGATTACAAGAAATTAGGTCTGACAAGTTTTTTTAGGAGAATAAACGTGTGAGATGTTCAGGTATCACTGAATGGCTAGGGTTGGAAGGGATCTTAAAGATCATGTAGTTCCAAACCCCCTGCCATGGGAAGCCATAGCTCATACCCCTATATGGGGATGAAGGAGGGAACTTATTCATTTTGTCTCCTTTAAAGGCATCAAATTATAATTCACAATTCTTATCTAAAGAACTTTTCCTGTCCTCTTAAAAATAATGCATAAATAGATATAAACAGATAAGTAAATAAAAAGGAGAACCAACCTTTACTTCCTCCTTGGCAACTTAACACTTTCAAAAGAACATCCCTGACTTTTCCTGTACCTGACAACGTAAGACCAGACTTCTGCAACCTCACAGGCCTATTAAAGTAAATTGGGCACAACAGTTATGCCTGTTTGCTCCACTGCAATTTTAAGTTCCAATTCTAAAACAGAGTGCAAGTGGGGTGTCTTATCTTCTCCAATTCAGAAAGTCCCTCACAGTCAAAAATAGCCTCAGTGAACTCCGTATCAGCTTGATAGACAAAACAAGAGTATTTACATTCATCCTGCCTCTTTCTCCAAACTCACTGCAGCTAAAAAAAAAACACTTCTGCCTGTCTGAAGGATCAGACTTGTGACTGTCTGAAGGATCCCTTAGACACAGTATTTGGTTATTATCGGTTAAAAAAATAAAATAAATATTTTTAAAAGTGAACATCTAAATGTTTTGTTTTGTTTCCTTGTAAGGGTAACAGCAACAATGTTCACTTTGCCCCCTTCACATCTCTTCTCTCTTCTTTCCCAAGAATATCCTATTTAGTTCCGCAGTCTGAAAATGACCTTTCATTTCAACAGCTCTGTGGGCTCCACTACTCGCAGAAATAAACATTTTCTTCCTGGCACAATAGCAACTATTTTAATATTCTCTTCAGACTTTCTCTTCACTGCAATCCTAATAAACACATTCAGGTTTACGATAAAGAGAGATCCTACCAGACAAATGGCAGCAAGGTTACAAGCTGAAGCTGATGACCTTCTGAAAGCTTGTTTTCCAGAGCTGCCTGATGGGGTGAACATTCCAGTGCTGTTATTCATTGAAATAGGAACTCCAAATATTCCCCCTTTCTAAGCAAAGTCATTTTACCTTGACAACATATCATCACTGGCTCTCTTCTGTACATCTCCTAGGTCAGGAAAGAAAGGTGAGCAATTTATCACTCATGAATCCTTGATTTTAATGCAGATATTAACTGAAATTCAATTTCTATTGAATACATATTTTGAATATTATATACACATACATATGCAGTAGCATTAAGGCACAAAGGCTAAACATATCTGTCAGATCTGATCTGAACTGGGATAGAGATATAGTATTTTTTAACTACAGTATAAAACACTGGTGACTTGCACTTCATAAATTCCTGATTTTTCCAGAACCTTTCAGCCATTTAGCCATTAGAAAGCAAAGAGCTTTAAAGGAGTCCCAGTTTTGTAATTCATTTGACTTCAGCTTGCAGGTGTTAAAAAAGGGTTAGGTCATACAGATTCATTTATTCCAGATACCCAACCTGTAATGATTTCTGCTTCTTTTTAGGAGGAGGATTTATAGGTTGGATTACACCCCACAGAACTATACACAAAGGTGTCCTTCCATGTGCTAATCTCCCTCTTTTGGCACAGAGATATCACATCTAAGATACTCCCTGGGTGACAGAGAGGAGCCCACCATTGTTTTGTCCCACACTGAGAAGGCTGAAGCCATCATTTCAGATGAGTATGGGTTTCCTATTTGGGCACTACTGCAATCCAAACTTAAAAGCTACCTCATGAAACTTCATGTCTTTCTCTTTTCTGCCTGAAAAGCAGACAGGGTCAGTCCTTACCTTACATCCTAAAAGGGCACTTTCAATTTACCAGGAAAGAGTCAGAAATTCAGCTTGCTTCAGCAGAGAGAATTACAGGGTACAATCCCAAGCAAATTAGTAACACACCAGCGCTAGGAAAATAAGGTCACAGTGTCTTTGGCAAGTTTTTGAATAGGACACTCATAGTTGGTCTAGATTCTTGTGCTAATACCCTCTTTGAAGGCACACTTTTAATTAACTGCAGTAGGAAAAGTGGGTAAGAGAGGTGTGGAAAGCAAGCCTTATGTTCCTCTATACACTCTAAGCTAGAGAAGTTTGGTTTTATAGTATCCTTTTGATTCAGTTCCTTCCAGACCATTGAAGAAAGCTCAACCTTCAGTTGAGTCAGAGCTGAATCCCTTGCTGAGATGCCCTGCTCTAGGCAGGCCTGTCCTGCAGTTGGGCAGGGGATGGTGACACACACCAGGTTCCCTCACCTGGGGAAGCCCTGGGGGAACACCCCCAGGGCTGACCCAGCAGCACACCCTGAGCAGCAGAGGCACTGGGGGACTCTGCACCAGCTGCCCCACCCATGGTCGATGTCTCCACCCAGGAGGAGCTGCTGAGGAGAGAGGGTGCAGTGCAGACCTCACTGAGATCCTTCTCTGGGGCAGGGACAGGCTGCAAACCTGCCTGCAAGGTTGGCCCAGGTGGAGAACCTGCAGGTGGCTGAGCTGCATGAGGTGGTGAGAAGGCAGTGGAACACTGGGGAGGCTGAGAAAGAATTAGATAGCTGGTTCAAAGCACAGTCTGCAGCGGACCTACAGACAGACAGCCACAAACTCCCGCTCCCACCCAACACACAAAAGGGGACAGGAGGCAACAGTGCAGAACAGAAGCTTGCAACAGCAAGATGTTCAGGGGGCTAGAGCACCTCCCCAATTAAATTAGACTGAGAGAGTTGTGTTTTTCCAGCCTGGACAAGAGAAGGTTCTGGGGAGACCTTACAGCACCTTCCAGTATCTAAAGGGGCTAGGAGAGAGCTGGAGGGACTTTTTACAAGGGCATTTAGTGATAGGACAGAGGGGAATGGCTTTGAACTGGAAGAGGGCAGGTTTAGATCCGCTATTAGGAAGAAATGCTTCACTGTGAAGGTGCTGAGGCATTGGCATATATTTCCCAGAGAAGCTGCAGATGCCCCATTGCTGGAAGTGTCCAAGGCCAGGTTGGATGGGGCTCTGAGCAGCCTGGTCCAGTGTAAGGTGCACCTGTCCACAGCAGGGGGGTTGGAATGAGATGATCTGTAAGGTCCCTTCCAACCAAACCATTCCATGATATGATTCTATGATTATAGAAGCAGTATCTCCATCTATGTGGATGTCCATGGTTTTCTATAGCTCTCCACTAAGTCCATCAGCTGTCACCAAGGAGCGCTGCCAAGTTTATTCTGCAACACAGGGAACTATAAAATAACAGAACAACAGAACACACCTATTTTGTCTTTCTCAGGATTATCCCACAGATTTTAAAATTTTGTTCCATGTTCAGGTCTGTATTTGTATATCTCCTAGTAGTCAAGCATATATTTTCTGTTATGTTCTGGGAAGTAACTGTACACATTCTAAATGGTGCTTTACATTACCATGCATTCATGTTATTAGTATTTTTCTGAAAGAGAGGATTTTTTCTTCCTCTTCAATGTTAAAATAATCTTTTGTTGTCACTGGACTTGATGATCCTTGTGGGTCCCTTCCAGCTTAGCATATTTTGTGATTCTGTAATTCTGTGATCTTTTAAAGTAACCAGCTGCTTCCTGCCAGGATCTACAGCTCAATTGGTAGCACTATAAAGGTATTTCTTCAAAACATTAAAATTTATTGCAGCTTTATTTGTTGATGCTGTAACCTTAAAACTACCTTTGTTAGTCTGCATTGGCCCTACCAATGTGTCGTCCTTACTGCAGCAGTTCAAGACAATGCAGTACCTTTGCTTGCAGTTACATTTTGTATAAAAGAGTCTGCAACTGGGAAATGGGAATAAATTATATCCAGGCAATTCCAACAATGCAGAGAGAATTTAGAGATCATAAATGTCAGAAAGTTCAGTGTCAGTTTCTCAGAGGGTAAAACAGAACAGAAAGTTAGTAAAAAAAAGATCCTGCAGTAAGCAATAGGGCATGCATGCAGAGATGTTTCTCAAGCAAACAGGGTCAGGTGAGCTACCTTAAGACCTGAGCTCTTCCCATACAGATATGTTCTCCAAATCACAGTCAATAAAAGATGCTTACATTTATAAATCCACTAATATCTTTAAAAGGTAGCTTCCTTCCTCTATCAAAGTCAAGAGGATTTAGTTGTCCCCAACAACACAGTTTAAGAGACTTACCTGTGTACGACCAAGAACAATCCTTTATAAAACAAACCTTTACCTTTAAAATTAAACTAGAGGTATTTAGTATAGTTCCAAGCAAGCAACTCCTGCCAAGTGGCTGGCAGATCAGAGTGCTGGGCAGTATACTTGACAGAAAAGCTAGTGTAGTTACAATAAACCAACCCAAGATTTAGTACTGGAAGAACTCAAACACTGCCAAAAGAATCACACAGTAAGTGCTCCCTGTAACAGAAATTTTGGGATTCTTATTTGCATATCTAGATTCTCAGATTTACGAACAGCCACTCTTTTGTTTCAGGGGCTCCTCAAATTTAGATTTAAGAGATATATACTTAGGCCTGTCTTAATAAAAAGCAAATACGTATTTTAAAGGAGTGGAGAAATAACTAAAGGTATGGGAAAGAAATCCATCACCCCCGAATGCTTGGAAAAATAGGACTGTAGAAGTGTGACAGTCATACAACACAGCTATTCTAATCTCCATGATTAGAACATATTTACAGATCCAAGTAGTCTTTCCATTTATAACTCAAGGTCTATCTACACTACACTTAATGCCCTTTCCCACTTAGCCCCCACCCACCAAAGTTTTGAACTAAAATACAGGCACACCATACTGGTGTGAAACCAGTCAGGTTACCAGGATTAGTCATTCTGATGCATATTCTGTTTTGAAGTCCATCTTACTAGGCAAATGCATTTATATTAATGCAAATGTCTTAGCTGAGACATACTACAGACTGAAAGGAAAATAGAAACATTTCAATGATTAGAACAACAAAACATATAAAAATGAGGCATTAAATATAAGGGGACAGGAGCCAGAAGTCAAATTAGCTGAAGGGCTTAACTACACCCCTGGAATGAAGTGCTATTCATTGTTGGAAATACAAAGCAGACTCTGACAATTAACAAATAGAAGTCTTGGGTCTTTTACAATAGATCTTTAAACAGTTCCTTCTCAGCAGATTCAAAATTGTTTCACTGGGGAGCACAGGGGCTACTGACCCCCAATAGCAGCTGTTTTGTTCAGCTCACCTCATACCATATCAGAATCCCTGGAAGTTTTGTACTACATGCTAGCATCCCCCTCGTCCCTCCCCAGCAAAAGGTAAACTTAATCATAGTATCCAAGTGAAAAACTCGGGAAACAGTTCACGTTGCTGTTTAACAAACTTCTAAAGCTACTAAAACAGGTTTCACGGTCTACCTTCCCTCGCTGATCTTCAGGGTCTACCTTCCCTCGCAGGCACACTTTAGTGAAGCGCAACTTCCACACATTCTTATATTCTAACTCCCAAAACAGAGGCCTATAAGGAAGGTGGTTTCATATTTAGGTTTCCTTATGCCCATCAAATATTTTGTGCGCTGTAAAAGGCACTAAAGTAAGACAGGTCATCTAAAGTTTATTAAAACATCTGTGCCTTCCAGCATGGAGTTCACAAATTCCGAATGCAACATTATTCAGCCAATTTAATAAGATTAGCCAGCCTGTTTTTTCCACTTTCTCTCATTTCTTCATCCATAACAAGCTAGCTTGTAGCTAAGGGAAGCCAAGCACTTTTAAAGTTTTATTCTTTCACAGCTAGTAAAGTACAGCATTTACAACTGGGAGCTATCATGTCAGAAGCACAGTAGTTTCTCACGGGTCACTCAAAGTGCGCTACACAAACCAAACCCAAGAAAACAGAAAGGAGATTGGGAAGAAAGCAGACTAATTAACAGTTCTAAATTTTAGTTAAACTCTTTTCAACCTTCTGCTTCTCAGATCCAGCTAGACAACTAATAAGCTTCGTGGAATTCCGGCCCTTAATTAACATACACTTATTTCCCCAGAAGGATTAGAAGTTTCACCAAATGTTCAAGAAGTCAGTTTTTACAGCTCCAGTTAGATAACTGTCTACATTTAGGAGCAAGGGTTACCTCTCCATATTCTATTGGTAACAGACTATATTTTTTAATGCCATCACTTGCATTTTCATTGCACCAGGCTTCCCTCTTTGTGACCACATAACATTTTCAGCCAGTAATTCAGTCACTTGACATGATAAGATAAAAGCCATTAATGTAAGTACCTCAATTATACATTAACTGTTTGAAAGTAGAAGAATCTGTTAACAACCACCTTTCTGAAAGGCTAACCCAACATTTTATAGACCAAGGTCTGAGGCTTTGTGCTCCCTAGAAAGGAAGTGATCATCAGAAGCAAAATGCTAATCAAAGCAAAACCAGTTTGACCAGTGCAGATTGCACCACTAACTTCCACCAACATGAACGATGCATGGTAAACAGCACCCTTCCCAAGGCAGTCCAGCTTCTCTGCTGGCAATTAGTTCTTCCTTGACTTGTGGCTAAACACACAATTCATTTTAAAGCCCTGCCTCAGTTTTGTGAGAGCAGAAGGTATGAGTTTTAAATAACAATGCTGAAGAATTAATAAGACAGTCAATCATCAGACCTTTATCTTACTTTTAACCATCTACAGCTATCTTCAAAAAGCCAGCTATGACAGTCCTATGGTTCTGCAAATGTCTTCCTCAGGGTAAGAGCGACATATCTCCTCGAAACACCCCAGCTTTCTTCTGCTCCTTCTGGCTGCAAATTAATACATGTTGTTTCAACACTGCTTGGGCAATTCCACTACACTACACTAGAAATGCTTAGAAGACCGACAAATCAGGCCAGCTTTACACTTCAAAACTGTACAAAGGCCACCCATTGGCAGCAGCAGGCAAATGGCCAGCCTTTATACCCTCTTCATCATTTTAGCTACATGCGAACCTGTCAGACGTTCACCCCACCATTGTAAAGCAGTGCCGAGTGGCACACAGGAACACAGAGCTGATGGAGGTTCCTCATTGCAGAGATGAATGTGATCAGGCCAGACTGAGGTTTCCTCAGCTAGGAAAGGTGAGCCTCAGAAACTGCTGCTGCTGCTGCTGCTACTGCTTTTAACATTCCAGGTCAGGCCTTTCTTCATACTGTAGTATTCCTTGCAAAAAAAGGGCTTTGGCACTTTTAAAAGTTTCTCTCTTTCCAAAATGAATAAACTTTCTCCCAAGAAGGCCACTGAACAGTTCCTGAGGGTCAGCTAAGGGCTCAACTAAAAGACTGTCATCAATAAAGCACATTTCTCCATGTCAAGGTAGCTCTTCAAGGAGCATCAAGCCAACTGTTGTCTTTGGCCAGAGCACTTTGTACCAACAGTGCTGTGACCAGCCACAGACCTCTGGTTATCCCTACAAAGCAGTGTTTGGATGCAGGACAGCTGTGCTTTGAAGCCCCATGCCCTTTAGCCTGGAAGGGACACCACTCTTTTCAGTCCCATGGCCTGTCACCACTGGTTGACAGGACCAGGTACCTCCAGCCCATTTGCCCCTTGGCCAGAAGGCTGCAGGGGCCCCTCCTGTCCCCTTGGCCTGCAGAGAAAGGCAGTGAAGGTAGGAGCATGGTCACTGCAGCTGGGATCAGGTACCAGCAGCCTCTATTTGGCATGTTCTCCTTTGCTAAGGCATTCCTTGCCCCTGCCACCCATTCCTGGCAGCTCTCTCGTTGAAAAGGCTGGATGCTGTGACAAGGGTCTCTCTGGGGCTGCTCACATCTTCTTGCCAAGGCTGGTAGGCCCTGGGCCGTCCCAACGGTGCTCCAACAGACCTGTCTGCACCCCCTTGCTAAAGGAGACAGAAGAAAAGGCCTCCTCAGCTCTGCAGCCAGGGAAAAGGGCTCCCCATGCCCCAAAGTCTGGCTCAGGTCAGTAGTTCCTGGCAGTGCTGCTGAGCCCAGGCACTGCTCCACGGGACCTGTCATGGGCCCTCGTGCCACAACCACACTTACTCTTCCAGGACTTTCCTCGAGAGCTGCAGCTCTTCCTGCTGCTCTAATGTGCTCTGCCTTGCCGTGCTTCGCCCCTTCTCCTTCAGCTTCTCAGCATAGGCCTTTCTCAGGAGGTAGGGAGGGCGATAGGGATCCTCAAACACGTAGGGGCAGGAGGTCTGCAAAGGCAGAGGAGACTTCTAAAGCACTGCCACCAATGGCTGGGGCTGCTCCCAGAGCTTCAGCTGAGGCGTGTGACTTGCACAGGCTTGGCTTGGTCTTCAAAGCAGTGGTGCTGACCCCTCACAGAGAGCACAAAGCTGCCAGCCCATGCCACAGCCAGCTGCACGCTCCAGCCTGGGGCCTCAGGAACAGCTCCACCTGCAGGGAGGGCAGGCCATGGCACTGCTGTTGTGCCCAGACACCTTTCCTGCTCCCTCCTAGGTGTTGCAGCTCCAGGGCCAGAGTGTCACGTCAAAGAGCGAGGAGGGGAAAGGCCCCTTTCCTGGGGGATGTGATGTGCATGCCATACCTTTCCTAGCTCTGTGATCTGTCTCGTTCGGTTGCCAAAGTATTTGCGCCACACTTCACCTTCCACCTCATGGCGCCTGGATGCCATCAGCAGCTGGAGCTCTCTTTCTTCCCTCTCATTGTAGAGGGAGTGCATTCCCTGAAGGCCATGCACACACCACACATGCAACATTAGTCACCTTGAGCATGGCTAGGGCAGGAGGGCTGGGACAATGGGCAGTTCCTGCTGCCTCTCTGCCTCGGCCCAGAGCCCAAAATGTGACACAGGGCTGGCAAAACCCAAGGATGTACCATTGCTGAGGGTCGTGGAGCACATTTGGGGAGCTTTGACCGTGACTCAGATTGAGGTGTGGGGTGCATTAGCGTCTTATCGGTCTTCTCCTGGATTACAGGCAGGAATCTAAAGAGGAAGGCCAGCAGTCTGAGTCTGTGGGAGCCCAGTCTGAGCCTGTATCTGTGCGATGGGCTCACACCCTGCTCCATGGCACCATGCGGCAGTTCAGCAAGACCACAAGTCCAGCAGGACAAGGTCTCCAGGGCCATTCAACATCAGCACATGCACCCCAGCCAAAGGAAACATCTCTCCCTCTCTACCACAAGTGCACAGTGTACCCCACACAGCCTCAGCCACACCACTCCTCTACAGGGCTCACCCTCCTCGGCCGGCCTCCTTGTCTTTAGGCTGATCAGATTCCATTGACTGCTGGCTGGCCTGGGAAACCCTCCGCCGAGCCAGGAACACTGGATCCAGCACGCTGACTGCAAGTGGGAGAAAGGGAAGAGCACGCGGTGTCTTTGAGATCACGTGGCCAGCAGGAGGGGCAGAGCTGCGCGGTCGTGCCACGCAAGGCTCACCCTCAGTCCTTGCCACCCTTGGGAGCCAGAGTTCCAGGCAGGCCCCTGTCCCATACCCACACTTGATCCAGAGCTGAATTCCCACCAAGCCACCCATCTCTGTGGGACATGATTTTCCTCCTCTCCTACTCACAACTCTGCCATCAGAAGGGACTCACCAATAGGAAGAACTGGGAGGTACTGGGAATCCCCAGGGCCCGCTGGAGGGATTGGGTTGTAGGGGCTGCCCACAGCTCAGAGCCTCTTCCAGAATGGGTCATCCCACAGTGACCTCAGACGTCCTGCCCTCATGAGGGCAAGAGCACCCTCAGTCCCTGCCAGCCCTCAGATGGCACATTACCTCTGCGAGAACCCCCGCCCCAGGGCGCCGACTCTCTGCTGGGCTTCAGGGAAATCAGAGGAGCCCATGGCTGGTGTGGGGTCTCCACTACAAGACTGGAAACAAGAAGGCACCAACTGGGTAAAGCTGGGGCACCAGGCTCCCCTGGGGGCTCACACTTTTAACTGCTGGCACCCGTCTTTGGGAGCCACTGCCAAGTTCTTGGAGCACAAGGTGCACAACAACCCTCCTTGCTGCCCATGCAGACTGTCCCACCTCTCTCAGGGCACACTGAAAGTTGACTGGCCCCTTTGTCTGCAATCTCCAAGCCAGGGAGGAGTGAGCGGTGGGCAGAGCAGGAAGCTCTCCTGGGAAGGGGCTCATCCTGCCCAAGTTTGGCTGCAATGGAGCCTCAATGAACTAGAAGCTGCAGAAGCTGCAGAAGCCATCCTGCTCACCTTGGTAGTGTGATGACCTCATCTCGACTGACCCGATTAAAATCATTTTGGCCTGGAAAGGCCACGATCCTCATCATGTTGGAGTCCTGGAAGGGGACAGCCACATTTCAACAGACACCCAGAAACATGCTGGTTGCCCACAAGGGGGGCAAATTTGGCGCCTTGCTGCTCAGAGACACAACGGCTGCTTCCCAGAAAGCCTCACACCAGCTTCTCCCTTGATGTCATTAGACCCTCCCTCAAAGGGCCGAGGCACTGCCCAGACATGGACAAGGTCATCAGGAGCGTGCCTAGGCTGGGTGGTGAGGCAGGTCATGACAACTGAGAGAAGGCAGCAGGAGAGCTTTGACAGCATTGCCACAGAGCCATGAAGAGGAATCCCATAGAAATGACAAGCTCACCCTGAGAAGAGCTTTCAGCATGTTTCCTGTCATATCTGGCTCCAACAAGTAGTGATCAAAGAAGGTCATGCTGACCACTTTTCCTCGCACAGCAAGGATACCAATGCCCTTGAAGAAGAATTCCACCTCCTTCTCGTCTGCAAGAGCCCCAGCAAAGCAAAGCAGGGTCTCATGTACACACAGCTCCACAATTTCTCGGCGGAAGTGGGTGTCTGCAGCAATCTCCCCAAAGTCCAGCTGAACAACAGGTGTCTCATCTAGGAAACAAGAACAAAACAACAGGGTGTCTGCCACCACAGTTCAGCCAATTCCAAGATTAGGGGTCATCAGTGCCCAACCCTCAGGCAACACTCTGCCAGACAGTGCTCCCCTTTCAGCTTCAGTCACCTCTCCAGAACAGAGCTGGTGGTCAGGAGAGGCCAAGCAAAGCTTGGCCTCCTGCTGCAATCAACCAGCTGAAGCACAGGGGGAGCTGGGGAGACAAGGCTGGCTCCCCAGAGAGGGGCAAGGTGCTGGGCTGCCCTATGTGTGCCCACACTCAGCACTCTCCAGGTTGGAAGTGCCTTTCCTTGGGCGTGTCGGAGCTGTTGGCAACAAGCCAAATGCAAGGGTTGTGTGGGGAAAGTATTCCATCTTCTTACCAGGAATTTTGGTTTCCTCACACTCAAGGTTGTAGAATGTCCTCAGCTGTTTGTTTACAACGAACACAGGTCTCTCAACAGTCAAAACCTTGCCCTCTTCCACACTGGCATGCACTGGGACAATTGCAAATGTCCCAACTCCAATCTCCACTGCCTGGAAACACAAGCAATAGGAAGGAGCATTGGCAGGGCTGCCCAGATACAGGGTGGCTGCCACATGACTGGCATGGTCCTGGGAATGGCACTTTGGCCCCTGCTCTGGAGGCCCAGAGGGACAGGGTGAGGCATGTACAGGAGGCAGGACTCACCCTCTTCTGCAAGAGCTGTCTGCGGATGTAGCGAGATGCTCCAGACCAGATTTTCCAGATTTCTGGAAAGCAAAGGAAAAGCTCTGCCATGCTCTGATTCAGTGACAGCCACCATCCCCTGTGCCCCTAGCCACGCAGGTTACAGTGGGGTGCCCTCAAGCACCCCTTGCCCTGAGTAAGCACTCTCATCAGGGGCTGCCCAACTGCGTGTTTGACTCCAGGTTCAAAGCAACCCACCCTGTGTCCATGATAGGCCTGGGGAGGAAACGCAGGCAGTAGTTCTGGGAGGGGGATTTCCACTCCTAGACACTGCCAGTTCCTAGAGGCCTGGGCTACCAAAGCTCCCCCAGAGCCTCAAGGCACCACAAGACAGGGCTCTCCTTACTGCAGTCTGTGCTGTCCAAAAGAGCCCCCTCTATGGCCCCAGCCTCAGGGGGGCTTTCCACAGCTCATCTCCATGTAATCTTGGCCCTGACAGTGCTGCTGCAAGGGACATTTATGGCCTTACCACTGTTGCTGAGCTCTTTGAGAGTTGGGAGGTCCCCCGGCCCCACAGGCTTATAGCGCATGTACTTCATTATCTTTGCCCCCCTGCAGTGCAGCAGCTGAGGAAGAGGTGCTTGTCCTGCTACAAAACCCCTCTGCTCTTCTCCTCCTCCTCCTCTGCACTTCTTCCCAAGTGGTGTCTACAATGTTCTTCTAAAGTCTCCTGGCAGCAGGGCAGCTCCTGCACAGCAGTGCAGAAAAGTTGCTTGCTCTGCTACAAAATCCCTCTGCTCCTCTCATCTCTCCTCAACACTTCTCCAAGTAGTATCTCCAACGCTCTCCCACAGCTTCCCTTTGCCTCCTAGCAGCAGGGCAGCTCCTGCACAGCAGAGCGCTGGTGAAAGCAGTCCTGGTAATCACCCAGACCTCTCCAAAGAGTGTGAAGGGGGACCTGTCCCTGGGATGTGGGTGTCCCACTGTGATGTCATGCCATGGGTCACAGGGCTGCGCACAACCTGCCACCACACAACCTCACCTACATTTATCTCCAGCATGAGCAGGGCAGCTCCACTGCTCACCTCAGGCTGCTGCACTGACCCTCCTGCCTGCACAGCTCAACTCATCCTCCCCAGCTGGGCACACAGGAACTCCTGGAACCTGGGGAGGAATAGGAATTAGTGCTGAAGGGGCTTCATGCACTCAGAATAAAGCTGGAGAGGTCTTCCCCAGGTCACAAGGGAAAGCAACCCCACATTTTGGCTCCCCTATCCCCTAGGGTCACTGGGATGGACCTCTTTCCCTACACTAGGATCCACAAAGAAGGACCACAACTGCACATGGGATGCTGCAAAGACACCATGTGCCTTGCAACTGCATTATCCCTTATACATGTGCCCTCCTGGAAAACTTCCCTAGACATGACTATTGGCTCCCAAACTCTCCAGTAAGCTCCCAGGGCCCCATTATCCCATGGGGATCCTGAGCACAGCTCCAGGAGCAGGAGATATGCTAGAAGCAGCACTAGGATAAAGCCCTGAAGATATAAGGAATGAGAAGACTGTTACCCAAGCACTGACCAAAGGCCCCATGAGCCCAAGCCCCAACACCAGAGTAACAAGGTGGCCCTGAAGGGCTGAAGCTCCCCCAAAAGAGGGGTGCAGGTGCCAATGCACTGGGCAGCATCACAGAGCAGCCTGTGCCACCATTGCTCAGGGTAAGAGACACACTATGGAAGGGAAGAGCACCAGCAGCATGTACAGAGATGGGAATCTCACTCTCCCAGGTCCCCCAGGAGCTGGACTCCATATTTTCCAAAAGAGTCCCACCATAGAAGGAGACCCATGTTGGTCAAGCAGGATTTGCCTTTCCTAAATTCTTAGGCTGTGTTGTCTCTGCTGTGTTGTATTTCAAGCAGACATCTGGTAAGTTGAAATCCCACATGAAAACAAGGGCTAGTGATCATAAGATTTCTCCCTTTGCTTATAAGATATTTCATCTGCCTCTTCATACTGCTTGGGAAGTCTGTAACAGACTCCCACCACAATATCTGCCTTGTTGGCCTTCCCCTTGGGTCTTACCCCAATACACTCAACCCTGTCACACCACCATTAAGCTCCAGAAAATCAAAACACTCTCTGACTTACAAGGCTACCCCACTGCCTCTCCTTCATCTCCTGTCCCTTTTGAAGAATTCATAGCCACCTGTTGCAGCACTCAAGTTGTGTGAGTCATCCCACCATGTCTCTGTGACGGCAAGTATGTCATAGCTTTCCTGATACACAATGGTTTCCAGTTCCTCCTGTCTGTTGCTCATGCTCCCTGCATTGGTGTAGATGCACTTCAGCTGGGCTATTGGTCCCACTGACTTTCTGGGGGGAAGAACCGCTAATTCCTGCATGACCATTCACAGGCACTTCTGTGGCTTCTCATACCTCAATAACTCTTGCATCCTTGCTGCCACATGGATCTCCATTCCCTACCTATACTGAGACAGCATACTGAAGGACTTTGGTAGCAACCCAGCCCTCACACAGTGGCATGCCACCCCCAGGCTTATCTCTAGTGATCCTGGATTTATCCTTTTCCCCCTTCAGCTGTAGCTTAAAGGTCTCTCAACTGCTAACTCCTAAGCAAAATTCCTTTTCCCCACTTTGAAACAGGTGTACCCCATCTGTTGCCAGCAGGTTCAGTGTTATATAAACCAACCAGTGATCAAAAAAAGCCAAATTCTGCTGATAACACTAGGCTTCAATCCAGGTGTTGATCTGTTGGATTTTCCTGTTTCTGTCCCCATCATTCCCTGCAACTGTCAGGATAATGAAAACACTACTTGTGCTCCAGATCCCTCAACCAGTTGTCTCAAGACCCTGACATCTCTCGATTGTCCTCAAGACTTCTTGCTGGTATATCATCACTGCCCACGTGAAAAACCAGCACAGGATAATAATGAGAGGGTTATACGAGGCTGGAGCGTTTCCTGGCAGTATCACTACCCTGGGCCCCGGGGAGGCAGCGCACTTCTCTATGGGTTGTGGCCTCTGGGAGCCCTGTTCCTCTCAGAATGGAGTCACAAATGACAATTACCATTTTTTTTTTCTTATCAGAGATGGTCATGATGAGGGGAGTAAACTGACTCTACTGAGACAACCCCTCCCCCCTGGATGAACCTTTGTCCACAGTGTCATGTGCCTGGCCCTCAAGTTCCAGAGCCTCCTACCTGTTGTTTAAGGGCACCTGGGGAGGTGATCTGTGAGAACTCTGTTCCCATTTCCCCCTGTCTTAGGTCCTCTCCTTCTGCCCGCAGGCGAGAGAGCGGGGATCCTTCGCTCCTTGTGATGCCCCTGGCTGGTGCATTTGCCTCGGGGTTTGCAGAGTGTGGCCGCACCAATCTTCTCCTCAGCCTCCTTGATGCTTCTTAACCTTCCCACTGCCTCTCAGCTTACAGCAGACCAGACCGTCCACCTGGTCGCACTGGTGTTGACTGCTGCCCTCCGATACCAGCGTCAGGCTCTGGCTCTTCCCGTCTCCCAGGCACCTGGACGGCTGCACGTTTTCCCGGGAGCTCTGCCTGAGGTCGCCATATCTTGTCTGGAGCGCACAGAGGACGCGGCCCTATGGCGAGCGGACAGCACGGGGGGAGCTCCTCCCGCGAGGGCACAGACAGCGCCCGGCTCGTCGCTGGAGCTGCCGGGGGCCGCGCCATTCCCGCCGCCTCCCGCCCTGGGCTCGCGCTCCCGGGCCCAGGCGCCAGCGATCCCGGCCCGCGCCTGCTCAGAGCTGCCTCTGCTCCTGCTGCCAGCGTGTCCTGTCGGGAGGCCGAGCCCTGCTCCGTGCCCGCTGTGGGGCAGCGGCATTTTAGGAGCACCCCCCGCCTGTCTGGTTCCCTGTGTCCCCCTGCTTCGCTCCTGAGCGTCTTTGCTGCAGCAGTTCATCTCTACCCAATACCTCCTGCTCCCCTTGCCTCTCAAGAGAAATAGTGCCTCATGTAATTAAAAAAAAAAAAAAACCACAACAAAACAAAAAACCCCACCAAATAAAAACCAACACACATAACTGATTAATCACTTAAGTTTGCAATACAAATGCAGTGTGACTTTGATCTCCTAAGCCTGTCCCCAGAACCCTGTGTTACCACTACCCCCGTCAAGTCACCTTCTGATTCCACCAATCTGCTGGCCATAGACCAGCCACTATGGATATGCTTCCAGCCAGCTGAAAAGTCAGGAAATTACAGTTTGGGAGCCCTGGGCATCTGGAGAGGCAAACAAAGAGGTTTTCTGCCTGCTCAGTGCCTTGATAAATCCTGTAATAAAGTCCACAGATTGAAGATCTACCTCCAAAACCATCAGCCTGACTCCTACTCCCAAGAGATCTGCACACTTGCTGAGGCTGCACTCAATCCCACTAGCCATGGCATTAAGGAATATGATATTTGGTAGCGGCAGTCCCAGGGGACACCCTGGAGTGACATGGGTCTGGCATAGTTGCATATGTTGCTGCTAGTACTCTTTTACCCTTCCAGGTCATGCCTTTCTTCTTCATGCTGTAATTTACCTTGCAAAAAAAGGGCTTTGGCACTTTCAAAAGTTTCTATCTCTCTGAAATGAATAAACTTTCTCCCAAGAAGTCCATTGAACAGTTCCTGAGGGTAAGCCAGCCTTGCTCAACTAAAGGAATGCCATCAATGAAGCCCATTTCTCCATGTCAGTGTAGCTCTTCAAGGAGCATCAAACCAACTGTTTTCTTTAGTGGTGTAGGTTAGATTCTGCTTTTGAATTTCCCCATACCAGTCACAGAGAGAGAGGAGGCAGGAAGGGTTACCCAGAGCGAATCTGTACCAACAGTGCTGTGACCAGTCACAGACCTCTGTTATCCCTACAAAGCAGTGTTTGGATGCAGGACAGCTGTGCTTTGAAGCCCCATGCCCTTTAGCCTGGAAGGGACACCACTCTTTTCAGTCCCACGGCCTGTCACCACTGGTTGACAGGACCAGGTACCTCCAGCCCATTTGCCCCTTGGCCAGGAGGCTGCAGGGGCCCCTCCTGTCCCCTTGGCCTGCAGAGAAAGGCAGTGAAGGCAGGAGCATGGTCACTGCAGCTGGGATCAGGTACCAGCAGCCTCTATTTGGCATGTTCTCCTTTGCTAAGGCATTCCTTGCCCCTGCCACCCATTCCTGGCAGCTCTCTCGTTGAAAAGGCTGGATGCTGTGACAAGGGTCTCTCTGGGGCTGCTCACATCTTCTTGCCAAGGCTGGTAGGCCCTGGGCCGTCCCAACGGTGCTCCAACAGACCTGTCTGCACCCCCTTGCTAAAGGAGACAGAAGAAAAGGCCTCCTCAGCTCTGCAGCCAGGGAAAAGGGCTCCCCATGCCCCAAAGTCTGGCTCAGGTCAGTAGTTCCTGGCAGTGCTGCTGAGCCCAGGCACTGCTCCACGGGACCTGTCATGGGCCCTCGTGCCACAACCACACTTACTCTTCCAGGACTTTCCTCGAGAGCTGCAGCTCTTCCTGCTGCTCTAATGTGCTCTGCCTTGCCGTGCTTCGCCCCTTCTCCTTCAGCTTCTCAGCATAGGCCTTTCTCAGGAGGTAGGGAGGGCGATAGGGATCCTCAAATACGTAGGGGCAGGAGGTCTGCAAAGGCAGAGGAGACTTCTAAAGCACTGCCACCAATGGCTGGGGCTGCTCCCAGAGCTTCAGCTGAGGCGTGTGACTTGCACAGGCTTGGCTTGGTCTTCAAAGCAGTGGTGCTGACCCCTCACAGAGAGCACAAAGCTGCCAGCCCATGCCACAGCCAGCTGCACGCTCCAGCCTGGGGCCTCAGGAACAGCTCCACCTGCAGGGAGGGCAGGCCATGGCACTGCTGTTGTGCCCAGACACCTTTCCTGCTCCCTCCTAGGTGTTGCAGCTCCAGGGCCAGAGTGTCACGTCAAAGAGCGAGGAGGGGAAAGGCCCCTTTCCTGGGGGATGTGATGTGTGTCCCATACCTGTCCTTGCTCTGTGTCCTGTCTCGTTCGGTTGCCAAAGTATTTGCGCCACACTTCACCTTCCACCTCATGGCGCCTGGATGCCATCAGCAGCTGGAGCTCTCTTTCTTCCCTCTCATTGTAGAGGGAGTGCATTCCCTGAAGGCCATGCACACACCACACATGCAACATTAGTCACCTTGAGCATGGCTAGGGCAGGAGGGCTGGGACAATGGGCAGTTCCTGCTGCCTCTCTGCCTCGGCCCAGAGCCCAAAATGTGACACAGGGCTGGCAAAACCCAAGGATGTACCATTGCTGAGGGTCGCGGAGCACATTCGAGGAGCTTTGTCCGTGACTCAGATTGAGGTGTGGGGTGCATTAGCGTCTTATCGGTCTTCTCCTGGATTACAGGCAGGAATCTAAAGAGGAAGGCCAGCAGTCTGAGTCTGTGGGAGCCCAGTCTGAGCCTGTATCTGTGCGATGGGCTCACACCCTGCTCCATGGCACCATGCGGCAGTTCAGCAGAAGGACCACGAGTCCAGCAGGACAAGGTCTCCAGGGCCATTCAACATCAGCACGGGCACCCCAGCCAAAGGAAACATCTCTCCCTCTCTACCACAAGTGCACAGTGTACCCCACACAGCCTCAGCCACACCACTCCTCTACAGGGCTCACCTTCCTCGGCCGGCCTCCTTGTCTTTAGGCTGATCAGATTCCATTGACTGCTGGCTGGCCTGGGAAACCCTCCGCCGAGCCAGGAACACTGGATCCAGCACGCTGACTGCAAGTGGGAAAAAGGGAAGAGCACGCGGTGTCTTTGAGATCACGTGGCCAGCAGGAGGGGCAGAGCTGCGCGGTCGTGCCACGCAAGGCTCACCCTCAGTCCTTGCCACCCCTGGGAGCCAGAGTTCCAGGCAGGCCCCTGTCCCTTACCCACACTTGATCCGGAGCTGAATTCCCACCAAGCCACCCATCTCTGTGGGACATGATTTTCCTCCTCTCCTACTCACAACTCTGCCATCAGAAGTGACTCACCAATAGGAAGAACTGGGAGGTACTGGGAATCCCCAGGGCCCACTGGAGGGATTGGGCTGTAGGGGCTGCCCACAGCTCAGATCCTCTTCCAGAATGGGTCATCCCACAGTGACCTCAGACGTCCTGCCCTCATGAGGGCAAGAGCACCCTCAGTCCCTGCCAGCCCTCAGATGGCACATTACCTCTGCGAGAACCCCCGCCCCAGGGCGCCGACTCTCTGCTGGGCTTCAGGGAAATCAGAGGAGCCCATGGCTGGTGTGGGGTCTCCACTACAAGACTGGAAACAAGAAGGCACCAACTGGGTAAAGCTGGGGCACCAGGCTCCCCTGGGGGCTCACACTTTTAACTGCTGGCACCCGTCTTTGGGAGCCACTGCCAAGTTCTTGAAGCACAAGGTGCACAACAACCCTCCTTGCTGCCCATGCAGACTGTCCCACCTCTCTCAGGGCACACTGAAAGTTGACTGGCCCCTTTGTCTGCAATCTCCAAGCCAGGGAGGAGTGAGCAGTGGGCAGAGCAGGAAGCTCTCCTGGGAAGGGGCTCATCCTGCCCAAGTTTGGCTGCAATGGAGCCTCAATGAACTAGAAGCTGCAGAAGCTGCAGAAGCCATCCTGCTCACCTTGGTAGTGTGACGACCTCATCTCGACTGACCCGATTAAAATCATTTTGGCCTGGAAAGGCCACGATCCTCATCATGTTGGAGTCCTGGAAGGGGACAGCCACATTTCAACAGACACCCAGAAACATGCTGGTTGCCCACAAAGGTGGCAAATTTGGCACCTTGCTGCTCAGAGACACAACGGCTGCTTCCCAGAAAGCCTCACACCAGCTTCTCCCTTGATGTCATTAGACCCTCCCTCAAAGGGCCGAGGCACTGCCCAGACATGGACAAGGTCATCAGGAGCGTGCCTAGGCTGGGTGGTGAGGCAGGTCATGACAACTGAGAGAAGGCAGCAGGAGAGCTTTGACAGCATTGCCACAGAGCCATGAAGAGGAATCCCATAGAAATGACAAGCTCACCTCCAGAAGAGCTTTCAGCATGTTTCCTGTCGTATCCAGCTTCAGCAGGCAGCGATCAAAGAAGGTCATGCTGACCACTTTTCCTCGCACAGCAAGGATACCAATGCCCTTGAAGGAGAATTCCACTTCTTTGTTGTCTCGGAGGGCCCCAGCAAAGCAAAGCAGGGTCTCATGTACACACAGCTCCACAATTTCTCGGCGGAAGTGGGTGTCTGCAGCAATCTCCCCAAAGTCCAGCTGAACAACAGGTGTCTCATCTAGGAAACAAGAACAAAACAACAGGGTGTCTGCCACCCCAGTTCAGCCAATTCCAAGATTAGGGGTCATCAGTGCCCAGCCCTCAGGCAACACTCTACCAGACAGTGCTCCCCTTTCAGCTTCAGTCACCTCTCCAGAACAGAGCTGGTGGTCAGGAGAGGCCAAGCAAAGCTTGGCCTCCTGCTGCAATCAACCAGCTGAAGCACAGGGGGAGCTGGGGAGACAAGGCTGGCTCCCCAGAGAGGGGCAAGGTGCTGGGCTGCCCTATGTGTGCCCACACTCAGCACTCTCCAGGTTGGAAGTGCCTTTCCTTGGCCGTTGGCAACAAGCCAAATGCAAGGGCTGTGTGAGGAAAGTATTCCATCTTCTTACCAGGAATTTTGGTTTCCTCACACTCAAGGTTGTAGAATGTCCTCAGATGTTTGTCTACAATGAACACAGGTCTCTCAACAGTCAAAACCTTGCCCTCTTCCACACTGGCATGCACTGGGACAATTGCAAATGTCCCAACTCCAATCTCCACTGCCTGGAAACACAAGCAATAGGAAGGAGCATTGGCAGGGCTGCCCAGAGACGGGGTGGCTGCCACATGACTGGCATGGTCCTGGGAATGGCACTTTGGCTCCTGCTCTGGAGGCCCAGAGGGACAGGATGAGGTGCTGAGGAGCCAGAGTCCAACTGGGAATGTTTTAAAGCCTGGAGAGAAATTCGTGGTGCGTGAAGGGACTCCATCTTATGCACTTGCTCATTTATACCCAGTTTTAAACAGTTTAAAATGTCTTCCTCATATGATTGTATTAACCCCATTTTCCTGTATAGCCAGGGCTTGCCCAGGCTTGCCCAGAGCTGTTTTCCCACCATAAGTTGTTTACTCCTTCATTTTCCCGCTCATCCTGCACTGATTGGCTGGGGAGTGCCAAGTGTGGAGTGAGTCCCCATTGGTCCCTAATGCCCAACTCCTCCCAAGTTCCTCCTCCCTTCCTGCCTTCTCCTATCCTGTTGTTGTGGTTTGGACCTTGTTTTCCCCCTGAGGCTGAGAAAAGTGGTAGACCCCAAGGGGTGGAAACCCTTAGAAGTTTTGAAATTCTGTCCAATGGGCGCTCCTGCAGAAATGTAAACATACCACAACCAGTCCGGAAGAGATGAGTTGTAGTTTGGTTGTTGTAGGAGAGGTGGCCATGTTGTGAGCCACGAGGTAGGGGCTCTGTGCCCCTTGGGGCCTCTGGCCCCCCTCCCAGCCCCGGCTGGGGGCTGCGGGGACCTGGAACAGCATAAAGCTGGGCTAGGTGCCTGTTGTCATGCCGGGAGAATGTTTTCTCCATGGGCGCAGAGCAGCAGCCAGGACTGACCAGAGAAACGGTGGCAGAGAGCCAGGAGATAAGGACCTGAACTGAAGGAGCAGTAGAACCAACATGCAGCACCGCAGAGAAGACTCCTGGAAGACAGAGCCGGGAGAAAGAGAGCCAGCAGCTGAGAGACAGAGTTTGGGGTAAGACTGTACCAGCCCCTCAAACTCCTTTGAGACCTCCGAGAAAGGAGGAATAGATGGACTCCTATTTTAGAGGAGCCTTGGAGTACAGCAGCACCAGAGAGAGAGGAGCTGAGAAGCTCAAAAGACGTCCTGGAGCTGGACCGGGACGGCCAGATGGAATGCGGGGGGAGTTGACCTTGGCTCCCCCCCCCTTGCACTGCTGCCACGGTGGCAGCCTGAGAGACAGGGCACAGAGGCCCTGCAAGAGATACCAGACCGTCACGAAGACCCCCTGTGTCTTCGTGATATGACGTGGTGATACGACCTTGTCTGGGGTTACGAAGTCCACGGAAGACCCCTCGGTTGGAGGCGATGGGGCCAAGAGAGAGGCTTGGATACCTCCCTTGTGGGTGCTGGCAGAAAGCCAGCTATCAGCTGCTGCATGTGGAGAAGAGAGACAGAACCTGCTGCATTAGAAGATCCTGCTGCTTAAGGACTGGAAGGGATCTGTCCTTCTTTCCCTCCTGGACTTTTATTTGGAGGGGAGAAGAGATCTGGTCCACTGTAAATACTATATGTCATGGTAGAGATAGTTATGATCGTGTGTATAATGTGATGTTATATTTATTTGTACAGTCATTGTAATATATTCCCTTTCCCCCCACTTTGAGTCTGGTGTGTTTTGTCTGGAAAAACCCATCTGTCATGGTTTGAGATAGTCCCAAAATCCAATTCCCTAGCTCCATTCCCCCTCCCACATCTCAACCTAATGTGAGATGGGTTTTTCCAGACAAAACACACCAGACTCAAAGTGGGGGAAAGGGAATATATTACAATGACTGTACAAATAAATACCATATCACATTATACACACGATCACAAACTATCTCTACCATGACATATAGTATTTACAATGGATCAGGTCTCCTCTCCCCTCCAAATAAAAGTCCAGGAGGGAAAGAAGGACAGATCCCTTCCAGTCTTTATGCAGCAGCATCTTCTGAGGCAGCAGGTTTCTTTCTGTCTTCTCCACATGCAGCAGCTGATGGCTAGCTTTCTGCCAGCATCCACGAGAGAGGTATCCAAACTCTCTCCCGGCCCCATCGCCTCACAACCGAGGGGTCTTCGTGGGCTTCGTAACTCCAGACAAGGTCATATCACCACGTCATATCACGAAGACACAGGGGGGTCTTCGTGACGGTCTGGTATCACCAGGAGACTCAGCTCCTTGCTTGCAGGGCCTCTGTGCCCTGTCTCTCAGGCTGCCACCGTGGCAGCAGTGCGAGGGGGGGAGCCAAGGTCAACTCCCCCTGCATTCCATCTGGCCGTCCCGGTCCAGCACCCAGGACGCTCTGAGCTTCTCAGCTCCTCTCTCTCTCCGGTGCTGCATGTCTAAAACTCTTCTCCTAAATAGGAGTCCATGTCCCTCTTCTCCAAGAGGGGTCTCAAGGGAGTTTTGGGGATCTGGTATCAGTCTTACCCCCAAGAACTCTGTCTCAGCTGCTGGCTCTCCTTTCCCGGCTCTCCTTCCAGGAGTCTTCTCTGCGGTGCTGCATGTTGTTTCTGCTGCTCCTCCAGTTCAGATCTTATCTCTTGGCTCTCTGCCACCTTCTCCGGCCAGTGTCGGCTGCTGTTCTGTGCCCATGGAGAAAAACATCTCCCAGCATAACTACAGGCACCTAGCCCAGCTTTATGCTGTTCCAGGTCCCCGCAGCCCCCCAGCCAGGGGCTGGGAGGGGGGCAGAGGCCCCAAGGGGCACAGAGCCACTACCTCGTGGCTCACAACATGGCCACCACTTCTACAACAACCCAAAACTACAACTCATCTCTTCCGGTCTGGTTGTGATATGTTTACATTTCTGCATTGGACAGAATTTCAAAACTTCTAAGGGTTTCCACCCCTTGGGGTCTACCACTTTTCTCAGCCTCTAGGGGAAAACAAGGTCCAAACCACGACACCATCTCACATTAGGTTGAGATGTGGGAGGGGGGATGGAGCTAGAGGATTGGATTTTGGGACTATCTCAAACCATGACACCTGTTATGCCCTGGAATGTCAATCCCATGTTCCTCCCCTGTTATCAAACCCTCCTATACCAGACCCAATATAAGTCCCTGCTCTACCTCAATAAAGTAGCCATTGCACCCCGACCTTCTACCTAGTCGGACCCCTTTGTGCAGTGTTGCAGTCCCACTCCCTCACCCACCGGACCGTGGCATATGGTGCCCAGGTCGTGGGGCAAGGTAGAAGGTCCTTTATATTAAAGGAACTCCCTTGTGCTCACCGGGGCTCAGGTGGCACCCGGAGAGGTGATCACCTTGCCGGTCCTCCTCAGCTGAACTGCAGACTGTGGGCCATCAGGTCAGCGCGAGTCTTCTCACTGGACAGGTGAGCTGCCGGGGACATCCCTACTCCCTCTCCCATCTCCCAGTCCCCACGAGCGAGGAACTTTAACATCGACAACAGATTACCAGAAGTCAGCATAACACCATAATAGGACTCTGGCTGTCGACCTCTCAGAAATTTGTATACAGAAAACTTAAAGATTTTATTATCGAACATGGTCACCCCTTGGATAAAAAGTCAGGAAAAGCATTAGGCAAATGGCTTGAACACAAGGGGGAGATAATCTCCGACAATACATCAATTGAAGACTGGGAAAAAATTGGATATCACATTTGGAAAGCAAACAAAAGGGGTGACCAAAATGCTAAAGAAGCACTAATTGCCTGGAGACTCGTTCTGATGGTGCTACAGCACCAAAAGATGAACTCGAATGAGAGTCTCCAAGAAAACACATCGAAACATAAAAAATCCAAGCCCAAATCATTAGTCTGCAAGACAAAATCCCCAGAAAAGGACAAGCCCCGAAAGTCCCAAAATGGCGAAAGGGATGAAGAAGGCGCAACATTTTGGCGGCTTCCACAAAATGGCGTCGGTGATGGGGGAGGGCGATTGCACATGCGTGAAACCGAAGTGCACAAGCGGCGAAGGTGGGAAAGGACCATGCAGGAAAAATCTGCATGGGAGAAGCTTAGGCAGGTCCCACCAGCTCCACCTCCAGTTCCACCCCCTGGGCTGCCTCTGCCTCCACCCACTTACATCTCCGATCCACCCACTGACACGCCCCTGCACATACCCTGTCCCGCCAGCTCCGCCTCTTTCCCGGAGTCATCGCCCTTCCAGGGCCAAAGGGAAAAGAGGGGCAGGGTCAGGCCTAGTTCCAGTGTCAACATCTGGGAACATGGCAGCACTCATGAGGCCTATGCCACCCAGGCCTCCAGCACCCACCACACACAGGCCTTAGATGGACAACACATACTTATTAGTCACTCACCACAACCGGACATTTGGAAGGCCTTCAGGGCCAAAGTGGCACAGGCTAATGATGCTGAATTCCTGAAGGCTTTCCCCATTTATTTAGAAGAAGGCCGTGCCCCAGAATGGAGGCCAATATCCTACCCTATGTTAAAGCATATCAAAAAAGCAATTATCGAATACGACCTCGGAGCCCCGTTCACAGTGAGACTCCTTGAGTACTTCTTCCTAGCTTATCATTTGATACCTTATGATACTCGAGCAGTGGCCAATGGCCTATTATCCGCTGTCCAGTCATCAGTTTTTGAAGCAAAGTAGAAGCTTGTTACCAAATATGTAAACGAAAAGATGGAAAGGCGAGGGATCCCAATACAGAGTGCAATAGATATGTTATACGGCAAGGGCAATTATACCAGTAGGCAGGATCAGGCACGCATAGACATAAAATACCTAGACATAACCAGGGAGTTGGCAGTTGAAGCATTAAAGAAGGCAGTCGATGTGTATATTCAGACACCATTCTTTAACAAATCAGGGGCCTAAGGAACCATTTATAGATTTTATCACAAGATTAAAAGAAGCGATTGCACGCCAGGTTCAGCAGAAAGAAAGTCAAGATATTCTATTTAATAAATTGGTGTATGAAAAAGCAAATGAGGACAGCCAACAGGCACTTAAAATGTTAAAGCACTCCACATTACTTGATATGATAGAGGCGTGCAAGAATGTGGGGTCTGGATCTCATAAGGCCTGATTGCTCGCTGCTGCTCTAACTTGACTGCAAACACGTTTTAATTGTGGCCAGAAGGGCCACATGAAAAAACACTGCCCTGAACTGGCCATGAAACCTGACCCCCCAAAGACATTATGCCAAAGGTGTGAGAAGGGTCGCCATTGGGCTCGCTATTGTCGATCTATTGCTAACATCAATGGCAAGTTCCTCCCTCCAAGAAAATCCCCCAATTTAAGATGGAAAGTAAACTTTAATTTGCTGCCTGACCTTAGGGAATGTCATTGTGAACATCAGGGAAACGGGAGGCAGAGCGCTCAGGGGGGTGTGAAGATACAAGAATCCCCTCAGCTGTGCTCCATCCTACGCAGCCAGCCTTCCCAGTAGTTAAGGAACGACCACCACCCTTAGACTGGATTATATTAACCATTGTGCCTCCCGCACTCCAGCTCAAATCCACTCAACAACTCATAGAGGTCTACCCCTCCTCTGACATTCAACCAGACCAAGTATACCTAATTGTTTCACATTTCACAGCGCTCGAGAGGGGAATTGTAATGACACCTACCCTGTTGACCGGACTCACAAATAATAACATCAGTATTTGTATTTCTGTTGTTTTACCACCTGTAGAGTTGGAGGATCATTTTCCGGTCGCCAAAATGGTCTCCACAGATGCTTTGGTCAGCATTATGTCCGAGGATGAGGAGATCTGGTGTGGCGACCCAATACAGGCAAATTGGATGACTACTGTCAAATCTTCCAGACTGTTCTTGATGCTCTGTTTATTTTCCAGAACCCAGGAAACCACAAAAAGGCAGCATGATAGGATTGTTAGATACGGGGGCCGACGTTACGATTGTCACCTCCCGAGATTGGCCTCCCAGCTGGCCAGCACAGTCAACCGACATAAGGGTCAGCGGGGTGGGCGGATCACAACAGCCAGCGAGAAGTACCAAAACCATCAGCATATACAGGCCAGAGGGCAGACCTGCATCTCTCAAACCATTTGTACTTAACATTCCAGTAACCTTATGGGGACGGGATGCCATGGAGCAGTGGCATCTCAGAATAGAGACAATTTTTTAGGGGGGGTCACTGAGCAAGTGCAGCTGCCCAGACTGACGTGGAAGACTGAAGTTCCAGTCTGAGTGGATCAGTGGCCCCTACCAATCCAAAACCTGCAAATTTTAAACAAATTGGTAGATCAGGAATTGGCCAAAGGACACCTGGAGTCTTCCACCAGTCCCTGGAACACTCCAGTGTTTGTCCTCCAAAAATCCTCCGGATCCTGGAGATTTCTCCAGGACCTGCGCAAAGTGAATGAAGTCCTGGAAGCCATGGGAGCCCTTCAGCAAGGTATGCCATCTCCATCTATGCTACCTGCTGAATGGCCCATGATGGTTGTCGATATAAAGGACTGCTTCTTTCATATTTTTCTCAATTTGGCCAATTTGGTGAAATTTGCGTTTTCCGTCCCAGCAATGAATGCTTGTGAACCCCACTGCACGTTCAGTGGAAAGTGCTTCCCCAGGGGATGAAGAATTCGCCAACGCTTTGTCAAATGTTTGTTGCAAAAATTTTATCCCCAATTAGGCAGAAATTCACAAAGTCAGTCATCTTCCATTATATGGATAATGTTTTGATCTGCGCGGAGACAGAATTGGCTGTCAAAAAGACTTTAGATTTGGTTGTTTTTACTCTAAATTTGCATGGTCTAGAAATTTCCCCAGAAAAGGTACAAAAGAAAGCACCATGGAGGTACCTCAGACTCCAAATTAACCAAGAAAGTGTCAGACCGCAAACAGTTACCATTGACAAAAATGTCCGAAATTTGAATGATCTCCAGAAGCTACTAGGAGCTATCAGTTGGATACGCCCTGTACTGGGGATCACAACCAGTGATTTACATCCCCTATCTGAGCTTTTGAAAGGAGATGCAGATCCGTCCTCCTCCAGGTCTGTTACAAAGGAGGCAGAAGATGCCCTCCATATGGTTGAAAAGAAAATATCGGAAAGACAAGTGAGTCGGAGGATGGAGGGACTGCCATCCTCCTTGGTAATTATAAGGGAAGAAAAACAGCCGTTGGCCATCTTGGGCCAATTTTCAATCAATAATAAGGACTTCTACTTGTGGGAATGGTTGTTCCTCCCCCACCAGTTCCAAAAGACTATTGTTACCCTGGGTAAAATGATTGGCAAATTAGTCTTCAAAGGACATATGAGGGAACCACATTATGTTTACCTCCCATTAACCTCTGAACAAATCGGGCAACCGCTGAGACCCTCTGTTGATTTCCAAATTGCCATTGGTGGATACCCAGAAGAGGTGAAGTTTCACCTCCTGGCATGTCAGTTTGTTCAGAGATTGGCCCAAATTCCATTCAAATTAGAAATTATGCAATCCGAGATTCCAATTACAGAAGCAAAGAAGATATTCACGGATGGCTCCGGTAGGACTGGAGATGCAGTCATCGTCTGGAAACAGGATGACAGTTGGTGACAAGATATCCATAAAGTGCAAGGTTCACCTCAGATTGTGGAACTTTCAGCAGTTGTACGTGCTTTTGAGATCTTTCAAAACGAAGTGATAAATATTGTATCTGATTCGGCCTATGTGGTGGGCATAGTAAAGAGAATTTAAAAGATGTTTCTAATCGACTTCTGTTTGATTTGCTAAACAAGCTATTGCTTTTGATTCAAAACAGGAAATTCGGATATTACATTATACATACCCGGTCCCACACTGCTCTACCAGGTCCTGTGGCAGAGGGAAACCAGATTGCAGATCAGCTGGCAGGTATGGTGCCAGTACCAAATTTATTCCAGCAAGCCAGATTTTCTCATGAGTTTTTCCACCAAAATGGTCAATCACTACAAAAACAATTTAATCTGAAATTAAATCAGGCAAAGGAGATTTTAAAGACCTGCCCTGATTGCCAAGCAGTGGCCCCACTTAAACCCGAAGGAACTAACCGCAGAGGGTTGGAGCCACTAGAAATTTGGCAATTGGATGTGACACACGTGCCCAAATTTGGGAAAGTAAGATATGTACATGTGTTGATTGACACATTCTCCAAAATGATAGTAGCCACCACGCATTCTGGTGAGAGAAATCGAGATGTCAAGAAGCATTTTTTGTCTGCGTTTGCAAGAATGGGGGTCCCAAAACAGGTCAAAACGGATAATGGGCCCTCATATGTATCGAAAGAAGCCAAAGCATTTTATAATAGCTGGGGTATCCACCATACCACTGGAATTCCTCATAACCCCACAGGGCAGGGTATAGTGGAAAGGGCCCATCAAAACATAAAAAATCTACTAAGAAAACAAAAAAGGGTGAGTATGGGTCTGGCTCCCCAAGAAAGACTAGAGAAAGTCATGTATGTACTAAATTTCTAAAATAATTCCAGGGACCTGACATGCCCACAAGTAGAAGCCCTATAAAGAGGCACTTCCGATCAGAAAACCAACAGAACATAAGGAAAGCCAAAATACTTTACAAAGACCTACTAACTGACAAGTGGACGGGTCCCTTTCCCCTCATCACTTTGGGGAAGGGACACACCTGTATCTCCACTGATACAGGACCGAGGTGGGTCCCTGCAAAGTGCATGAAGGTCTTCAGAGAAACATCATGCGAACCATCTACGCCTTCACCACCTTCCTCAGTTTCGGAGTGATCCTTTCAACATTGGAGACCGCGTCAGCCATTCCCATCTGGATGTACCAACAGCCCGAAAACGTTTGGGTGAAGTTGGCGCAAGAAACAAATAATGACACTATCTGTCTTTCAGTTAATAATATTAATAATTTATTTCAGACGTGTTTAGTTGGTTTACCCCTTAGTGACTATTTCAGAAATTATTTTGAATCACCTTCTTATGTTGAGGATGACCCCGCTGAATTTGAGGTCTTAGGTTCTGTTATTACCGATCAGTGTTTTAAGTTTGTATCTCGGTCTACATCTTGCATAAAGAAGAACAATGTTACTCCCTTTAAGAAAATATATCAGGATGCCTCCCTGTGGTGCAATGGCACTGCGCTTGAAATAATCACAACAGAGTCAGTAGGCTTCAAACCCAGTGCCCTGCCCCAGGGAAGATTCCTAATCTGTGGCGAGAGAGTGTGGGCTGGTATCCCATCTATCCTATTGGAGGACCCTGTGCCATCGGCCAGGTCACCCTATTCCACCTACACAAATTGGGTTAATCAATGAAAAACCCACCTCATTGATTCACCACAAGAGAGACTTCGGAATGCTTTGTATGCAAAACCCCATCCTTAATGATACACTGAGAGTGAAGTACCCGGCAGTGGGGCCGGAGGCAAGACCTCTTACCCCCCAGCCACCAAGTCTTTACACGACCCCTAAAAGATTAACCACTACTAAAAGGCCCACGATAACACATTCTCCTCCAAAAAGAGACTGGAGGCTAGGTAGCAGACAAGTTATCGAGTCATATGGAAAAGACACCCTCAGTTACCCTACCCTCCAGTCTCCCCTTAAGTGGGTGAAAGGAGATTCTCCAGCCTCATCCAAGGTTGCTGTTATTCCACCTGATGCTTTGCATCCTCCAATGGGAGTTCTTCCAATCTCCAAAATTCCGGAGGATTGTGATCCTAATATTGAGTTGTGGTCAACCATGGGAAATTATTTCAGCTCTTTTATCATTGCAGGGATCAGAACCTCGCATGCCCTCAACACCCTGACGCACATGGGGTGCTGGCTCACGAAAGAGGCCAACGCAACCAGCATCACCCTAGAAGGCCTGGTTAAAGCCACTCAAAAACTGAAAGAAGTGTCCCTTCAAAACAGGGCCACCATAGACTTCCTGTTACTGGTACACGGCCACGGGTGCCAGGATTTTGAGGAGATGTGTTGCCTAAATTTTTCCGATCACTCTGAATCAATTTTCCAAAGCATTAAAATCTTGCGTGACCGTAACAATGAAATTAAATTTTCCCCTAAGATATCCACAGATGATCTATTTGATAAATTGGGTTCCCCTAGTTTACCCAACTGGTCTAAACAAATACTTTTAATGTGTTTCGGAGTCTTGATGATCCTTTTTATGTTGTTACTAACGTTTTCTTGTGTCATAGCTGCCTGCAAAAGCCTCATTCCGAGTAAAATATTTTTGTCCTTCTATCAAGAAAACAAAAAAGGGGGAGATGCTGAGGAGCCAGAGTCTGACTGGGAATGTTTTAAAGCCTGGAGAGAAATTTATGGTGCGTGAAGGGACTCCATCTTATGCACTTGCTCATTTATACCCAGTTTTAAACAGTTTAAAATGTTTTCCTCATATGATTGTATTAACCCCATTTTCCTGTATAGCCAGGGCTTGCCCAGGCTTGCCCAGAGCTGTTTTCCCACCATAAGTTGTTTACTCCTTCATTTTCCCGCTCATCCTGCACTGACTGGCTGGGGAGTGCCAAGTGTGGAGTGAGTCCCCATTGGTCCCTAATGCCCAACTCCTCCCAAGTTCCTCCTCCCTTCCTGCGTTCTCCTATCCTGTTATGCCCTGGAATGTCAATCCCATGCTCCTCCCCTGTTACCAAACCCTCCTATACCAGACCCTATATAAGTCCCTGCTCTACCTCAATAAAGTAGACATTGCACCCCGACCTTCTACCTAGCCAGACCCCTTTGTGCAGTGTTGCAGTCCCATTCCCTCACCCACCGGACCGCGGCAGTGAGGCATGTACAGGAGGCAGGACTCACCCTCTTCTGCAAGAGCTGTCTGTGGATGTAGCGAGATGCTCCAGACCAGATTTTCCAGATTTCTGGAAAGCAAAGGAAAAGCCCTGCCATTCTCTGATTCAGTGACAGCCACCATCCCCTGTGCCCCTACCCACCCAGGTGACAGTGGAGTGCCCTTTAGCCCCCCTTGCCCAGTCTCATCTCTGGGGCTGCCCAGTTCCATTCCTGACTGCGGTAAGGCTCAAAGCAACCCACCCTGCATCCATGATAGGCCTGGGGAGGAAAGGCAGGCAGTAGTTTTGGGAAGAGAATTTCCACTCCTAGACACTGCCAGTTCCCAGAAGGTGATTATCATGTGTGTGTCTCAAACACCCATAGCCAGATGGCTGTGGAGCCAACCAAAGCTTGTTGATAACATACAAGGATTGTTGGTATGAACACACCATGGGAAAGGAAAAAATAAGGCTGGAGAAGGGGGCGATGAGGAAGTAGAGGAGCACTTTTCTGGGACAAACATCCTTGTTATTAATCCTAGAGAGAAGCACAACACAGTACAGTGCAAGTGCAGGAATGAGATAGAGAAGTGACCATGGACTGTAGGGGGGATGAAGAACACCAAAGACCCCTGAAGCCTTTCAACCCATTTCCAGAAAGGTGTGAAAGAACAAACTGCAGATGATAACTAATTTGCGTAGAAAGTGAGAAACCTCTTTGGGGTATAGAAATGTGTCTATAAAAAAGTACCCCCACCAAGCCCAGGTGGTGCCCCCAGGACATCCCATTGGCTGGGCTGATACTGGAACCAGAAGCAGTGATTGATTCCTTCCTTCCTTCCATCCTTCTGTCCTTCCTTCTTTCTTTTTCTTTCCCTCACTCTCTTCCTCTTTAATTCATCTCTTCCTTTCTTTCCCTTTTCATCTTACCCATTTATCCAAAACCCACTGCCACGTTCCTATATAGTAGGTCAGAAACTCACAATTTCCATGCCAAGCATGTAATTTACTAATAAAACATCATGAGTTCTTGTGGACTTTTGTTGTTCCTTTCTACCATGAGCATCACCCTTCCCCTTAAGGGTGGGATGTCACAGCTACCAAAGCCATCCCAGAGCCGTAAGGCACCACAAGGCAGGGCTCTCCTTACTGCAGCCTGTGCTGACTAAAAGAGCCCCCTCTATGGCCCCAGTCTCAGGGGGGCTTTCCACAGCTCATCTCCATGTAATCTTGGCCCTGACAGTGCTGCTGCAAAGGGACACCTATGGCCTTACCACTGTTGCTGAGCTCCTTGAGAGTTGGGAGCTCCTCCGGCCCTACAGAACTAGAGACCAGGTAGTTCTGCATCTCTACCCCCCTGCAGTGCAGCAGCTGAGGAAGAGGTGCTTGTCCTGCTACAAAACCCCTCTGCTCCTCTCCTTTCTTTGACGCTTCTCCCCAGGTAGCGTCTCCAATGCTCTCCTAAATTATCTCCTTGTCTCCTGGCAGCAGGGCAGATCCTGCAATATAGAGCAGAAAAGGTGTCTGCCCTGCTCAAAATCCCTCTGCTCCTCTTCTCCCTCTCAACACTTCTCCAAGTGGTATCTCCAACGCTCTCCCACAGCTTTCCTTTGCCTCCTAGCAGCAGGGCAGCTCCTGCACAGCAGGGTGCTGGTGAGGGCAGTTCCAGTGGTGTCCAGGCCTCTCCAAAGAGTGTGGTCCAAGGACACTGTCCCTGGGATGTAAGTGTCCCACTGTGATGTCATGCCATGGGTCACAGGGCTGCGCACAACCTGCCACCACACAATCTCACCTACATTTATCTCCAGCATGAGCAGGGCAGCTCCACTGCTCACCTCAGGCTGCTGCACTGACCCTCCTGCCTGCACAGCTCAACTCGTCCTCCCCAGCTGGGCACACAGGAACTCCTGGAACCTGGGGAGGAATAGGCATTAGTGCTGAAGGGGCTTCATGCACTCAGAATAAAGCTGGAGAGGTCTCCCCCAGGTCACGAGGGAAAGCAACCCCACATTTTGGTTCCCAGGGCAACCCTCAGCCCCTCCTATCCCCTAGGGCCACAGGGATGGACCTTTTTCCCTACACCAGGATCCACAAAGAAGGACTACAACTGCACATGTTGCATCCTCCCATGCACAGTCACCTTCCTCGAAGTCTCCCTTGACATGATTGTCAGCTTCCAAAATCCTCTACCCAGCTTGCAGAGATTCTTTGCACTTGGCTACAGACACCCAAATAAACCAGCCCAGATGGGGACTGATAACCATGTGCAGGTGGTATAAGAAGTCACCTTCCCTGAGACAAGAATTGTGTTTGGCCATGAGCTTGTCATTGTGTCCATTAGGTATCACTACACTGTTCAGGTACACAAGGCACAGCTGAAATGAAAAACCCGTGTGAAGGAACATGGACGTGGTGGCTGCTATTGTCAGGTAGAATATAAGTAGCTACCATGAGGTGACAGCGGCTCCAGATTCTATTTTTATTTTTTTAATATACGCAAACTAAGCTCAACTTCTAGTTCTTTATTTTTAAACATTGACCAGTTCCTTTACTTAATTATATATGACTTTAAAATACTGTTCATGAAAACTTATTAAGTTTCCATAATACTTTATGGGTGCCTTCCCATTAACATTTCTTAGACTTCCCATGAAGGTGTGATTTATGGCCTTTATGTACAACCACTCATCGGAGAGATTTTGAATAAGACAATCTCTGTGAGTAAATGTTGCTCATGTACATTAGTGGTTTCCAAGTCAGGCAATTAACTTACAAATGTTTGCAGGCTCTTTCTTCATTTTTTTCATAACATAGTCAGGAACAGTATTAATATCCAGTACCAAGTCTAATAAAATTTCCATTACCTTCTGAGGTTAATAATGAACACAGCAGGGACAAAATCAGTATCACTGTATTAACTATCATTAAATAAGGTATCTAAGCATGAGCATCATAGCGAGTGAGTGTATATAAAAAATTTGTATTTGTCTACTTATCTTATTCAAACTCTAACTTTGACATTAAGCCTTGGATTTGAAAATTAGTAACGTGCAAACACATTGTGCACGGTCAATTAAACCGAACTCCACTATTTCACATCATCGCAGGAACCGTGAAAACCAGAACTAAACTTTATTTCTGCCAGTTTTAAAAAAGTATTTTAGATTTTTTTTCATGAATGAAAAAAACTGTCTGAATCGATTGATTTTAAGTATGGAATTCTCTGAACGATTTGATCCTACGTATAACCATTTCAACTTAAAAACCAAATCATGCTGCATATTACAATAGTAAAATTAAATTTTACTACATTCCTTCATTAGCAGCATACATCCATGTAATTAAAATACTTGGAGTTATCAAATCTGAGGCATGTATTATGTCTGGTCTAGCACATGGAAATCTGCGGTAGAGGGCTCAAGGCACATTCCCCACTGGCTAACCTTGGGCATTTAAGTGTTTCTGTGGACAAGTAGGCTCCATACAACTTGTCAAGCCAGCAAAGAGAGAAAAACACAAACCATGTAGGTCTGAAGTCACCTCCATACATAATAAAATGATGGTACAATCACATTTGGAAAGCAGGAGTAAAAAGAGAAAATGTCTTATGAGGACATCAGTAAAACAGAAGGGGGAGAGAACAGACAAGGGATCCCAGCTCCCCACATGCTCAGGGCAGTGAACTCACCTGAGCACTTCCATAATCCCACCAAATTATGCTGGGTGGAAGGGAGAAGGGTAGTGCTAATGTCTCCTGCAGTCTTCTCTCACTACGGACTCAGGACACAGGTAAAAGTATGAGTCCACAGGTTGCACAGGGTAAACAAAACCCAAACTTAGATGATGCCTGTGCATGGCTCTTCCCTGCGCTCTTTTCTGTTAAAAGCTTGATGATGGAAGGAGAGGCACCTTGTGAGCACTGATTAACCTCAAAATGCACAAGTCTGCACCGTTCTGGTCCGAGAAAGTTTATTTATGGCTGACCATTATTTGAGAAGACGTGCTACCTGCTCACAGTGCTGCAACAGACTGCACCCACTCCAGTTCTAAAAGGAATCCTGCAGTTCTTAATGTGAACCACACACCGACACCGTAACTAATATTAGTTGGCATTTATTAGCAGTTTGAGATACAAGACAGTCTATGGGCTTAGGAAGTGTGGCCTCTTAAGGCAGGCCTCTTCAGTAAAAACAGAGGTAACACAGCAGAGAAATACGAGACATTGCCTGCAGTTTCATAAACCGCTTTTTTTTTTCCAGACTGGAAGTACAAATGAAATGCACAGAGCAAAAAACTTTAAACTTTCAAGGACTAAAATCTAGACCGTGCTGTATACTAAACATATTTTAGCATACACATTTACAATGAAATAATTTCATAAGTATCACAATTTATCTTCTCACACAAATGAGAACAAAATTAGTTGTTCTCATTTCCATCTCTATTTTTCTCCTTCTTCCTCAAAGCAATTAAAATCTTCCTTTTGCTGGAAGGCCTGCAGGGAATAACCAGAGGGGAGTTCTGAGAGACAATGAGGTCCTGAGGTGAACCATCTTCCTCTGGGTCCTCAGTTAGCACCATCTCCATGGTACCACTGACAGTGCAGTGCTCCTGGTAAACCTTTCTAGGTGTCACTCCAGCAAGCTCTGGTGGCATGTGGAAATGCTGTTTCCATTGCTCAAGAGACTGAATCTAGGTTTGTGCCTCTGCCCAAGGGCTGACTCACTCCACTCCCGTCCACTCTGACTGACCTAGCCCCATTTTGTCTGTAAGACTCAAGCTGTGCTTTAGGTAAGTGCAACTAAATTTGGGAGATGATAACTTTATTTCTGCACGTCCACTCAATTAATCTGCTTCTGGACTGTCATTGATAATAATTCTCCAAGAATTACTGATTAAGTCATACACTTAAAATTATTTTCTAAAGCCTCGTATTGTCATATGAGAACCTTGATGGTGACTCTTGCCATTATAGCTCATTACCCTTCAGCATCATCACATCCAAAATATGGATTTTGGTTTTTCTTGTTCATTCTCAGCACTATAAATGCAATGAAGGAATTACTACTTCATATTCTACTTCTTATTTGCTAGAACTTTCCTTACATAATTTTCCCTCTGAGGCTTTTGCAAACTTCTATTTCTTTATTCTTTTATGGTATTTTCTGCAATTCTTCCTCATCTCCATTATTTCTACTGAAACTATTCGCTGTCTTTCCCTTTCAATTTTGTAAAAACCTTGAATTCTCTCCCCACTCCAAACTATTTAAGGGCTTTCACTTCTGGTTTATATCAGATAGGCTCAAGCTCTAGTTTTCTCTTTCGTTAAATCCTAATTAAACTTCTGGCCCACATACAAATGATGCCTATTACCTCTGTGGCAGCTCTTTCTTTTGACTAATCTAGAAATACTCATTTTCCTATATATTTTGTACCAGAGGAAGTTGTCTTTAAAGATGAGAAACTTTGCTCTTCAAACACTTAGTCAGTGTTAATCATGCAGAGATGTAATCTGCTTTCACAAAGCCCTCCCTGCATCAATCCAGGATGAGGTGTTTTGTGCTACCTACCAACCAGAAGACTATTTAAGACCATTTAACCACAACAGGACATAAATATTCAGATTACAAAATAAATAGGTGAATTGACAAAAAATAATAAAAAAAAAAGCAACAAAACAAACAAACCAAGGGGGAAAATGAATCCTGAAGTAAAGCCAGCTAGTCAAACTGTATTCTAGCTACATAGCCACTATTAGCCAGCCCCTGCAGTTTCCAGATGTTTATTACAGGATATGCCTGGACAAATCTTCTTTCATAAAAGCTCTTTGACACAAAGACATTAAACTTTAAGTACCTTAACACAACAACAGACCTTTTAAAGGGGATTTACTTAAACGTTTTATATTCAAAAACAGCTGGAGAGGGAACAGAATGACAATGAAGTAAAACAATACTTACAGACAACCACTTAGTAAATCTCCACCTTCTTCTCCTTTCATCACAAAGGAGAACTCCATAAGAACTGTGTATACAATAGTCCTATTAAGCTCATGATTGTCTAAAAGATTAAGGCTCTGACCAAAAGAGCAACGATTTCTGAAATCACTGGAAATCTCGCTATTTGCTTGAACAACTTTGGATCTGGTCCATACTGACTCCATAACTGTTCATAAGCTGGAGGAAAACAACTCTGGTTATAACCTCCATAAAAACACGGTAAAAAGGAACAAATGCTTGCTTTCTATTTACTTTACTTTCCATATTTTTTAAAAAGGAAATTCCCAGCATTTTGCTCCACAATATAATCAAGTTAATTTGGTCTGAGGAAGTGAAAGGAAGATACAACAAGGCACAGAAGTTGTTTCTGATTCTGAGATTTATCATTATTCACAGTGAAAATGACTACTACTTTATCCCTCAGTTTGATGCTGAAGCAGAAATTATTTGCCAAAAATTGGGGGGATAGTGGGACATACTTTTTCTTTCCAGAAAATGCTCTCTATTGCTAGTTCCAGGGTCCTGGTTCTGTATTTCATCCATGTCCCAATTACCTACAGGCTTTTCATCACAATTTCATATGTTCATTAAATGCAAGATCAGACTTCTCTAACTGACAGTTTTACTTCCACTTGGAGGTTTGCGTGCATGTGCATATATATATATATTGTAGACCAAGACCAAAATATGAATATAGCATCAAATGATGAAAACAAGGAACATGATTCTAAAACATTTTAACTAAAACTTATGCTGGTTGGATACTGATCATTCCTAATTTCAGGCAAGGCTTCTACTGTTTTTCAGTGAGTGCCAGTGAAAATACATCTCTATTGTTCCTGTAGAGGAAAAAAAGAAAAACAAAAATCGAAAAACATGATCAAAGAATGGCTGCTCACTGGCTGACAAGCATACATGAATTTGTAGGACAAATGAAGCTGTGGCTACAAGCAGGCGCCCATCATACCCAAAATAAAAAGAAACTGTGTCAAAAACTCCAATTATTTAAGTAGGCCTAGAACAGATGCCGAGGTCACGATGCTTTTATAGCCAAAAAAGTTAAACTACTTTGTAGATTTTTTTTCTACCGCTCTCACAAACTGAAAGTTATTACTTCCTAATGCCACACTTGGCAACCAGATGGTACCAAGAAAACCTCTATTCTAATTTCACAGGTATTTTAATAAATTTATGCTAGGCTTTTTAGATCACTAAGATATGATTAGCATCTTCTATACACGTGTAGATAGACCATATACATGCTATCTCATCACACAGCAATACCAAGCTGGATAAACTGGATCAGGTTCAAGCTAATCAGACAATCCCAGTCCTAGAGGATTAGACAAATCAAGCAATATAGAACATCGAGCAACTTCCTCCACCTCAAGACAGATGTTACCTACGATCCAGCATACAGGGGACAAGCAGTACACTTGCCACTACAAAATTAACTTCTCTCTATATTCTGAAGACATTTGAATAAGCCAAATGTATTTATACCAGGCTGCATTTTGGCATGGCCACAGCATTTTTTATGCAGCATTGGAAGCTCTAACACTGCATTTTTCATACTGCCAAACCACACCAAGTTCCTACAAAAAGTTCCCAAACTTCTGCTGTTAGGATGCCCAAAGCACACATTTCTACTTCTGTTTCATTTCAGTAGGCAGGCTCACAGAGAAACCTTCTCGGATTAGACTCGTGCAGTACTGAAATCCAGTTCCTGTATAGAACCTTCTTTCTCATGGACTTAATTCACTTTTGTCATACGGGGGAAATATTATGCACATTATACACATACAAAGACTGAGGCATGGAAAAGTAAAGCGGTTTTTCCAAATCGCCACTACAGGCAAAGCAAGAGCACAATCCTGTCTTCTAACTTTGGTACTACATCAAATGGCAATTTCTGCCATTCCCTAAAAGCACATAAGCTCTGGAAACTGTTTTATTACAGCAATCACATCTAGAAATTTTCAGAATTACATTATTATTCAGAAAGCTCATTTCGGCAGGACAAAAAAACCCCAGTTATATACTTTTCTTGTCCCCTAGACCCATTTGTTTTTGATTTCTCAGATTACGGTACCAATCAGATATTATCCTCCCTCTTCCCATGGAGACCACAACACAAGGTCGTTATTTATTACCTGCTGAAAATTAAAAAAAGGTATTAAAAATTACAGTTTCCTATATTACAGTTCTGTAGATAAAGAACTTCTGATGACGCTATAATTTTCTGAATTCTGGTCAAGGATTTTCAGTTAATATTCTTCAATACTGCCCTGTAAGCCTATAGTTACATTGCAAAATCAATGTATACAACTATTATTTGGCTTTTCTATCTTTGCTTGCAGTAAGAACCGCATTTCTGAAGCTATTTATCAGCACTTTCATCATGCCATAAAGGCTATTTCTTCCTTCCTAATTGTGTTTTGTTCATTTCTGTACTGAGCAAAATATGGCAACTGGTCAAAAGAATATATCCTTTCTTTCCAGCAAATTGAATGCTAGTTTCCTGGTCATCTCCAGATCCTTAGAAACTACAGAGTAGTTAAAACTGGGAGACACAATTGCTCCCCACATCCCTACTGCCCAGCATTCCAGCAGCAAGGGAGAACTGCAGACAACTTCCTGACACGTTCTTCCAGAAGAAGCTTTTCCAATTAAAGCCACTAGTACAGCATAACCAGTAATAACAGTAAGTTGTTCCAAAATATTCCCACTCTGCTCTTGACACTGCCTTTTACAGGAAGCTATGGTCCCCTTTGACCAAGTGTGGCCCAGTTACAGAGAAATCTATGAGGATTACTGAAAACCAGCAAACTTGCAAATGCTTTTCAGAGCTAAGAAAATCCAAGCCTTCCTACCACGTTTCTGACATCTTCCCACTCTAGTGTAAGTCACATTTACATGGCTCATTCTTCCATTTAACACTTCCCACAACTTGAGTCCTTCCTGTCTTCACTTCCTTTTCCCGCCTTTTCCTGCAAAATCTCTTTACTTTTGTGCTTAGCTCACATAGTGTTATCACAGCGCCCGTGTGATATTTTTCTCTGCTAAACTGATTAGTTCTTTAAGTCAGCTCTCTGCCTGCTGGAGACAGACACTCCCCTCATGATCTCACAGCAGTCCACACTACTACCCAACAGCACTGCTGCTTTTATTTGTAATGAGCATAGCTCCTCTTTTTGTGTGGTCATTACATGGCTTGCTTGCAGTCCAGCTGCTGCCTCCCACAGCTGCAGGATTTGCCGGACCATCCCTTCCAAGCAGCAGCAGCTGCTGCAGCTCGCAGCTCTCTGGGAGCGTGGAATGCTGCTGCTGGGGGAAAGATGCTCTCGCTCCCTGCGGCAGCAGTGCCCTGCACTGGTCCTTGGCAGCCGGGAGGAGCAGCCGCCGAGGCCATCCAGCTCCGTGCTGAGCTCCACCGCGGCAGGGTGACCCTGCCGGTCACGGGGGTAACATTTTGCTGTCTCGACTGGCGGAGTTGATCAGCCTCTCCCGAGAGCTTAGAAGCGCACTGAATTAAAGGACTCTCGCTAGAGGCAGGATCGGGTTTGTACTGGCCGCTGCTCCTGCTGAACTTGGTTGCAGCTGCATTCCGCTCTCCCCCCACTCGCACATCTTGCAGTACTGTCATTTCTTTCCAAGCTCAACATCAAGGTTCATGTAATTATATATAAGCATATACATATGATTGTATATGCATGCATTACTTCAAAAAGATTTGCATAGTAAAGCCTGCAAAATGAGAAAACACCAGTATTAAAGGAAGCAGGTGTGATTCAGCAGCTTGTTGTGGGCATGTTAGGAGACCGTCACATGTGGCTGTAGACTTCTTCAGTGCATATTGTGCCAACCCTGCACTTCCTATAAAATCATCATCACCTCCGGAGCTTTTCTCATCATACCCAAGTGCTGTATCCATTCATGACAAAATACCTTCGGCAACACTGTTTTAGCCCTTCTTAAAACGAAAGAATGTGGGCATATTTTACGTACATTAACACGCAATAGCACGGTGTATTCGGCATCCTTAACTACAGGGTCTTTCCTTTCCTTCCTTATGCATTGTGCACTGTAACAGAAGCCAAAGTGCTGCAGGTATTAACCAGCTCCGATTCAGCATCAGTGGCACTGCTCATGGTGTGCACTGATTAAGCAACAAAAGCTTTCTTGGAAAAGATCTTGTCCCAGAATAAAAATCTGGTACCCTTTGAGTCCCTCGTTCCAATGCACAAATCGCAGGACTGGCAGGCAGCAGATGTGGGATCTTTTCGTAACAGATCACCACGACGTACAGGCTCACTGGAAGCAACAACGTCGGGAACTTTGAAATCAAATATTTCTTAATTCTGATTATGCAGCTTGCATATTTTGCCAATCATTTTCCCAAAGTTTTGCTGAACGAGGCGTATTGTCCCTGTCCCCCGTAGCTGCGAGATCCTGCTGATCAGAGCAACCTTGGAGCTGCGTGAGGCGGCAGCGGCGGGGCCGACACAGCCCCCGAAGATCCCACTGCTGCACCGGCTTCTGGTGAGGGAGACAGTCTTATGGTTTGATTTCTTAATTGAAAAACTGTAATTGTAGCAGCACCAGGCCCCAACGTGCATAATGAATGGAGTGTGGACCATTGAAATCTATAGCACAGACTGCTCCTACTTCACCTAATTAAGTAACAACTCGCAGTTAGGAGCTTTTCCATATGCATATGTAAAGCCTGCTGATAAAAGGGGAAAGGGAACTCTTAACAGCTTTGTTGTTGTTAGGCTGCAGGAACTTAGGAAGCTGCTGAAAACTCTGGTAGGGTATTTAGCTTTGTGCTTACAGCCTGATTGCTTTTGCTTTTAAGTCTAAATACTTTTTAATTTTTCTCTCTTACCATTTGTTTTGCTGCACTTATACTTTATAGCCATTTCTCTACTCTTTAGTACTTGTGACCTCCTTTTTCTGCTATTCTATGTTTTTCTATACATATGCTTTTCTTTTCCTACTTTCTCTTGCTTCCTTACCACCAGTGGGAGTAGCAAATGTGGATAAGTGTGGATAATGCTTTAAATCTATATCCAGCTCTACAGAGGACTTGCAGAACCCTGGAAATAATTATTCTGAGAAAAATTGTGTTCAAGCTCCACAGCAATTGTGTGGAACATATGAACTTGCACAGTTTCTGTCATGCAGTCCAGCCACTAAGCAGTTGTGAGAGTTGTGAGTATAGATTTTTCAAGGACCAACTTATAAGTTTCTGAGAGTGTGGAAGTGTTTCAAGAAACAGCTTTTGTGGAAGAAGTTTCAAGGACTTATCTCTTTGGTGTATCTTCCTGAGAATGGCAACAAGCACTCCTGAGACCTCCATCTGCTAAAGTCACTCTTCCAAAATGTGGAGGTGGAAGAATTTCTGAATTGAATATTGCAATATTTTAAGTATAGATAAAAAAAGAATATGTTTTCCTTGATCATTGCCTCATAAGTGACTAAACTGCTTTCCAACTGGAACTTCCTCAATACTAAAATTGAGGTGGGTAAAGACTATGGAAAAGTTTTCCCTAGCCAGATGCAATTTTAGGAGAAAAAACCTGAATATAGTCTTACCACGGGAAGACTCAAAAAGAAAAATACAGTCTTAACTATTGGTAGTGAAAGTAGCTCTACCTAGAACAGGTATAAAATCACAGCTGTGTGTACTCTTCCTAAGTGACTATAATAATTAAAACATCATTTTTGCCATCTTTCTCCTTTTCCTTCCTAATTGTTATCTGTTGTGTAGTTGGCATGATGACTCAGATGATAGAATTATGATGGAAATTATATATACATGGAACACTGAGGCCCAAGAATGCAAATTCTTCTGAGTAAACAAACTAGTTTGGGGGGTGGGGGTGGGTGGGTGTATTTATTCTGCCAAGCACTAGACATACAGTAATGTAAGTCAAAGAATAGAAGTTTTATGTTTGAACTACTGCTTTCAAGCTGAATCTCAAAACAAACTGAGCTTTAGTTCAAGGCTTGAACTTGCTGTTGAAAAGAAAATCAACAGTGCAATTTTCTTTATCATGAGCATCTACATCTACCTATGGCTTTGAGTGTATAATAACAGTCTCAAGCAACTGGAGTTTTCCACTGTAGTTTTGTCCTCATTTGCTCTTGTAATCATTCAAGCTTAGCAGCATTTGTTGCATTCAGATACAGGTCAACTGTATTTTGATGAAGTTCAAAGAAACGGGTGCAGCTGATTGAGCCATATCATAAAAAAAAAAAAAAAAAAAAAGAGAGAGAGAGAATATAGTGGCTTGATGATGCTTGTCCAGATCAATGTGATCGTATTTTGCTTTTCATCTGATTCAATACCAGGTTTCTATCAATGAAGCAAACTACCTTTCTGAAAATTCTACCTGGATGATAAGTAATTTGCCTTATTGAAAAGTCTTTTGTTAAGAAATATTTTCTCTGATGTAAGTTGGATACAGATGCCACCTCTTGTCTGCAAGTAAACAGATAAAAGGAATATGTATTTTTGACTGATCACATTGTATAAAGTAATTTTCATTGGTTCATAATGTATCTACAGCATGACAATAACCATGAAGTTAAAGATTGTCAGATTTTTCACTAATTAATACATGAATAATAATGGAACATGAGACAAGCTTACAGGAATCAGGCCCAATGTTGGTTATTGTAAAGCCATGCATACAGAAACAAGTGTTTTGAAGTGACCAGGACCTTGGCTGCTCTGATCTGGACATAGTAAAAGGCCTGACTACGAGAAAATGTTCAGAGCTTAACCATGGAAAAATAGTTTTCTTGTATTTATTTCAATGCAGACTTGAATCAGCTAAAACCACAAGTCAATGAAACAGGCTGGGATTTTTATTTCTTTTTTTTTTTTTTTTTGTGATAAACATTATGATAAACTCTGAAGCTAGACAAGGTGGAATAATAGCAGTAGACTGTACCAATCTACTGTTTCACACTGAACAGCCTCTTGCTGCTTGAGTAGTCACCCTGAAATCTCTACAGAATGCTTGGGGGCAAGGAAAAGGAGGCAGAAGACTGTCCTTAAGAAATTCCTATAGCATGCATCTACTGTAATTCTGTTCTGGACTGTAGTGCATCCACTGCAACTCTTACTCAGAAAGACTCCCGGCACCTTCTGGAGAGGCTCCATCATATCTGATCACTAAAGGAGTACAGAGCATGTAATAAAGTCATACTTTATTGTGGCTTATTAAAACAGCTGTCTAAGGTCATAAATACGATGAGTTGTTTTTATCACCAGGAGAACTCCCGTAAGCGTGAGGATGATGATTAACATGGTATCTCCAGTTCTGCTTACATCTGCAACCCCGTGGCAGATGCTTGGCTCCAGTGCTGTTTAAAAGCCATCAGAAAATGTCTTAATCACTGGTGACCTCTGCAAGAACTTTGGTGGCTTCTACATCGATCTGACCCACAGAGTGCTCCTCAGGCAAACATGAAGGCAGGCTTTTTTTATTGATTAACCAAATTGTCTAGGCTTCCTGTTTTGTCTCCTCATTGGCAATTAAGAGAGAAATCCATGGAGGGAGTGGTGGCAGTGAACCTTTCCCTCTGATACAAATAACCTTAATCGGGCCTCTGAGTTGATTTGTGAAATTGTTCCATATCGACTTCTCTTTGAAGTAGGATTTCATCCTATGGCCCCATGGGTAGGACATATACATCTTTCTGTTAGCCATGCAGGCTTTTTCTAACTGTGTTATCTTTTACTTCTTATTTACAATCCTACTCCCATCATTGATTCCAGTAATCTTTCCCACACCGTGAACTGTTATTTTCTTGAGGGAGAACCGGGCTGGGTTTTTATACCGTTTTTTTAAACCTAGATAATTAATATTAAACCAAGTAATGACAATCTAGGAGGCTGGGGCGGGGGGTCCATTTCTCAGTGTGTTTTTAACATCCAGACAGTTAAAAGAGCCACAATGTTCTTCAGCCTAAAACTAAGACTGATACCTAAAATGGAACTAGATTATTTTGGTGACTTAATTAAACAATGGGGATTAGCTTTCTACACCCTAAAATATGATTTTCCAGGTTAGGATAGTGATTGTTTATTCCAGAACACAGCATTTGTGTGTTTCCTTACTTGTGTGGCTTCTTTTGTGTCTGAACAATGGAAATAGTACACTTGGCTACTGAGAAATTAAGCATTTCCTCACCTCATCCTCAGTAATCACTTATTTAACCCCCCCAAATTAATGCATTAATCATTTACCTTCATCTTTCCTATATCTGTTTCATACTGTTTCATGTAAGGCCAGGACTTGTTCGTCCTTCTTAATGTCAAAGTGATATTTCAGACTTGGAACCGTTGAAATAATTGGGAATATTCATAGCTGATGTCACTATGACTTCATCGCTACTCTGTGATGAAGGGCAAAAGAACTTGGGTGGGGGAGAGGGGATGCCCTGGCCTTGGGGCACTAACACAGACTGCATCTAGGGCTGAGCCCCCTCCAGATCTGGCAGCTCTTCCGCCTCTTATGCACATGCACTCAGGTTTTTTTATGTCAACGATTCACTCTGCCAGCATGTATGAATTAAATGCAAAGTTTTTCATCTTTAAGATAATCTGTGAGATTTGGTAAATCGAGGTGCCAGGAAAGTTCTGGGTGAGCAGGAGTGTGATTTAGCATCTGTCTTCCTTGCTAGAAAATGCCCCGTTGTACTTGGGGTGCCAAGGAGGATTTTGGCAGGGGGAAAAGGTTTGACTTACCCAGGTGCCATCCCCATCAGCACGAGGGATTTACAGACCTGGCATCATCTATTTCCATCTCCAAATCACAGCACAGAGTGAAATGCAGCGATGCGAAAGATTAGTCTTCATTCGGCGAAGAAATTGCCAAATTAAATGATGACAGATGGAAAAACTAAAGGCCACAGTGTCAGAGGTCCGTCCATAGCCCTGGGCTTTAGGAAGAGGTAAATACACAGAGCTCAGCTGGTGCTGCAGGAGGTGCGTGTCCGGTGGAAAGCCAGAGCTCGGACCGTGTATGAAATCGATACCTGCTATCGAAGGGAGCAGCACACAGCGTTAGGGCTAACCCAGTGTTATTAGAAAATGATATATTGCACATTAGGATGGATAATTCATGTCGGCTTCATCGCCTCAGACCGTCGTGAAAATCCATAAATCATTTTCTCGTTCATGTATCGCCTAAGTGCGATTTGTCACTCGGCATTAGCGGGAGGACGGCCGCGGATCCCCGCCGCTTCCCAGGCGCGGCTCGGAGACCCAAAATGGAGACCTGGTTGCGCTTGGAATCGTGGGGGCAGATCGCATTCCCTGGCTGCGGGCCCCCGGGGCTGCCAACTCCGCGGGGAGGGAAGGGAGGAGGGAGAGGGGGGAGGTGGCTCCCCCCCGGGATTACAGACGTGTATCAGTATAAATCTGTGTGTCCTCGCGTGGTTGTGCCCCCCGGATCACGCCGGCGCTGCAGGAGCCGCGTGTGGGTGTCGCGCCTGGAGCGCGCGTGGGGAGGCCAGGGATGTGCTCCCCTTTCCTCCGGAGCTCCCTCCGACCCCGGAGGCGGGCACGGACGCGGGCACGGGCACGGGCGGGCTCCGTCCCCCAGTTTCGCCTGCGTTCCTCGAAGGCAGGCGAGGTGCCGCTTCCGGAGCTCCGGCGGCGGGGAGGGGAGGGCGGGCTGGAGTCGGGCTGCCCCGAGTGGCGGTCAGTGCCTGATGGGCCCCCCCGGCCCCCCGGGAAGCAGGGGGATGATCCCCGCTGTCCGTGCCCGGGGCTGGCGGCAGCGCACGGGCAGGTCAGCGGCGGCGGCGCTTCTGCATGGAAGGGGAGCGCAGCGAGATCCCCGTCCGCATCCAGCGGGCAGCGGGAGCAGACGGGGAGTTCTGACGAAACCCATTTCCCTGGAAAACACCCACCGCAGTCGCCCCGCCGGCTATACCCCGCGCCGCCACAGCGCCGAAGGGTGTGCTGGGGGCCGGGGACCACAGGATGTAATTTGGGGGGGCCAGAAGGGGGGGGGTGCATCTCCCTGCCCGCCGCGCCGGCTGCCGCTTCCCCGCTCCCCCCTCCAGCGGCCAGGCAGCACCGCCTGCCGCCACGCCGAGCCGCAGCGCCGCCGCAGCGCCGGTGCCGGCAGCGATACGGGGGGCTCGGGCAGGCAGCGCCAGGGGCCGGTGCCGGGCGGCGGCCGCGGGGGCCCCACGGCGGGGCCGGGCCCCGCTGTCCCCCCGCGGGGCGGGGGCGGCGCCGCCCGGGCGCAGTGCGGCGCTGCGGCCGCTGGGGGGCGCCAACCGCCCGCGAGTGCGGCCGCGGCCACGGCCCGGGGTGGGGGTGGGACCCCACGGAGGGATCCGGGCTTGGGAATCATGGAATGCGCTGGGTTGGGAGGAACCGCGACGACCATCTGCTTCCCACCCCCCTGCCACGGGCAGGGACACCTCCCACTAGAACAGGTTGCTCAGAGCCCCGTCCAGCCTGGCCTTGGACACTTCCAGGGATGGGGCATCCACAGCTTCTCTGGGAAACCTGTGCCGGCGCCTCGCCGCCTTAGTGTGGATTCCTGCGTTTCTGCGGGAAAAGCGCGCCTGAGCGTGTAGTTCATTGAGATGTGTGGAGGAAGCCGCTGCTGACTGATGGGTTAACGATGGGGTCAGAGCAGGAGCTGCTCGTCCCTGCTTCGTGTTGTTCTTCAAAAACAATAACATTTTTTGGTGAAAAAAGACCCTCACAAGAATTACAACACTCAATTATTTTCACTCCTACTTTATTCATTCCGTAGTCTGACGCGGATCTCTCAGCCAGCACCGACAGCCCGTACTGGAGCGTTTCCCTTGGATTCCTCCGGTTCTCCCTGCCAGCCCCCACCCCAGGAATGCCCCTCCACACGCCACCCGGACTACCCAGTGACACACAGTATTCCCAGTTTCCCTCTTCCCACGTACCCGACGGTCTCCACGTACCCGATGGAAATCGGAAAATATCGACTCAGGCTTGTGATACTATAAATTGGCCGGAGCTGGAAACACCGTGCGCACGAACGACGGAAAGTTGCGCTCTCTCCATTACCAAACGAACCAGTTAGCCAAAGGGAGGGGAAAGGAACAACAGTAGTCCCAAGTTTCCCCCCTTGTTTATGTCTTTTCTAAAAACGCTACTGGAAAGGAAAGTTGGAGGCGGCGAGTGGAAACTCCCTCTCCGAGGAGCAGGGTTGTTTACGTTTACCCGTGTGTGTGTGCGCACCGGTGGCGAGCGGCGATCTCCCGGTCCAGCGGCTGCGAAGGGGCGGGGGGGAGAGGAGGGAAACAGCCAGCCACCGACGGAGGGCAGCGGGCAGGGACTGAGGGAGTGAAGGATGGGGGAGCGCAGGAAGAGGGAGCGCAGGATGAGGGAGCGCGGCATCCCCGGGACGCGCCGCCCGAGCTGTGCCCGCGCGCCCGCCCGGCCGTGACGCAACCTGCCTGACGCGCGCCGCAGCCAATGGGACACCGCCCCCGGGGGCGGTGCTGGCAGCCGATTGGTTGGCAGGGGCCTCGCGCTGCGCAAAAGCAGCGGAGCCGAGCGGTGCCGGCTCAGAAACCGCCGGCACAGATCAGAGGAGCCGGGAGCGGGAACGGGAGCAGCAGCGGAGCCGGGACGCGAGGCGAGCGGCAGCAGCAGAGACAGACACAGATACAGAGACAGGCACTAGACGCGAAAGCAGCAAGACACGAAAAAAAACCACAACACCCTGATCGACACATCCATAAAAGCAGAGTGATGATGATGAACATACTAATACCAATAAAAGAAGAAAATGAAAGACCTTTAATAGAAGAGAAAAATCTGAAATCCTCACATTAAAAAAAAAAAAAAAGGAAAAAGGAAAAAGAGGAAATCCTAGAATCAGGGAATGAAACTTTTGGGTAGCAAAGCTGTTCTCTGCCTTTTTTTTTTTTTTTTTTTTTTGATATGAAATCTTTTTGCAGGTAATTTTTTTTTTTCAATTTCGCGGTTTCCTGCCTTTTTCTTCCATCTAAAGAGGGCATGTCCACCGGCTGTTCCAGCAGCATCTACCCCTCCAGCTCCCACCAGGAAGACAAACCGAGGACAATCTTGAAATATAAAAATTTCCTCCTTGGGATTTGCTGCTGCTGCTGCCTCCACCGCCACTGCTGCTGCCGCGGTGCAGTGCCAAGACTCTCGGAATAAATAAAAGCGGGCTACTGTGTATCTCTAGCTACAGCCAGCTAATATCTATTATTAGTTGGTCATTTATTTCGAAGATCACAGATGAAGTGGGGACGCCTGTCTTCTTCATTTAGTCAGCGTGTGAAATAATAATACCCATAACAAAAAGGAGGGAGATGGGGGAGAGAAAAATCCTAACATGAATCAGAAGAAATAGTATCTAGCACACTCCCTCCCCCCAAATCAACCTCCCCCCTCCCTTTTCTTCCCCCCTCCCCTGATCCCGCTCTTTCCACACGCTTGCAGGCGCGGGCACACACACAGAGACGCGCACACAGACACACACAGACGCGCACACACACACTGTAGTGTGTATTTTCGGAGGAGGAGGAGGTGGTGGTGGCTTTTGGAAGAGGAGGAAGAGGTGGTGTCGGGGAGGGGGGATCTCTTTCCCCGTTTGGAGATGATTGTGCTATTCCTCTTTGCCTTGCTCTGGATGGTGGAGGGGGCCCTTTGCCAACTCCATTACACGGTGCAGGAAGAGCAGGAGCATGGCACGTTCGTGGGGAATATCGCCGAGGACCTGGGCTTGGACATTACAAAACTTTCGGCTCGGCGCTTCCAGACGGCGCCCAACTCCCGCAGCCCTTACCTGGAGCTCAACCTGGAAACCGGGGTGCTCTACGTGAACGAGAAGATCGACCGGGAGCAGATCTGTAAGCAGAGCCCCTCCTGCCTGCTGCACCTGGAGGTCTTCCTGGAGAACCCCCTCGAGCTGTTCCGGGTGGAGATCGAGGTGCTGGACATCAATGACAACCCGCCCTCCTTCCCGGAGCCCGACCTCACCGTGGAGATCTCGGAGAGCGCCACACCGGGCACCCGCTTCCCGCTTGAGAGCGCCTTCGACCCCGACGTGGGCACCAACTCCCTGCGCACCTACGAGATCACTCCCAACAGCTACTTCTCCCTCGACGTGCAGACGCAAGGGGACGGCAACCGCTTCGCCGAGCTGGTGCTGGACCAGCCGCTGGACCGGGAGCAGCAGGCGGTGCACCGCTACGTGCTGACGGCGGTGGACGGCGGGCAGCCCCAGCAGCGCACCGGCACCGCCCTGCTCACCGTCAGGGTGCTGGACTCCAACGACAACGTCCCCGCCTTCGAGCAGCCCGTCTACACTGTGTCGCTGCCGGAGAACTCCCCGCCGGGCACCCTGGTGCTGCAACTTAACGCCACGGACCCCGACGAGGGCCAGAACGGCGAAGTCATCTACTCCTTCAGCAGCCACATCTCGGCCCGCGCCCGGGAGCTCTTCGGCATCGCGCCGCGCACCGGGCGGCTGGAGGTGAGCGGTGAGCTGGACTACGAGGAGAGCAGCGTGTACCAGGTGTACGTGCAAGCCAAGGACCTGGGGCCCAACGCCGTTCCGGCCCACTGCAAGGTGCTGGTGCGGGTGCTGGACGCCAACGATAACGCGCCCGAGATCAGCTTCTCCACCGTCAAGGAGGCGGTGAGCGAGGCGGCGGCGCCGGGCACCGTGGTGGCCCTTTTCAGCGTCTCGGACCGCGACTCGGAGGAGAACGGGCAGGTGCAGTGCGAGCTGCTGCAGGGCGATGCGCCCTTCCGCCTTAAGAGCTCCTTCAAGAACTACTACACCATCGTCACCGAGGGGCCGCTGGACCGCGAGCAGCCGGGCGGCGACGCCTACACCCTCACGGTGGTGGCCCGGGACCGCGGCGAGCCGCCGCTCAGCACCAGCAAATCCATCCAGGTGCGGGTGAGCGACGTGAACGACAACGCGCCGCGCTTCAGCCAGCCCGTGTACCAGGTGTACGTGAGCGAGAACAACGTGCCCGGTGCCTACATCTACGCCGTCAGCGCCACCGACCGCGACCAGGGCGCCAACGCCAGGCTCGCCTACTCCATCCTGGAGAGCCAGATCCAGGGCATGTCCGTCTTCACCTACGTCTCCATCAACTCCGAGAACGGCTTCCTCTACGCCCTCCGCTCCTTCGACTACGAGCAGCTCAAGGAGTTCAGCTTCCAAGTGGAGGCCCGGGACGCCGGCGAGGAGCCGCAGCCGCTGGCCGGCAACGCCACCGTCCACATCATCGTGGTGGACCAGAACGACAACGCCCCCGCCATCGTCAGCCCCCTGCCCGGCCGCAATGGCACCCCGGCGCGGGAGGCGCTGCCCCGCGGCGCCGAGCCGGGATATTTGGTGAGCCGAGTGGCGGCGGTGGACGCGGACGACGGGGAGAACGCCCGCCTCACCTACAGCATCGCGCGGGGCAACGAGGCCGGGCTGTTCCGCATGGACTGGCGCTCCGGGGAGCTGCGGACAGCCCGCAGGGTTCCGGCCAAGCGCGACCCGCAGCGCCCCTACGAGCTGGTCATCGAGGTGCGCGACCACGGGCAGCCGCCGCTCTCCTCCACCGCCGCCGTCCAGATTGTGCTGGTGGACGGGGCGGGCGAGCGGCCCGGCGGCGGCGGCCCGGGCGCGGGGACGGGCGCGGGGGGCGGTGGCGGCGGCGGCTCTGGAGAGCATCGCCCCAGCCGCTCCGGGGGGGATACCTCGCTTGACCTCACCCTTATCCTCATCATCGCCCTGGGCTCCGTCTCCTTTATCTTCCTGCTGGCCATGATCGTCCTGGCCGTGCGCTGCCAGAAGGAGAAGAAGCTCAATATCTACACTTGCCTGGCCAGCGACTGCTGCTTGGGCTGCTGCTGCTGCTGCCCTTGCTGCAGCCGGCAGGCGCGGGCCCGCAAGAAGAAGCTCAGCAAGTCGGACATCATGCTGGTTCAGAGCTCCAACGTGCCCAGTAACCCGGCGCAGGTGCCGGTGGAGGAGTCGGGCAGCTTCGGCTCCCACCACCACAACCAGAACTACTGCTACCAGGTCTGCCTCACCCCTGAGTCCGCCAAGACCGACTTGATGTTCCTCAAGCCCTGCAGCCCCTCTCGCAGCACCGACGCCGAGCACAACCCCTGCGGGGCCATCGTCACAGGCTACGCCGACCAGCAGCCCGACATCATCTCCAACGGCAGCATCTTGTCTAGCGAGGTAAGGACGGCACCCCTCGCCACCCCACACACCTACCGCCTCCCGCTAGGCTTCATCCTCTAGCCATCCCCAGACGTCCTTCCCCAAGCCCCGGGCCGCTTTCCTGAAGCTCCCGCTCCTCCTCCCCTGGCGGGAAAGACGTTTTGCATTCCCCATCCTTTTCCTTTCCGCTTTAATCCATCCGTCTGTCTTCACTCCCCTCTTTGCCCTCTCCTATTCGGGAGGCTTTAGCCCTTCGGTCTCAGAGGGCAGTGCGTGGTAGACCCCCCCCGCCCCGCCGGCTCCCTCCCACCTGGGCTCAGCAGTTGTTGCAGCCAAGCGTGTCCCCCCTGCTGCCTTCCCCCCCCGCCCCGCCCCCATCCCGCTGCCTCTGAAGGAATCTGGCCCCGGCCGGGGCGCGGAGATCCCCCTGAGCCAGCGTTAGCTGCGAGCAGATCGCCTGTGGGTTGAGGGGGTGGGGATTACGGCTCTTCGCAGAGTCTCTGCAGCTGACAGGACTGGAGTGAGGTGGGGTGTAATCACAGCATGTTCTGAAGAAACGCGTTAAATCCATGTCTTTTTTCCTTCCTGAAATCTTCGCATGTGCAAGTAAGGCTTTGGGGGAAACCCCCTCTGGGACTGTGACAATCTCTACAGTTAGCAGGAGCTTTAATTAATTTATGAATTAGGGTTTATTAACTGACTTTTCTTTACTCTATCTACACAGCTCTTTATGACAACAAAGCTGAACTTGCAAAGGAAAGCAGCAAGAGTTTCAATAAAATTATATGCTGAGACCTAATGTCCCTTCCTGTCAAACACGTTGCTTATATTGTGTTACCTGGTGTGTAGAGAATTTCTATCAAAGTATATATTCCCCCATGTTCCTCTCCCATTAATCATTTTCTACTGGGTTAGCTTATACTTTTTCTCAGTACCTCTCTGCTTATGCACTAGTAAAAACATTACATTCTCTCTTAACTGAAACTTGAATGCTGTCCAGTCTGGAAAAGGTGGTTTGAGTGTATGTTCTAAAGAGTTATGTTTTGCAGTAAAATTTCTAATATTGGATTGTAAGATTGACCTTGCCTAGAAATGTCTATAAAATTCTGTCTTTTGCTGTCTTTTTAATGACTTAAGGGTATCTCAATGTATTTTTTTCCTTAGGGTACAATAACAGTACCATCTCTCCCTATTTTTATACACTGAAATTAAAAACAGGCTGAGAACTAGATTACAATAAGTTTTTTTTCTCAGACTAAGTAGTCCACAAGTCTAGAAATAGTTATGTTAATTTTTTGTGGGAGTCCTTGTGATGCTCAACAGTGTACACTGTGAGAAAACGTCAAAATGTCATCCCAAAAAACCCCAGAAAAATCCCTCGTGCCTTCCCATCTGTATGACTAAGAGCTGGGTTTTTTCCCCTTGCATCCTAGAAACAGATTGTGTAGGCCTACTTGCAGCTAAGCATTACCATGTATAGTGAATATGCTGAGCAGCTTCCTTGGTTGGTTACAGAACTATTCAAGAGTTAAAAATCTTTCCCAATATTTTCTTTTTTCCTAGACGAAACATCAGCGTGCTGAGCTCAGTTATCTAGTTGACAGACCCCGACGAGTAAACAGGTAGGAGCTCCTTAGCCTTGGTTTCCTCACACATGGTTTAGCAAGTCTGAATGGGGTGCAGAAATGTGTTTACTGCAGATGTGACAGAGTAGTAAAGCAGTGGGAAGTCCAATGTCTGTAGACGTATTAAATAAGACACAGTCGGCTAAATGAGTTTGAATTACAGCTTTTCTGAACTGGATTCAAAACCGACTGAAAAGAGAACAAAATCTCAGTTTGTATTAGTCTAAAATGTGCTTCAAATACTCATAAACATGCTTCTGTAGGGTCTTCCAGAAGATATTGTCTCACTGAGTTAAAATTCAGCTATCCAGCTTAAGTAAATGCTACCAAATTACTTACACCGACTACATGAAACCCAGGTGCAGTAATAAGCCTTGCTGTCCCGTCCAACCAGACTCCTAAGATCTGAAAATTCCTGGTTTGGTTTATGGTGGGCAGAGCACCTCTGCGGAAGCCGTGCAGCAGGCAGGGTGGGGGGATGCAGCACCGTGTTTGGCCATGTGATGGCGGAAGAATGTTTTATGAGTTCCTCTTTTATGTTTATTCTAATGTAAAGATGTTTCTGTGTCTAGTTCTGCATTCCAGGAAGCAGACATAGTAAGCTCTAAGGACAGTGGTCATGGAGACAGTGAGCAAGGAGACAGTGATCATGATGCCACTAATCGAGGTCAATCCTCTGGTAAGTCTGATAAGAGAATGGAAATAGTAGATCTTTAAGTAGAGAGAGACTAGAAGGAACAGTTACTTATAGGAATATAATACCAGAGAGACATAAATAAGGTGAGCATATTGTGTGGGAGGCTGGGTTTGTCAGCTTGCTGCTGCAGTTACCTGGACAAGGAGGCAGTTTTGGACCTCTTTTGTTCACGGGGCAGAGTTTATTCTATTCATTTGATTGTAGGGGAGGGTTGGTATGTTATACTGCATCATTTGCTGTAGCAAAACTTCCTGCACGTTAAAACACAGTTGTTGGTACATTTCATAGTACATTTTTTTCGATGGCAGATTTGCAGAATTTCAAAGCATTAAGCAATTTTGTTTAGTAGGCACTTCAGCTGGCATGGCAGTGAGAAGTGAAGGGGGAGTTCCCAAGGGAAAGAAAGAACCTAGTGATTGAATGACAGCCAGACAGTGAGGTTTTTTTGCTGGGGATCAGTGGAGACACATTGGGTGCTCTGAATATGTAATACCTTAGCATTTTTGGAGGATTGTTTTTTAATTCAAATTGAGGCACCATATAGTGCAAGTGATCTCCATGTTAATAAGGCTAAGGTATTACTAAATACATTTCTTCCCTCCTGACAGGAAAGAAAGGCTTTAAAAGACTTATGATGTGAATCATCTAGAAAATATATACGTTGCAGTGTTATTCCCATGTGCAGGGCTTGCTGTCTTTGCTCTCATACTGTCAGTTTGCTTCTGAAAGGAACATTTGTTCAGAGCCTGTGCATTAGAATTCACGCTCACCCTCACACTGCATTTTAGCCACAAATGCTGTGCTTTCTTCCCTACCACAACCTCCACAGGTCTGGTACATCTTAGTTCAATACAGTGATTTCTTTCCCCTTGTTTCCTCTGTGCTCTGTCATGTATAAGGATTTGCTGCAAATGTGTCATACAAAATACTGCTAGTTGTCCTTTTTTTTTTGTTTTTCCTGACCCCTCCATCTTACAAGATACCAGGGCAGGGGACCCAGTATTGTCACAGCAGTGCTGCCTCACCGGGCTCTGTTAACATCCCCTATTTCCTTGCTGCTGTAGTCACTGTGCCCTTAACGATGGGAAACCCAGGCACCAGGGGAAGAGGAGGCTGCCACAGGGCCCCTTTCTATTGCTGCAAGTCATTAATATGCAGACCTAATGAGACTTGAGAAGAGCCAAGAGTCTCCGGAGCTCCCTGCTTCTTGCAGGGCTTCATGCTAAGTGAACAGAGTGTCTATTTTATGTCTGGGAACCTGACAACAAACCAGGTCTTGCCAGAAGTTTACATCTGAACACAGAGCCTCTTTCATTTTTGGCCTATATATGGCGTATGATTTATTGTTGTTTTAAAAAGCCATGTATTTAGCCTCCCCCCACTCTTTCTTTTGCACTGTTTCTGATGCAGCAATCAGTGCTATCGAGTTATAAAAAGCTCTCTCTCCTCCTGCCCTCCCTGCATTCCTGTTTTTTTTTCTCTTTTACGCATTTTACTGCAGCAGTCATCTCCATGAACATTTCAATCAGCTTAGTCCCTCAACATAATGAACCATAATAACCAAACAGGAGAGAAAAGAATAAACATCTGCGGAAGGGGCTGGATTTGACTGATGGTGGGAATATAATCATAGAGTTGCACATCAACTGAAAGCTATTTTCTTTTAGATGCATTCAGTGCTGTTATTGTTGTGCTTCTGCTCTTTATTCTTTCTCTCCATTTTAAAAGTAGTCTATCTCAGAGATGAACACTTGTCAAACTTGGCATTGGTCCTTAGCAGGGTAAATTCTTCTTCATTTCTATTTTATCAAATAGGGGAAAAATCTATTCTATACTTTTAAATAATGTTAAATAATTTAAGAATCCGATGTGATTTATGAACTTCTGTGTCTCCAATGGCGATGACAAGGGAAATAACGAAAGCTGCAGATTAGGTTTGGTCTACTCACAATCAACAGTTTGAACTGAAACCTCAGAATACATAGAACTTCCAATTTCGTATGTTGGTGCTGTGATTTGAGAATAATTTGCATGCACCATTTTTTTAATGCTACTTCCAAATAAATATTTTAATATAAATCTCTTTAGAAACTGCTTTAATCTTCTACATACATATTTTTTACTTCTCCTGTAAGTTTTGGGCTGATTTGTGCTGTCTTCATGCAAAGAATGCGCCCCTTGACCTCAGAGATGACAATATTTTGATATAAAAAGTTTACTCTTGCTATTAGCTTTTGGTAATGAATTTTATGGGGAAAAAAAGGGCATAAATCTTGTTTGACCTTAAATGGGTAGAGGAAATACCAGAGCAAATGCCTTCTCAGTTTTTCGGTCGTTCTGATGCTCTGTAATCAATTCTGTGTAAATTACTGAAGGAAAACACACTGACTGAAAACATGACAGGAGTTTGGGCTGTTTTTTTCAAGATATTACCAGATATTGTGCAGCATTATATTTATTGTCAAAAACATCTAAAAATATTTAGTACGCAATTCACATTGCGTGCTAAATATAAACTCATATCCTACAAGTTTCAGTCAACAGCACGTTCTGCTGGGAAAACATCTTTTTACAGTTCTGTACATGACTTGTATCAGCCATGAACAGTCCTGTGGCACAAAAGTAGCTATTCTGTAGTTGTCCATTGCTGTCCGAGCTGGCTGTCAAAAGTTGTGGTCAGTTACTAATTGGGAAGGAAAACATGCAGGATGAAAACCTATCACCCTGTCATAGCTTTATCTTGCACAATTATGTAGTGAAAATTATGAACTAAGCTGTTCTACGTATCATAAAATATTTTATTGTATTTTGAAATAAGATTCTAGTTCACCTTTTCACAAAATATGTTTTCTTAATACTGATTTAATCATGTGTTTAAGCGTGCTGGAAAGTATGAAAGGGATTCATATTGTTCTCATTAAAGTATTCCATGAATGCCTCATAATTATCTTCTTACCTACCTTAACATTGTCAAAGTACTAAAGTACTGCCATCTGCTTTTGGCAGGCAGTGGCAAGTAGTGGGAGGCTCAAGAGCCTAATTTTTGTGGATTGAGTAGTTATTTCAAAGACTGAGATAAGAATCTGAGCTTTTTGGAAAGTAACTTTCCAAAGGTGAAGAAGTGCAGGAAGTTTGTGGCTAACAAAGCGGGGGAGTGTCTCAAACTCCAAGTGCATGTTCTAATGATTTGTGCTCTTTGAAAACTGCTGAGACAAAACCTGCTACTTGTTATAGAACAAACACAACTAACACAACGCTACTACCTATTATTAACACACTGTATTTCAGTCGTGTTCTGTAGGAGTAATTTCTAAGCATGAGGTTAGTTTATTTCCCATGGTTGATTGAATTCTTGGCCTCCCTCGTGAAATTGCCGGCTTGGGTGCCAATTAATACTCTGCATGTGTGTACGCTTAAATTGTATGATTAGACACCTGTCCTGCAAGATCTGGACTCATGCCATCATATTATTTCATATGGTTGCTCACTAGCTACTCAGCTTTCTCAAGCAGAGCTCTTCACAGTATTATCCTTTTTTTCACTGAATTGGCACAATGTCTCAGATGCACTTCAGGAAGGAATATCCAAGATGTGACGCCAAGTAGATGTACTGAACATGTATGTACTATAAAATGCATCAGCTTTTTTTGATCATCTCCTCTGTGCAGTGCTGTACAGTTTGCATTGGTGACCAGCTGAGACCTAAGATCAGGAAATTGGTAGGGATCTGATACAAAGGCACAAGGTGAAACATTGCCTCACACCTTTTCAGTACAGATTAGGTAAATGCCAAGAGGGTTTGTATACATTATTGCAGAAGAGCTATGATATTTCAGGGTCCATAAAGAGAAGAATCTGAGAAGTGAGAGGAAGAACTTTAGTGATAAAGGCAAAGAGAAAACCAATATTCCTTCTAAGTCTATGCAGAGTGACAGCTAAATCCTGTTTTGAAGATCATTTGGGCAAAGAGTCTATCTCAGATAAAGTGAGAGTGAACATGAAAATGGCTTAGAAAAGTGCTTTGACTCAAGCTGAGGGCTGTTTCTATTTCTTTTTTTTCTCTTCTTCCTTGCTCTGCATGCTTAATAATGTTCACATCTCAGTGGTCCAGATAGGGCTTTGAAGCTGAGATTTGGAAGAGCTGAATATTGAAGATATTTGAGTCTTTATTCATGTTCTCATGCAGATTAAGTCAGTTTTATTCAAAGCAGTGCACCAATTATTTAGCAAGAAGGACTGATAATAACTGTTTCATGAAGTCCAGTTCTTCAGTAGATAGTCTTCCTCTAAGGAGGTTAATGTCATTATCCGTATTTACCAACACAAAACATGAATCATAGGGAAACGAGTAACTTTCTCAGTGATAATCTAACCAGTTGTCCTGGTAATGGAGCTCTGAAAAGGAGGCCTGGTTCCCTGCATCACACCTATCTTGCATATAGCTAGCACAGAAGAAATGGGAAATGCCATTTAATTCCAAGTAAAAGGCAAAGTTCTGAAAAAATTACACATGTTGGGGAAAAAAAAATCCCTTTCAATAATGGTATTGCAAAAATACTTCGTTAACATTCAATTTGTATTTTTCTGTTTTATTACATCATTTACTCAGTAATACATAAGAACATGTTCACTTCTTGCTCTAAAGGCTTGGTGTATGGTTCTTCTCCTTTAATTAAACTAAGAAGGAAACATTATTTCTAATTGTGTTTAGGCCTAATTTTTGCTTTGACTGAAATGGTCTTTCAAACCAATTAAAACTCATGCACATAGAAATTTTGATTTTCTCCTTTTGAAATATGAAAAGGAAGCAATTTGGGAGTTTGCTTCCAAAATGCGGTGCTACCAAGTATGTGATTCAAAGCACCTGAGTTCAGGTAATTCAGATGCAGACATCAAACAATACATAACTCCTTCCCTAGTTTTTGGCAGCTTTTGAGTGAGGGCCGTGGGTTTGTTTTACTTCAGAATCTGCAAAGTTAAGGTTGTGTGAAAGCTCATATTGGCCATTGACCCATCTGGTAATAAGACTTGAACAATAGGAATGAACTAGTGACCTTTGCCATCAGTTTCTATATGTATGCTGTATTTGGAATAGTGCAATGCTTATCATTTTCAGAACTTCAGTGCTCCATTCTATCTGTTTGTATCCACAAAGGGCATTTGAAATTCATATTTCAGAGTCACCTTTAAAATCTCAGTTAATCTGCAAGGTCCAACTTAGGATCACTAAGTGAAAAATAAAAAGCATTTTTCTTTATTGTGGATTTTCAATTATGATGAATAGTTTAGTTCAGAAGGATCACATATATTTAACTACCTTTATGAGGGAGTTGAGATGGAAGTGTTATACTGCTGAACATTTCTTTTTGTTATAAATCAAAAACATGATTCTTGGTGTATGAAGGATTTCTGTGCTGAGTGTCTTGCTTCATTTACCATGATATGTCCTTCCTTCTTGGAAAATAGCAAACTGCCTTTACCTGCCCCCAGCCCTGTGTTAAATGTTTTTCAATTAGAACCAGAGAATTCTATACTATGACCCACAGGAAGAGGGTAGAGGAGGAATAGGCAGCATTCATACCACAGGCAGTGTAAATAGACATGGGTGCCCAGGGATTTTGAAACTAGGCTTCTAATTTGAATTTCTTTTCTGTCAAAATACTAAACCCAAGGGCTTGGTTCTCTACCCGTTCAACTAAACTCTTAGGGAATGTTGTGACTGATTGAAGCTGGAGCAATTCCTAACCCTTACCTCTCTGTACATTTTGTTCCCATCCTAAACAAGCATTTACATTCCAGCTGTGTGTTCCAGGAGTGTATATTAAAATTCAGATGTATATAATCTTTTTTTCTTTTTACAAGTTCTCATCTTCAAGGGGGAAAAAGTTTGCTGTACAGGCTTACATTTTATATCTCCTACATTCATTACTTTGTTTATTTAAAATCCTGATTTATGGTGGCTATAACATCTCTTTTGTAATAAGCTGTTATATAATGCTGTTCAGTACACTGCAGTAGACAAGCAGTATTCAAAAGGGAACAAAAAAAATAATATTTGGGTTGAGACATTTTGCAGTATAGCAGTTGATGTGAGAAGAAAATAGTAAAATGGAGGGTAATTTTCCAGGGGAAATAAAGATCCATGAAGGGAAGAAAAGAGTCTATATTTGAATATATGTATTTAAAACAATATTATTGTAATCTCTCCCTCCTCATTGAATAAAGTATATAATTTAATATTTATCCTTAAGTTTTTCTTTCTCCTGCTGTCTTTCAGAAAAGGTTGAATGAATATGGTCACTGATACACTGTTAGCAAAATGTAACTGTAATCATTTCCTATTAAATGTAGGGCTATTTGTTGCTTACATGTAACTTTCCTAGGAAATCTGTAAATTGAAATAACCATTTTGTGTTTATTGTCCCTTAAATCTTTGGAATGGCAAAAAGTTAGATTCATAAAATGTGTCTTTTCTTGCATAAGAAATATTTTTCTTGAGACATTTCAATATATAAGATATACACACACGGTTTTATAGACATTGTTAGATACTAATTTCTTTCTGGGAAGCTGCATCTAAATATTTCTTTTCAGTTTTTGATAGCTAATACCACTACAGAATTTATATTTAGACTATTTTTCTCCTCGCGTGATGATCTTCATCTGATTCCTTAATCATATCTGCAGTTCACATTTGCATTCTTCAACAGTTCACTGATCAGTAATTTGTTTTCAGACTTCTGCATGCCAATTATCAATGCAAGGTTCTAATCTAAACTGGACTTGGCATTGTATATTGCTTAATTTCAAATTAAAAAGTCATTATAAAATGAGATTAATCTGAGATAAAAACCTTTCTTTTCATTTCCTCATGTTTTTTTTTTCTGTCTAAATGATTGCCTCTAGTACTCAAGCACTTGTTGGTTGCTCATAATGATTCTTCCTTGCTGAAAAGATTGTTTTTTGTAGTGTGAGGTATTACATAAATATTACTAATATAAGTCAAATTATAGCTCAAAACAGTGGTAGAATTCTTAATACTAATCCTTACATTGGAGATCAAGCTAATCCAGTTCTTTACAATGTTGGCTGGTGAATGAACTACATTACATGAATCTTATTACAACTGTTCAAAGTTTTTTCCTATTTCTGTTACAAGTAGTGTCATTTTTTGTAATTCTAATGCAATGCTTGTAAATGCAGTGTTTATAACAGATTTAGTTCAGTTCTGACATGCACCTAAGACACTCAGTTCTCCTTATAAATACAAGAAAAGGATGTTTCTTTACTGTTCTGCTTTTCTGTAAGATGTTGAACATTGTGTTGATGTAACCCAAACAGCAACTAAGCACCCTAGAACTTCTTGCTCAGTCCTCTCACCCCAGTGGGGTGGGAAGGAGAATCAGAAAAAAATAAACCTTGCAGGCTGAGATAAGAATAGTGTAATAATTTAAATAAAGTGAATGTAATAATAACAGTAACAAAAAAGAGAGAGAGAGAGAGGAATGACACCGAAGACAAAGAAGTGATGTGATGCACACTACAGTCACTCACCGCCCGCTGACCGATGCTCAGCCCTGAGCAGCGATCGGTGCCTCTCTGACAGCTCCCCAGTTTATGTACTGAGCGTGATGCTCTGTGGTATGGGACAGCTCTTTGGCCAGCTTGGGTCAGTTGTCCTGGCATCCTCCCTCACAGCTTCCTGTGCGTTTCCTCAGCGGCAGAGCATGGGCAATGTCCCTGAGTTAGGCTAAGTGCTGCTGAGCAACAACTGAAACATCAATGTGTTATCAGCATTATTCTCATATTAAATCCAAAACACAACACTGTAACAGCTACTGGGAAGAAAATGAACTCTATCCCAGACAAAAGCAGGACAAACCAACTTGAGATTTATTTATTTTACTCTATGCCTATGATTTCATACACCAGTCCTCTCAAAACAAGTATAATCTAACAACTTAATAACTCTTAGCCAGGAATTGTTCCTCTGGAAGGCCAATCTGAAAGGAGACAGCAGCAGCATAGCTTGTCATTTGAAATCTTAGTATCATTAAAGGATTTGTAAGCAAACGGTTCCATGTTGGCACAGACAAGTGTTTGTTTATAGAGGAGACGTACTAACAATCTTTTCGATAGTTTCCTCAGCCACCTCACATAGGACTGCAGATACCTTTGTACTGCTAATTGCAGTATTTTATTATAGGATCCTGTCCCATTTCTTGGATGACTTGGTGATAGTAAGGACTGCTGCAGTAGCAATGAAAACTATCTCTGAAAGAGTGCTGTAACAATTGATTAAAGAAGCTATGCCGATCCCTTGAAAGCTGGATTCTTGCTTTGTAACATCTGGTTTTAATATCAGTGGGCTCTATCTGTATGCCAGTATAGCACAGATAGTTCCTTTATAGGACTCATTAATGGTTCATTTTCATAAATGAAATCTGAGATTCCTCAATCTGGACACTTAATTTCTTTGGTCAGAGATAGATTTGCAGAGATATTGTTAGAGAAACAATTCCTTCATGTTCTTAAACAAGTATTTTCAACCGGTGAACCACAGACATCCACCTACAAGCGGAATCGAACCTTGTATGAATGGGTTCTAAACAGCAAGATCTGCAAGGGATTTTGTGAGATAGAACCACCAATGCTGTTCTTGTTGTGGTATTTTTTTATGTGTGTGACATTCTGGCATTTAGTTACACTTGTTAAAGGATGCCTTTGACTTCTGAAGACCAGACAGTCAGATTTTTTTGTAGTTGACGTTGAGGAGATGAAACTAGTGGATGAAGTTCTTACACCTTTTCCCTTTCCACTTCTCTTTCCTTGGCGTAATCTGTCAGCAGCTGTTCGTGATGCTGAAGCTTATATCTGTAGTTTCTTTTTCTTTCATGCTTGCAGGCATGGATCTCTTCTCCAATTGCACGGAGGAATGTAAAGCACTGGGCCACTCAGATCGGTGCTGGATGCCTTCCTTTGTCCCATCTGATGGACGCCAAGCTGCAGATTACCGCAGCAATCTGCACGTACCTGGCATGGACTCCGTTCCAGACACTGAAGTGTTTGAAACACCAGAAGCCCAGCCGGGGGCAGAAAGGTCCTTCTCCACCTTTGGCAAAGAGAAGGCCCTTCACAACAGTCTGGAGAGGAAGGAGTTGGATGGACTGCTGTCTAATACACGAGCGCCTTACAAACCACCATATTTGAGTAAGTACCGTTCAAAAAGCTGTATGAAAGTGTTCCCTTTGCGGGAATAAAGACTAGCTCTTTCTGCTATTCATGGTAGGAATAAAACAGACACAATTTTAGGAGCAGCGGGGAAAAATGGCTTCTCTTGGATTCAGGCACCACTGAAGAAGGCATTGTTCAATGCCTTTTTAAAAAAGATAAAACCTTGATTGTTTTTAGTATGACACGACTTTGAACAGCAAAAGTATGAGCTGATATTAGTAGGGGAGTTGCTCAATTTTGTTTTCTAATGCTGGATTATTTTCAAAGTTTTCTTGGATAGATGGTTTAAAAATTGGCATTGCCAGGCTAACGTTTTCATAAGACTAGAATTAAATTGAGATAACTTTCCTGGGAGCATTTTTTTACGATTGAGAAGTATCTGGTGAATAAACAGTACGTGTATTATTTTGAAGTAGCTATTTACATAGTTTAAGGGCTTAGAAACAAGAAGATAAAAACTTTTGCCCTAAGTCTGATCATCTTTCTGCCTACATAGTATTGACTCTTGTCAGTGCTCCTCTGTGCCTTCTGTCTCCTTCCAAAATCTTGCCTCTTTCTTTAGTCGCCTTTCAACTATAGTTAGGTGATATGAAAGAGTGTGATAGATCTCAAAAAGACCTTCATAATTCCTTTTGGAGTCTGAGCCAGTTGTAGAGCCCTTGAGTAACACTTTGATCTAATATGTCTTTTCATTCTGTTTAGCTGCCTTCTCTATTTTATTAGAGACCGTAATCTCCTTTACTTCAAGAGTTTATGATGTTTATCTCATCCAAATAAGCCAAAGACATTAACATTGCATTACCAACCCTTTTTAAAGCAGCAAAGGTCTTCTAGGACAGCAGATTTGGAATAAAAAAAAAGAATCTCTCTGAATGCTAATAATTTATTTATTTTTGTAGAGCATTCAGCTGTTCAGAGGGGTGCTGTGCTGGCAGTCCTGACGTGTGAAGATCTTTGCTACAGATCATTCTCAGCATAGACAGCTCAGTTCTCCCTTCTTAATTAGCTGTCCTGGTATTTCAGTTCTTCAGGAGAGGTCTTTTTACGTCTTCAGTCTTTAGATTTGCTTTACTGAAAACTTCTAAATTCAACTACCAGTTCTGATATGTGAAAGCCGTTCCTGCAAAACCTGTCCTGAGACGATCAGCTTATTTTGTGTAGGTAAAATATCAGGTGTCAGTCATCTGGTCATATTCTGAAGTCCAATGTGAGATTTCGGTATGACCTAACAACTCATGAGTCTGTCTTTCTCAAACTGGTCTTCCATCATTTACTTCTACAAAACATTCTTTGACACTGAGCCGTAATTTAGCAGTACTGATTCCATCACTGTTACTTTAATTTAACAAGTTGGTACATCCTTAAATGGTCCTATAACAACCAAGTTCTAGTGCAGTATGGACATTGACATGATTATTGTTATCTGGTGATGCCACAATAGTAGTTCTGTTCTGGTTTGTTGTAGGCTTTGGAGTTTTATTTCAAATAACAATGACATATTTCTTTTGTTGATAGTTTGGGGATTTTAAATTTTGTTACACTAACATGAGTAGTTTTGTTGAACAATGTCTTTACATATAGACAGTTTACATTTTACACTTTTCTGGTACAAGGGCATAAAAAAATGGAAGTAAAATGCCAGGAGTAACCATATATAAACGACTGTTATTACATATTCCACACTTGAGAATCCAGATTTAGTTTTGCTTTTTTCCGCCGATCCTCAAAGTTGAAACTTTTACAAAACAAGAGTAATGCTTCTCTGGGTTATTTTCCCTTATTTAGTATTTAATTTAGATTATATTTGTATAGCAAAGAACAGGGGCAACAAAAAGTGACTGCAGCACTTGTAGCAATGAGTAAATAATTTATAATTAATAATTTATTCAGTGAATAAAGCAAGAGAAATGCATAAGAGGAAGTTGATCCAGGAAGGAACTTTAGTTGAACCACTGGGTAATTGCAATTAAAAATAAAAATAATTTCAGCTTCTTAACACAGAAGACCGTATCAAAGTCATTTTGTCAGTAGAATGATTTTTTAAAAGATATGATTAAAATGTATGAAACAGAACCCTCATATTCAGCAAAAATACTGTATAAAAAGTTATAACATGTATGAAAATGGCCACATGAAAAATGAGTAGCAAAGAAGAAAAATATATTGCAGAATGCAAAAAACCTATTTGAACTAAAAAGGTCTCAAAAAAAGAAAGATTCTAAAACAAAATCATCAGAAAAGAGCATAAATTCCAGCAAGTAAATTTTAGGGTAGTAATTAGTGAGCATAAGAGGGACTTCTTAGAGCAAATAGCCAAAGGCATGCAAAGAAATACAGACAGCTTCTAAGATGTCAGGTGTAGGAAGCAAGGAGAGAATTGGTAGGTCTCTTGAGCTGCAGTTAGTGAGGACAAGGATGTGGCAGAGATTCTAAACTGTTTCTTCTCATTTATATTTATTGAGGAGGGACAGAGAAAGACAGACAGGTGTATTTAGGAAGGCACCCATCCCAGGTAACCATTTCAAATAAATGTGCCAGACTGAGTCATGAAGACGATGTTGAAAAATTGGCTAAAACAAATAGGAAGAAGTCAGTGGATTATGTGTTTCTTTAATTTTGAGTTTCTAACAAAAGCTAGTAACCGAAGAATGTCAGAAGTTGTGTTTATCTTGTAAATTAGAGACCAGTGAGAAGCCTCAGCATAGTACATAAATTTGTAACTTAGGGGTTTTAGGAACAAAGTAACTGGCATCTGTCCAGGAAAGTCATACAAGAAAGATTCTCAATCTATTAGAATTTTGATAAGAGTGAGAATTAATCAAAAAAGTGTATTTGAACTGTCAAAAAAAAGCCTTTGCACAGCTTCTGTGTAGTAGAAGCTCCTAAAGTAATCATGTTGTCACAGGGCAAAGCATTACCAGACTCTCTGTGCCTAAGAGGAAAAAATCATAAGGATAAATGGAACATTTCAGCAGAAGCCGAGTTTCCCAAGTGTTTATGCAGAGATCTATGGAGTTTAAAAAAATTAATTATCTAGAAAGAGCAATGAGAAAAAGGGGTGGTGTTTCCAGATGACATGAAGTGGTTTAGGTCCATTGAGTCTCTAATAGACTACATATACCCATGTTGTGCAGTGAGGTGTGGTCCAGAAAACCCCATCTGCTTCCAAGCTAGCTTGCTTTGGAATGGGAAGCTGCAGAGCCATATCAGCACAGTGAAATAGCTGAGCCAACTCACTCACTGGAGCTGTGCTGTTAGTGAATAGCTGCAAATATTAACTGGTAGATCTACGTGGAGCTTTCATGGTGCCATAACACTGTGTCTGCTTGGTGATTCCTGCACTGTGTTCAAATGATTATATTCAGTACAGAAACTTAGATAAAGAAATGTGATTTATATAATCATGAGAAATTTGAACTCATCTTGAGGAAAAAGACCATAGAATAATTCCCTGAGAAGTGTCCCCCAATGTACAAAGCCAGCAGGAAGGAAATAAGATGCCAGGTTGTAAAAAGGAGTTGAATTGAAAATACACTAAAAAAAATATTACAAAACCCTTACACAGAACATGTCACTATGTTGCTCTAGACAGTCTGTTCATTCCATAGAAACACATGGCATAACGGCAACAATACTGAAGATATTTTGTGCAAAGTCATATTAAAAGCTTAGTACTAACAGATTTAGACAAGCTGTGATAGGGACATGAGGTAAAGGAAGCTGCATGAAAACAGAGAAGGTGAGCTGGGCGCTTTCGTGTGCTGTTCTCAATAACGAGAGAGCAGCAAGGCAGCAAAACAGCTGAAGGACAACCAGGTCGTGATCTGATCAGATCATACACATTTGATACAGTGATACCCTTTTGACACAAATAATACAGCAACCTCTCAAACTTTGTGGCATGATTGAAACTAAAGGCTTAATGGTGAGCATTTGGGTATTTGGTTCTTTGTTGCCTGAGGTTTTGGTCATTGCTTGGTTAAGTGAAAACAGCAGCAGCTATATTACAAATTATAATGTAGAAAAATATATAAACCCTCATACCTGAAAGGGTTTCTTTGTGTTCCATTATCAAATTTTCACCATGCTGGTCTAAGCCATTGGATTCACTCATGAAAATACAAATTCTGCATATTATACTGAGCAGAGTATACTGAAAGTAGATCTCCTTGTACTCAAATAGTATATTTTGAAGAATATATATTTTTATATATGTTTTATTATAATGAGCACAAGTTATAAAATTGTGATGGGATCAGTAAACTTTAGGGGTTTTGAAAACAGTTTTCTCATAGAGTGACTCCAGGATTCTTCTAACTTGCATGTTCTTCTTACTGTGTAACTAACACTTACTACTTCTTGTTCATCCACATGGTTTGAACACTGCCTTTCTGCAGACAGTTAAGAAATTTTCATAATGACTTGAATGTTCATAAAACATGAAAGGGATTCGGAATTTGATTGGAGAAATAAAATAAGTGGAATAACACTGGTGAGGAAAATAAAATGTAGCTTTTAAACAATTCCTATATATTTGTGTAATATATTTAAAATAGATTCTAACAATTTCTATATAATTTTTCATTCGGTGGCAGTTATATTATCCATTATTTTTATAATTAATATTACTATAGTCATCAAAACCCTGAATCCAAGATTCAAACTCTGTTGTACCACATTCTGTAGGATATCTAACAGAGACTGTCTTCACAATGAATACGTGATCAGTCTGATTCTGCTCTATTTCTAATACTTTGAACCACGTCCTGAGACAGTAACAGTGGAAACAGCAACATTACATCCACCTCAGGAGTATTTTGATCTATAATTGCTAAGAAATAGCTTTTCTTTTTTTTAATGTAATTGTGGTTTATTCTAGATGGAGAGTTCTTTTGTAAAACTTTAGAGCTTTCCTAAAGTTACCTACTGACACTAGTGATAGAATAATTTTTCTTCCTCTTAAAAAGTTGGGGTTTTTTTAAATATACTAAAACTAGCCAAAAATTGCCATAATATGTTAACTTCCCATGTAGAAATGCTTACTTTGCTCTAAAATAAAATTACTTTGGCAATACTTAATGTACTTTGAAAGCAGGTTAAAATAAACTACATAATGGCACAATTTACTGCAAGGAATAACAGTGTTTATACAAAGAGACATTCTGGAATAATAATTGTGTTATAAAGTAGCCCCCTAATTAGCTCTGCAACACTTTCTACATACACCCAAGAGTCTTCACTCTCACTGATGGAACTGTATTATTATCATGGTAATTATTACCAAGACCATCAACATACTTTATATATGAACCAGGATTTTATCATGTTAGGTAGGACACAGAGAATAAAAAAGCTGCTCTCTTCCCCAAAGAGCTGGTGCATGAGCAAAGTGAATTGGAAGGGGGCAAAAAAATCCCTTTGTTTGGACATTTGGATTTGTGTGGCCTGGTTACTAAGCATCAGCACTCCCTTGGATAGGTGCAGAGTCAAATGATTTGGATGAGACTAGTTAGTATCATCCAAAGAAATCAAAGGTGAGCTTGGTCTCATTCCATGCCTCTGCTTCTTATCCTGGATTGCCACTGACTCTGCAGTGGAGGTACCATGAAGGTCTGAACGCAGCTGGGTCTGAGCACAAGTCCCCGTGTTTCTGTGAAAGGACAGATGTAATCTGATGCTTTTGTTCTACAAAATACTTATCACCTGCTCAACTTGACCTAACCAAGTCAAGTTGGTTTACAAATAAAATGAAAAAGCTTTTGGAAGTCTTTGCATGGTTGAATGTTTAGGAATCGGACAATCTTTTTATTTCAGATAATCTGCCACAGGGGTAACACAGAGCACATTTTAACTTAGATCATTATACATCTCCCTGAATTAGATTAGAACAAATGACCTAGAGAAGAAAAATGTTCATGTCTTTATGCCAGGACAAGAAGTGTCTCACAATCCTTTGATTATTTATCAAAGGAATAAAAAAATGCATGTAAATATTTATTGTGTATTTTGATCTGGATAGGATCATAAAGGCCTATTTCTGCCTGTCAGGATATGTAATAGAACATTTTCTGCTGATATTTGACATGAATATATGAAAAAATATTTTAAGCAAGAAGTCTTTACTGTCTTGAAACAACTTAAAAACAAGAAAGAGAAGGAAAAAACAATTTTGTGCATTCAGTATGATGGAAGAAGAATTTTCTTTGTTTTTTTTGTTTAGTTATATGTCATTTCTGGAAATTGTTTGGGTGGTCTTTTGTGTTGTGTTCTATCACAGCTGTAAGGGACATTATAGTATTCCATTTGCATAAACATCAATAACAGTTATTTTGAATGGGACACTTGATTAATTTTTAAAAATGAGGCCTGTCTCCATTTTTGCTTTTAAAATTAGCCTACTTGATTTCTAATACAAATCAGGTATAGATTTGTGAATTGTCTGATCCCTTCATTAATCATTTCTTAATTCAATTTGTGGTTTTCACACAGACTTGAAGTAAAAAGGCACAGAAATAAAGGCAAAGAAATTAGCACCAATAAATTGCATGTACATATTACAGTTCTCGGGCTAAGAAGAAAAAAACATTGCAATGCTGGATTAAAGAAAAAAAGAAGTTGTAGTGAAACAGAATTTTTATTGACATGAATGAACAAATGGTATGTGCACAGTCAAAGAGTTGTTCTTTTGTGAATAGTTTTGTAGTCAGAAAGAATGTTAAAATCGTGTGGATATCCTGCCACAGAGAGTGAAACTCCTCACCTATATTCAGGAATTTATCTCTGGTACAGGATACAGCCCTCATTTCTGCACAGATGAGAATGACTTTGCACGTACAAAATGGCTCAGCAGAAGTGGAGGCTGAGTTGAAAAGCCACCTTCTAATAATGCTAAGAAACCTAATTGAAAACTTTTTTAAGAAGTCTGATAGAGCATTCCCATTTTTGCTTTATTTGAAACGCTGAGATTTATTCACTCATACCTCAGTTTTTCTACTTCAGATACATCGTCTGTGTTAGGTAAATATTAGGTAAATAAAGCTTACCAAAAAACCAAACCCAAACCTGAAATAAAACAGTTGCACTAATTAAAATACAATAGGGGGAGAGCAAGACTGTGATGTATTTTTCCTCGTGATTGTAGGTACTCTATGATTTTTAATAAACCACTTCTGTGATTCACTGTTCAGTGTTTATTGCATAACCTCTGAAAGGTATTTTTATCTCACATTCACGACTGGTTTGCATTGTTCATCCAAATGTATTCCTCTTGCAGCTCTTGCTCAAGGGGAGAACACACACAGAGCATTACTGCAGCGTATAGTTGCAGTACTGAACTGCTGAACTGGATAGTTCAGAAAGCCAAATTAGAGAAGAATATATAAATATGCAAAGATAACTTGGCTGTAGCCCAATAAAACCTATAAATTGCATTATTTTATTCAATTTTTATGGAAATAATATAAGGAAAAGAAATAAGCATTCTTCTTTTAATTTTAAAGCACAGGTGTCAGGTCTTATATTTAAATACTATTTGCTTCAGTTTCTGTATAACTGTGGCCTTGGACAGAATTAACAGTACCCAATACTGTACAAAATACTGACTAAAAATGGTACCCACTTTCAGATTTACATAACATCTTTTATCTTTGATGTCTTTAGAGCTCTTTGCAACTACAGTGCAGGAAAATAATTGAAAAAGTTTAAAAAAAAGAGTAACTTTTATATGAAAGAAAATTATATTTTTAGTTTCTCTTAAAAATATACAGTTTGAATTATTTCTTTTCTTCTAATAGCTGTAAAAGTCTGTTTTTACCAGTTCTGACTGGAACGCATAGAAGTCTTGTATATCTTAACTATCTCAGACTAGTGCTATATTTATTCATTTATGTCAATTTTGAGAGTGCTTATGTCTGCTGTGAACATACCATCTGTGGAGGTGTTTTTTTTTAAATGATGAACTACCATTTTCTGGATTCCTACCAGTGGAATATGAAGAAGCAAAAAGATTGCTTGAAACTTTAAAGTAATTTTTAAGATTACTGTGTAACACTGATTTAAAATTCAAAAATGCCTCTTGTCCTATAAATCTAAATCCTGTGACAAAAGTAATTTAGCCACTTAGGGACACAAGATTCTTTGGAAAGCAATGAGATGTTTGCAGCTAAAATTTTCAAAGGCACGAAAGTTATTTATTTTTGATAGGCAAATTCTATTAATTATAAATAAATGCTGCTCTTCAATATACAAACCTCCTTATTGTGACAGTCAGGAGCTAGAGAGCTGAATATGTGCTTAATCTTGGGTCTGTGCACAGCAAAGTCTTTTCCTCTCTGCTTGCCTCTATCCAAGGAACTTCTTGGCTTACAGAGCAGAGGAAATTATACTTGTTTTGGCTCTTTTGCTGTACACAATAATTAATTTTCCACAGTCATTTCCGCTGCTATAAGTTTTGAGGACTTCCTTTTCTTTTTCTTATTTTTTTTCCCCTTGACCAAAGTAGAAAAAATAGGAAAAACCATTTAAAGAATGCAACAAATAGCCAGTAAGAGAGGGAGCTGCATCTGTTTATGGTGTTAGGACAAGCACACTGTGGGGATCAGCATTGCTGTTTATCTGGCAAGCCTGTAAACAGCTCTATTTGTGCACCAGCCACTGAGAATCTACAGTTCCGTGCTAGCAGTGGAATGATTGCTGCTGGGAAGTAACTGTGAATGTATTTGTTTTAGAAACATAGTGTGGTGAGGGCAGAAGAGTGAAAAATTATGTATTGGTACCGTCTTGTAGAGGAAGTAGGAGATACAATTAGAATATTATTTTTAACTTCAATACCTAGTGAAATGTTGGAAGAACTAAATATGATATGGATCCACTGAAAATCCAAACTCTTCTGAGGTGATTTGATTTCTTTCTTCAATTTCTTTATTGGTTGAAGAAAGGGGAGACAAATTTTCAGAACTTGCTTGCCAAATTCTGCCTGAAAGTTACATGCATGTATGAATTTCAAGAGTAAATCTGCATTTCTTGCATACACATGAATCTATTTCATATATGTAAATGATGCTATTTTACATGACACTTTCACAGGTTATCAGAAGTAATGTAGATTAGAAAGGAAAAATAGAGGATGCAGAGTAGATTCACCCAAGAAGTTACAGGGGTGACAGACTCCTGTTTTTGCAAGTGAGCCGAGTCTTCTGACTTTATCTTTTCACCTCCAGCATCACGGCTGCATTCAGCCCTGGAAAAGGATTCATTATGAAACTGCTGGAACGCAACCTTTCTTTATTCATAAGGAATTTTATAGATGCTGATATTGTGGATTCATCTTTAGTGAGAGTAAAATTCTGCCACTTTGTGACTTTTTTAGTTGCCTTTTTGGGCTTTAATTTGACATCCATCTGTTCTCGATTGAAATTTAGATGACAATTGAATAGAGCTGCACACAGCTGTGGGCATTGATAGGAACTGAGATCTAAAAGGGTTCTACCTTACAAATGAGATGCAGTAATAACTTTTTCCTGCTCTACACGAGATAAAGGACAGTGTGCTTTGTACTTCCAATATTCTTTATGGCTGCTCTATTGAATTAAATAGGATCCTTCCCACCACTGGAATGTTATGGTTTGTACTCTTACACTCTCTGGCCTCTGTCAACTCACTTTTTTCCCTAACAAGTCTGGGACATGATGCCAGGGACCATTCCTGAAAGCAGATTGGATATGATCACACTCTATGGCCCCAATATATTGCTTGATATGGTTGAGAAATTTTAATAATGTGAATATAAATCATTCCATTCTGGTAGTCTTAAGTGACAAAGAAGGGTGACGGGCAAACTGCATTTATGGATAGAAACCAAGCCAATATGTGTTTTTGAAAAAGGCAAGTTTTGAAAGGCTTGTGAGAAGGTTATGTGATGCACTTAAGTGTGTTATCTTGGTAAACTGGGAAGGACTCTGAAATCGGAGTGTATGCTGCTCATGAAAAGCAGTGTGCTTTAGAAACAGAAAATAAAATATTCATAAAAAGAGTCAGAACATACCTGTCAGGTCCTAATGACACTTGATCCCTGATAGGAGAGAGGAGTGTTGGAATAGACATCATGGCACACATAAATTGTGTAGGAATACCCAGTGTGGTGCTGATGTAATGCTGTACTGCATGTTATCTCATGTAAGAACAAGTAAATTTAATTATTTCAGGCCAAATCCAGCGTGAATAATTTAGGTACCTCCGAAGGCCACCAAATGGTGATCTACATGTCTACTTCTCCCTTGAATCTATAGGGAACTTAGGCACTTAAGAGCAATTTAAGAGAAGTGTTCATATCCCTCCTCTTCTCCCCAGGGCACTGAAAATTTTAAGTCACGCTGTAGCCAGCCTGTAGTGTATTCTGCATTGGTTAATCCTCAAACTGACATGTTAGTTTTTGGGCTTGTCAGCTTAAAGAGATATATACTGTAGATTTCGGGAGAGTGCAATAAAAAATGGTGAATTTTGAAAAAAACTACCCCAAAAACACATAGAGGAAGAAGAAAAGAAGATCAGAGAGAAGAAATTATTGTTGCATGCAAGCATATAAGCAAATTTTATTAAAAAAAAAGGAATCAAATATTGGTATTACTAAGGATCGTACCGAAATTATCAGCTTATAATAGGTAAATTGGGAAGAATGTGAATTTGCTATTAGAACATGTATACAATTAGAATAAGTTGTTGATGGAGAATTTGGAAATACTCTTAGGGAATATGTTCTGTGCTGTAAGTTTGACATACATCAGGAGTAATTTAGGAGTTATTTAATTGGTCTTAACACAGTACCTAATTATAAGAACTCTTACAAAATTAAATATTCCATGATTCTCTGACTATAATGTTGATGTCATGTACTATCTTGAGTATTTTCAGGTAGATAATATGGTTATAATAGTACAGAAAGACAAAGATGCTTTATTCCCACTGTATCTTGTGGGAAAACTGTCTTTGTATTTTTATGGTACATTACAGAATATAGCTTAGCACTTTCTGTGCTGAATTGTAGTAACTAAAAAGCATTGTTTCGGTAGTAAATAATGGCAACCAGAGATAAATCAAATCTGGCATCTGCTGTGCCACCGGGCTGTTGCTGACGGTGGAAAAGAAAATTGTCAGCATTTAGAGCAGAAAATCAAATGCACATAACAGTATCTTGTGTGCCACAGAACATTGATGACAAAATGCAGGACTTGATTCAAAAGACAATCGTTCTTAGTCATGTGCTTAATGTAAAGCACATGTTGATTAAGGTCAGTGCTTAAACTTAAGCCTATGCTCAAGGCTAGTCCTAAATAGAGAGAAATTTTATCTAGTGCTTACACAAACTGAGACTTGGATAGTTATTCTAAAGAACTGAAAAGTTGTTTGTTTTGTTTTTTTTTTCAGAGAATCAGCTAAGTCCACGTAGCATATAAATCTCAGAGCACTCAATAGTACCAGAGAAACATTATTTCAGTGACTGTCATGTTATGTCAGCATTTGCATCAGGCATCCCACTTGCCATATGAAAATAGTTACCAAAACATGTTCCAAACATCAAAATATCCTTTAATAATGTATTTTCCAATCTTGAAATTAAGCTAATAAGGCAGTAGGTGTAAATCAGCAATTTGGTCAATAAATTTTTTTCGAAAAAGAGTGATAATCTGTTTAAGTTGTTGATCTAGAACAAGGTGTTCAAATTTGAAAAGTGGCAGTTTTGTATTTAAGTGCAAAGCGCAATTTTGCCCACTTTTCCTGGAGTATGTAACATTGTTTGTCATGTTCTTTAGGTTATGGCCAGTGGAGCATCCAGCACTGTCAACTTTTGGCATGGTTGGAAATCCTTGTTTCTTGAACTGGTTTAAGTGAATATAAACATGGAAATGTGCTTAGTGCAAGACAAAAGAAAAGGACAATATATGTGGTTATGTAGGTTTTTTTATACAAAAAAGGGGGGGTTGCATAATCATATCTGTTCTAGAAGTAGAGATGTACTCTCAAAGGAAGGAAAGATTTTAATGGTCTGTGGGGGTTATTTATTCAGCTGAAAGCAAGCCTGTTTCCAGAAAAGTTTCAGTGCAACAATTAAAAACTTTTCCATTTTGTCCTACTCTAATTTATTCACAGCCTGAAGACCTGATGCTCACAATTGGGTTTTTTGTTTCACATGAAATCTGGATAATTGTACCCATCAGTCCAAATGCTCTTGGTTTATTTTAGAAACAATATTTATATCTTGGGTTTTGTAGATCCCAGAAGGAGCATTTCAGCCATACTGAGTGGCATATCATTATTAGGGACAAATTCTGCCCTGGGGCAACTGGCAGTTTCACGTGTGGGAGATTCTCCTGCCTTCCCTGTCTTGTCACATGCCTGAATTGGACAGACAGAGTGTGGTCTCATTCTTACCTTACACCTTCAGGACTCTTCAGACATGCATAAAGCACACAAACAGTGGTCACCAGAGCCAATGGACTCACTGGCATTAGGGAAGAGTTTATCTTATTTAACTATTTATACATATTTTCAAGTAAAAAAGCAAGTATGTTCCATCTTCCTTTTTAAAAAACCCATATTAATTGTATAAAATGTAACATGGACATCTGGGATGTGAGCTATTTTATCCAAATGTGCTCTACAGAATACAAAGATTTGAAACACAAAATCTCTTCACTAAAGCCATGAAAGAAAAGAAAAAAAAGTTCCCTTTAAACTAATTCATGAGGAAAAGATATATGAGAAAAATGCTATTTTCATATTTGTGTACTGAAGTGTATTCGGCTGGATAAGACAATCTCTATTTATAATGCTATTTTCATAAAATATTATTTGCAATGCTTTAACAAACTTCTTTGAGTAACAGCTCATTTTAAAAAGAAAAAAAAAGGCTTAATGGATTGCAAAAGATACTGAATTGAGCCTGCAATGACTGGAATACTTTTTTATCCACAGAACATGGGTGGCAGCAGAGTAATCCCCATCCTACATCCCCCAGCCCCAGCCCCAGCCGTGTGTCTCACCCTTTACCTGGATGCACCGCTACGAAGGGTGAGGGAGCTATGGCAGTTTGCTCTGCATTCCCGTTCACTTGTTGACCTCTTTCCAAAAAATATAGCTGCTGATATCTGAACTTGAGCTCCAAGTTAACTGGAACAGCCAGGTTATTTCATAGAGAATACCTTCTACCAGTGCTTAGGTCCTGGTCTCTGGTCAGTTGGGCTGAGTTAGAGCTGGAATGCTGAATTTGTAGTCTGTTGGTTGACACTAGAATTGTCCATTTATGCCTCTGTTGAAGCTAATGGAACTTAGTGAAGAGCCATATTTCATCTACTACAGTTAACATATAGATTGTAAAGCGAACCATCAAAATGAAAAGATAGTTAAAATTAATAATGCACATTTAAAACCAACGTTGCCATAATGCTTAGGAGGCAATTAAATCCTTTTTAAATTATTGCTCACTACAAATGAAGCCAGACTAGCTGAGCTGTTTCTGAGTGAAACACAGGAGGTTACAGCTCCCTGTGTTCCTTGTGTCAGTTGCTGTGTTGTGTGGGGAACATCTGTGTGGGTGGTGTGGTGGAGCACACAGTTTTTACAGGGGACACACAAGAAAATGAGTTGTGCTTGTGTAGAAGCCCATTTGTGAAAACCTATATGAAGAAAAATATTACTTGGATATTGTGTGAACTTAAAGAATTTGAATCTGAAACATCAAGATGACAGTTTACATATTGGCTTTTCCACCATTCTCCTGTTGCATTGCTTTTTTTTTTATTTAAAAGAGAGGGGTTTAGGTCATCTTTCTCCTAAGTGAAGGGGGATCAGGACAATTTCTGTAACAGCAGCAACCTGCCTGGCATTTGATATTCTTTGGAGATTTTATTATCTAGGGGTTCATCTGGATCTACAGGCTGTTGGCACTTGGGGAGACTCCCAATTGCTAAGATACAATGCTGTGGGAGTTTATAGAACTCTAAAAAATAGTCCAGAAGGAAAGTGACAATAGTTATAAAAGATATAGGATGTGTTTTCTTTCGCTGCTTGTGTTGCCAGCTGTGGAGGGAAGCAGTGGACCCTTTCTCTGTCCTCGATAGATTAGCAACCACTGCTAAGCAGGAAAAAAATTTGATTTGCAGAGTTTGAAGGTGTTCCAAGTACAGGCAATCCCTTCTAGGCTTTGCCAAAAGAGGAAATGTACCTGCCTGCACTCACGGCTATAAAGTAGTAATCCGACATCAAGTTTGGATGCAATAGGATGATTCACAACAGGGTGAAGGGAAGATTTACTAAAGAGACTAGGACTTTACAGTATTTTCTGTTCATTTCTGATCCTTGAGCTAGGAATAATCACTGCATATTTTATTTTCTCTCCTGCTTCTTATGTTAATGTTTTTCATTTCTTTTTCTGTTCATCTACCACCGATGTCTTTACATGTCTTCTCCTATCAGTCTACACAGAACTAGCTCACTGTGGATGGGAGGCTTACTAGTGTGTACTGAGCAACAAATGAATCTTAATATTTTTTGCTGGGTTTTATTTTATTTTATTCCATATAAATTTTATGCATTAAGTGCTCTTAGTGTAACACGCAAAATTCTTGTGCAGGTGTTTGGGGAAGGATCAATAGTCAGCACAGCACAAATCCCGTAGCCTAAGAACTTTAATTGTAATACTTGTGATTCTTTAATCATCTTGTTCACATCAAATACTGTTAGAATATATGTACAAATAGTATAATTACATTAGCAGAATTATGAAACTGATTATTATTAAAGCCCTCTTTCTGACTAGTACATGTACTCACACAGACCTGAAGTTCCCTGTGTACTAGTTTGAGAGTTCAGAACAGGAGATAAAATAGGGATGAAAGAGAGAGCTGTGATCTCAGAGGAGATATTAGGCACCAGAAATTATGGTGTTCTTTTTCCAGCTCTTACACTGACTCTGATACTTCCATTTCTATAGCACTTGCCATCTCTGGATCTCAAAGTGGATTATAAAGAATAGTGATTTAAACCTTCCTGCACCTCTAGGAGATAGGTAAGCAATATTATTCCCATTTTACAGATGGAGAAGCTGTGATACAGAGAGGCTTAGTGTTTCTTATTAAAAGTTTATTTATGACAACATATGCATGCACACACACAGAGCTAGAAACAGATGTCAGAATTTTCATTGTCCTCTGTTTTAAGCTAAGTCCGTCCTCCTTTCCATTTAACCTCTCTGATTTATATTCCCCATCTGTAAAAAGACGGAAACTGGTATAGACATGGAGAGATTTGCTTGCACATAAATTTCTGTGCAAAACCAGAAAAAAAACAAACAAACAACCATGGAGTACAAAAGTTGCCTTTGAAATCCGGTGCATTTTATGTGTTGGCAGAGGATATTTTAGGATTTGGGAAAAGGATTTTTTTAGGTGGGGAGAGTTGCCGGTGTTCTGCAGCCTAATGTACAACATTTAGTTATTGCTATAAAAGGGCCTGATTGTTTTGTAATATAAGCATATTAACTGAAAATTAAAAATTTTAAAATCCATCAATTTACATGGCAAAAGGCCAGACACAGCCAGTAACTCAATCTCTCTATTATCTGCAAGGTGGTACCACATCAACCCCACCAAGGCACTGTGTCAGATGGGAGTGGGACAGTAGTGCAACATGAAAGCAGCAATTGCCCCAGCTGTATCTCTGTATATCTTTCTCCCATGGAAGTCCTGTGTCTGTAGTGCAGCACGAGTTCCTCAGTGGCAGACACCAATCTAGACTATGCTTAAATATTTAGAAGAGAACTGAAATTACTACTGAACTTCAGGAAAAAGTTTAAAAGATCCAATATAAGTTTTGCTGGTTTTATTACTGTTAGTGGAATGGTTGTTTCTTGTAATATTTAAAAAGATATTTTAAAAGGTATCTAGAAACTTGATTAATCTGATTACATACTGCATCAAAATATCACGAAGGTTCTGATCTCATTAATCTTTACTACAATGTTTAAAAAATAGCTACTGGAAGGTTTTAAAAATTCTTTCTAAGTCTCCAATTAATTTGCCTCAGAATTGAAACATCCAAACCATTGTATATTAGATGTTTTAATTTTAATGCTAATAACACATCTGGCAATTGTCTGTATGTTGAAAAGAGTTTATACAGAAGTGATTTCAACATTTTCCTGTGTGCATCCTATGGTATAGGCAGGCTAGATTAGATGAACATACAACACCCATGGTAACATTCACCTGTAAGTAGCCTTGACTTCCCTGTGATGCAGTAGATAGATTTCATACCTTTACTAGTGAATAAATATATAGGGAATAACTGCAGCTAATGTATATTTCTATGTTAAATGGAATGGAGACTGGATGTGTTTATGTGTCAACACGCAGACATCAACCTGCATATACGGATGGCTTGATTCAAAGTTTCATTTGGAAGATAAGATTCCTTTTTGTTTTAGTTGTAACACTTCATGCACAGAAATATATGTAATTTGAGGTAGGGATTTAATTGATTTGGAGCTAAGGTAAAACCTGATTTTATCATTACAAGCTTTACTAAATAATGATTATGATGATGCTAATAATAATACTTCAGCAAGTGAATTAATTCCTTGTTTTTGTGTGTGACTGAGATCAGAATTTAACCCAGGATCTTCCTGAATGCTAGTACAAATCATTTCTTACCTTTGCTCCCAATTACAATTAGAATAGCCAGTGTCTTGAGGTAATATATCTACCACAGCTGGTGGATTAGGATATGGCTTTGCTAATGCATTGACCTTCTTCATCCGTGTAACATGAGTTAATTTCCAGCCTGACAGTAAATGCTGAAATTTGAATTGTAGCACTAATGCACCATATTTTCGTCTGTCAAACCAGACTAAAAGGTCATTTGGTGATGAGGATAATGGTTCACTTTGAAAGAGAAGGAAAACCAGCTTCTGAATCTTTGGGGGAAGTCTAGCTCTTGCTTCAAATAACAAGCTGAACTAGGGAAAAATTAGGCTGTGAAATTCCAGTAGTATTGAACCTGTAACTGACTATTTGCCTTGTCTTTCTATCAATTCCGTACAGGCACATTGGAATACTTGCCATGACATGTTAGACAGAATAATAAAACAGCCTATGAAATTTGGTATTCTGGCTATCAAGCCTCAAAAAGACTTTTCTCTGAAAAGTGAATCTACATTAAACTGTTTGCTATAATGGGAATTTGAAGCGGCAGTCTGTGACAAGTTTTGATTGTTTCCATACCCTCTAAGACATAATAAACCTAAGAACTGCTGGAGACTGATTTTTTTATTTTTTTTTTCTCTCAGAAGTGTCTCTCTTTCTTTCCCGCAGCACGGAAAAGGATATGCTAGTCACTTCTACAGGACTTACCTGAAGCAGCATGATTTGCACAAAAGTCGACCAACAAAAAGCATCAACTTTCAACTTCATTATCTTGGCCATCCAGTTCTGTGTAACTGAAGGATTTGTGTGCTGTTGGAGACATCATGGCCAACAATAGGACCTAATTGCTCTCAGCAGGCCTGAGAAATGAGTTGAAATGTGTAGAACTGTAGAAACTTAAGAGGCAACTGATCTTGCCTCTCTGATCAGTGTGTGCCTGTTTACAGCACTATATATCTTTCTCTCTCCAAAATGTCACTGAGCCCTTTAGATGTTTATATTCACCACAAGAAGCCAATCGTACAGATAAAAGAGATGTGCATTATAAATGCAATATCACTGTTTTAAACTTGACTGTTTTATATTATTTTTGTGTGATCGAGTGTTCCCCAAACTATTCCAACTTTACAAGAGAGATTGTGATCATGTTCTTTTCACGTGTGGGTCATAAAAATGTTGTTAATCTGAAGACCCACAAAATTATCAAAGACATTCTGTAGTTTATACACCGTGTTGCAAAGTGTTTACTGTACTATTTCAAAGCTTCTAAATAAATATAAAATATATATATTATATTATATATAATTTTCCGAAAAACGTGGTACAACTTAGTTGATTTTTAAATGGATTCATACAGTCTACACCATACACTAAAGTGAGAAGATAATTCAGGGTTCCTAAGCTATCCTTGCTAAAAACAAAAATAAAATAAACCTTTAATAGTACTTCCCCAATATTCGTATTTTGGTCAATCCTGTTTTTCTTGTTAAAAAAAAAGAAAAAGCTGTAAGCAACAACATTTTGTCTAAAAATTGTAATGGATTTTCAATGCCAAAGATGCAGCTGTCAATATTACCCGAATGAGCGCTATGTACTATCAGAGGTATAAATCACTCTCCATTATTTCGATTATGTTTCTATGGTTTTTAATTTAGAATCACAAAATCTTTTTCAAGGCTCTATAAATTCACCTGTATATGTTGTTAAAAAGAACACTGGGTGTCTGTACATTTTGCAATGTAAGATATAATGTAAGTGAAGTTAAGTATTTTAAGAATATCATCCCAAGCTCATAAATACTCATACATACATGCATACATACACACACACAAACACCCACACATCTCTCTTTGACATAGTTTTGTGAAACTATACAAATATATTGCCTAAAAATATTTCTCTTGTGGCTAGGAATAGTTGTTGATAGAATTGAAATTACAAAGGCAAAGTATTTGCCAAACTATTGACTCTTTTATCACAAAGGAGATTTCCAATTAGGAACATGGCACATTCTCAGCTGACCCCTCTCCCATTGGAGTAAAAATGGTGTTGGCCACTATCTTTGTTGGGAAAAGAATTAAGCCCTTGCATATAATCTTTATGTTCTGTAATAATTATGTGGTCTGAAACAGTATCTTAGAGCGTTTCTTTTCTATGAAATATTGAAAAAAAGTAAAATTTCAAAGGTAAAGTTTAAAATTACTTTCATGTCCATGGAGTTTAAGTACCATTTACTAAATGTAAAAAACTAGTAAAATGTTTTTTTCTTTTTTTTTTTTTGTATTGTGGTTTTTTTCCCCCCACTGTATCTTCGTATGTCAAATATTGAAAACAAATGAGAGCACACTATGTTTTCAACCAATGTTTAGCCAAATTGGAACTAATTCCTAGTGATGATTCAATATTAAGTAAGACGAGAGAAAATGTCCTATTGTTTGCAGTGGAATTTGGATCATGCCATTATATAGGAATTCTGCTGTTCCCACCAATGCTGCCACAGGATGAATGTGTAGGCAGCCACTGCCACGTTGTGATGGAGTTTGGGTTTCTTCCTTTTGTTTGTTGGTTTTGGTTTTTCTTGTGATTTATAATGACAGTTTCTGTTAGGTAGGAGAATATAAATCACCTGTATGGAAACTGCCCTGCTATGGGTCCAAACAAATTCCTTATCAAATTACAAGAGTTCTTTGTACAGCCAGTGGACCAAACCCTGAAGGTTAATTTAATACTCCAAACAAAAAAAATATGCTTGTTGAACATTTTTAATGTATACATCTAGCACATTTGTATAACTACAAATTGTTGTATGGGATCCTTTTAAAAATGTAAATATTATACAAAACCCAAACAAACAAACAGCAACAATAGCTGTCGATTGAGCAAACACAACAGTGAATTGTTCCTCAAGCTGTAGGTAGTAGAACTTGTAGTCACCTACAGGCATTGTTAATTTTATGAAGAAAAGCAATGAAATCTGTGACAAGTATTTCATTTAAAGAGGTTTTATATTCTTGTCTCTGCTTTTAAAGCAAGAAAGTCCTTGCCCTTCTTAAAACTGTTTTTTGTTTCTAAGTAACTTTTGAATATGGATATTTACTGTAAATTATGGTCTTTGGGAGAAAAAGGAAATGGTTTTTCTTTCTGTTTCATGAACAATCAAAGTATTTTTATTTAATGAAACTACCTTCACATTTTGTATGCCATTTTTTCTGGAAAATCAACTGTATCATACCCTGTCATTAATTTCCAAAAGTGAACTCTTACCATCAACAGTGTGATGTACACACACATTTATTTATCTTTTTTATTTTTATTTCATGTTAAATACCATAGACACTGGTCCATGTATACACAGAAATCCTTCTGAGTTCTCTGAGAGAGTCCCAGGGGGAATCATCCTAGGATGCAGAACTGTCAAGGAAAAAGAAGATTTTAGGTGCTACAGCCTGAGCTCTCGAGATAAAGATGTAGCTTTTGCTGATTTCCCTAGCTCACTGTGAATTTTGGTACAGCAACATTTAATGATACAGGCCTTAGGACACATTAAAACCAAATTGGGCAGTACAGAGGCTCAATTTCTCCCATTTCTTTGTTTTAGTGGGGAAGAGACCTGTTGCATCCAGCCACCTCCCACTGAAATTGTCTTGCTCAGCATCTCCCATGTATTCCATCACGCTACTAGTGCCTATCTGCAGAGATAGGTATGTAAATGCCTTTAAACATCAGCTTTTGTATTTTCCTCTTCCTTTAAGCATATGTGATGCAAATGTTGAAGGATTCTGATTTGTATATTGGACACAACAGTGAACTGAAGTAACCAGGAAACGTTTAGATTGGATATTAAGGGGAAATATCAATACCCATAAAACTGGGATAAGGAAGGTTTTCAAAAACAGTTCAAAAATACCTATCAGGGATGATATAAGGGTATTTAAACTTGCCTCAGAGAAAAAGCACGGACTAGGCTCTCAGTCTTGTTCTGTAATGTTCCTAGAGTAGGGCATGCTAAGCTTTGGAGGATGTGATCTGTGCACAGCTGTAGGAGTAAGAATGTTCTATCCTTCAATTAGCTATTTGAAGCAATATTTAATGTTTAAATGTACAATTTTTGAGCATAATAGAATAAGCTGTCTGTGTGAAGAACTGTCTTTCTTTACTGAAGTAAATTAGAGTTCAAGCACAGAAGACAGGGTCTTATAAAGGATAATGAAATAGAATCAGGTCTGTAAATCTTTTTTTCAGTTCCTGATTTAGATATGTAGCAATGGATTTCTAAGCAGCTTGCCTATTCAAATTCTTCAAAACCAGACTTTTGTTTCTTCCAGATGGATTCTTCCAAAACTTAGAAATATTAAAACATTTCACTACCTGAAATAAAATTCCAATCATTTAATACAAGTTTTTACTAATCTGCTTATTGAGGGAAAGAAAAGAAGTATTTCCGTGAACAGATTCTCAAATTATTTGAACAAGGTGTAGTAATGTTTTGTTGGTATTGTTGCAAAATTAAGTGAAATGAAAATACAGAGACAAATACAATTTGTAAAGATTCCCACATAGCCACTATATAGTTGTGAGGGGAGATATGTGTGTGTGCATATAATTATAATTCAAATTCTGGTAAGTTGCCACAGGATTTTTTTTCTTACATAAATATGCTCCTTTCAGTAAATGCAAATAGAAGGGCAGAAACACATGTATGGTACTACAAAACTAGACTTGTTCCTCAGTAATAATGGATTTTTGCATTCAAGAATTACATTTGGCCCCTTTTTCATGCATTAGACCCATAACCAAGCACACAACTCAGTTTTTGACTTCCAAAATGTTACCTGCTCATAGAAGGGGTTTTTTTGTTATTTTTTAAAGTAGTATCATTCCTCAGGGTAAAGGGTGGATAGATAGTCTTCCTAGGCTGATAAATTGCCATTGCAATTTTGCAAGGCTGTTAAATATTTGTATGTCTTACATGGAGAAAGTTGATCTTATCCTGCCATTGTTCCATGTTCAAGTCTTGAGTTTTATGGCATTTGGACTTGTGAATTAAAATCTCTACGTAGGTATAGGGGCCAAAATAAGCATCTTTTATATACATTTAGTTATTGCAATTTGATTGCAAAACAGCATCAGATGTCTATAAAGAATAGAAAGTTGTTTATTCTATTTGCAGTAATGTAAAAGGCAGCCAGTAGGATTTTATTATAATACTGTGCCATGAGAAATTCTTAAACTGTGAGTTAAATCCTTTGCACTGATCCCTACAATCAGAGATCAAATTCTTCTTAAAGAGCTCCTTTATTTCATTTTGTCTTTAAGAAATGTATACATATATATAAACAAATACACACAGCCATTGTTGAGCATCTGTGCTTTTGTAGATAACCTCATATGTAAGAAATGAGCAAGAACTAACTTGGACAGCTTTCTTGAATTGTTTTTGAATTTGAATTTGTTAATAAAGTTCATGATATTAACAGACATCAAGAAAAATGAAATCTCTGTGGGTGTAGTTCTCCAGAAGGCAGATGCTTCACTTAAGAAGCATCCTGTCAAAAAACTGTATAAATGTGAGTGCTGAAAATTTTGCTGAGTCAAGATGAAACACACTGTACTAAAGCTCTCTAGTTCTCTGTGTCAGCACTGATTAAAGTGTCCTCTGGATGTTAACCACTTTAGGCAAGCAGAAGATACCAAAAATGGCAAACAGGATTCAGATAACATTTACCATTCCTACTGAAGAGCGACTAAGACAATAAGTTAATATATACTATGATATTGATGTATATTATAGAATATGGAAAAACCATTGAAGCCAAACAATTAAGAAAACCATATGCTTTCAAACACATGCACTTTAAAGTTTATTTGATGCTCAACTTAGAAGCATATTTTGAATAACCATCTCTGAGTTGTACTAACAGCGAAGAGCAATGTATTGTATAACAAAGCCTTATGGCAACATGATAAAGGGAATGTAACCAAACCACCCTTAAGTTTTAGAAGTCTTGGATCCAAACGTTCAGGTTGCAAAACTGAGCTGGATTTTATATGCATCAGAGCCTAATTCTATTAAAGGCAATGGCCCAAGCTGCAGTGATCTGAAGGAGAGCCAAAGGAAGCTTTCGTTTCTTTATGCATTTTTAAGCAAGTGCAGCCTACGATAAAATTATTTGACATCAGAAAAAGGGAAGCTTTACTAGCTCTGCTTTTAAAAAGCTGCTCAATCAAGTTTGGAAGTTTGGACATGTCTGTGTGTCAGTTTAAAACAGACATTTCTGAAAATTTTATCTCAAAGCAAAATAACACAAGTTAAATGATGTCACTGTTCATGTTTTCTAATTAAGCAAAAACAGAAATGCAGTCCTGAAAAGATAGATTCATGTCTTTGCTATGCAGAAGTTCAGAAAAGTAAAAATTCATTGGAGCAGAGTCTTCTTACAGTGCCATAGCTGCTGGTTGAAAATGTGAGCAAAACAAGCAAAGAAAATACCAACCTCAACAATGAATGTTTGGAAAGTTTTGCTCTGGAAGGTAACAAACAGGTCCTAAGCACATTAGCTCCTTTCAGACCTAGATTAAAAGATGTTTCCTGTCATCTTTTCTTGTCTAGACTTTTACTTGGAGTTTAAAAGCAGTCCTCTGAAGGGTTTGCATGTTCACTTCAGTGGAGGGAGAGTATTCTCATTTGTTGAGAATAACATGGAAAAAAGACCAACATGAAACCTGATGTCAGAATTACCTAGTAATTCCATCTCCATTACCTTAGTAATTCCTTCACTACAGCTTTTCTGGACAGGTATCAGAATAATTTAGGACTGAACTTTATGGGTTGCTGATGGAAAAGCAGTGGTGTGGCACTGTTCCTGTGCGAAGAAGAAAAAGAGAGGAAGAGAGAAGAGAGTTCCCTGCTTTTCTTAGTCTCATAGATGACATTAATTGGTGCTTGAACAGTGCTTTGTTCAGGAACATAGATATCACAAAAGAGAAAGATTTCACTGTGAGAGCAATATATTTGTTGTTGCTTATGCTGTCTGCAAAAAAAAAAAAGGATGAATGCAAACAAACATTCTCCTGCTCAACCCCCTGAAGATGCAACTAAATGATGCCCTTGGAGCTCACAGCCATTCAGTTTTTGAGAGAGGGTTGGTTTGATTTATATTCTGGCTGTCAACAAACAAAGAGAAGAGAGACAGAGTGCTGGAAGTAAAAGATAGGTAATTAATATAATCTAGGGAGGAAATGCAATATACCTTGTAATAGTATCATTAAACCTCACTGAGCTGCTGGAAACGATCTCTTAAAAATTAAACAAACAAGCAAACAAAAACCCAAACCAAAAACTAAATCTGCTCCTTGGCACTCCAAGTACTCATTTATATTACATCAACCACAGCTAAATTGAAAAATGATGGCAATTGAGGTATCGTATTCTTTTTTAGACCTATTCACAGGAGGTGGGAAGGGGGGGAAGCCCTGGCATCCAGCATCTCCCTGGGCACAGGGATGGATGGTGTGAGGCTGAGCTGGGCTCTTGGCCTCAGGGTAGGGGTCCGGATCAGGGGCAGTGACGGGAACCAGGGTCAGGCCTGGCCATGGCCATCTCACAGCTCCATGCCAGGGAGCCTCCAACCATGGCCCCAGTAGGACAGGGCCACCCTTGGCTGCACTGGTCCTGAGCCAGCCCTGAGCCCCCAGAATCAAACATCCTGGAACATTCCTTGTCCTTCACAATTTACAAAGTTCCTTCCCAGATATATTATTGTAATCTGCTCCAAATACTGCTTTTTAATGGTGATACTTCATTGTGCTTTTCACCATTTATGTCAGCTATTTTTGAGTGGTTCCTGGCATTATGAATAGTTTAGTAACAGACTCACCAATTGTACCTTTATAATTAAAGGTGGAGTTCAATTAGCCCTTATCATACAGAAACCAATATGAAGGCTCCTGGGTTTAGTTTTGCTACTTTAATTCCAGTTGTCACTTCCCGTGTTACAGGAATTATTTTAATTTTATTATTAATGAAATAAAATTGTGTGCTGTTTAGTAAATCTAATCCAAAAACTACCACTTATTCGGGAAAAAAAAAATCCAGGCAAAATCAGGTAGTTTACCTTTTTTCTTTTTTATATAAATAATTTCCAGACCTCCCACTGCTCAGGAATAAGGACATGAAATGCAGTAACAGAAAATACTTGAAGTCTGCATGATGTTTTACTGGACTGAGGAGATTGCTTTCCTGTTTCCATTCTATCTGGTATAAACTGGAACCACCATTTGCATGCCAACTCTTTAGGTGTTTAATTCACAGAGTGAAATCTACCACTTTACTGAACACATTGCTAATATTTCTAGATCTATAGTTTCAGGGGGAAAAAAAAAATCCTATGTTCTAATGCAAAATACAACCTTGAGCACTGGAAAATCTATGGAAATTGAAAAAACATTTATTTTAAAGATAGATTTCTATTGACTGCTGTTCTGTGCACTTTTATATCCTTTATTAGTAGGCAAAATACACTTCAGTGTTATGACAGATGCCTGTATCACTATCCTTATTTTCCTGAAGCATAACTGAGAAATTTCATAATGCAGTTTATTGCAGAGGTGGGAACAGAACACAGTTCCTAAATCAAAATAATAAGAGAAAAAGCACCACAATAGTGATTATAAAATAAAATAATGTAAAATCACATGGGTGCTACACTGCTGAGCTCTCCCCACATGCAGGTTAATGAGCTAACTAGTAGTCTAGAGAGCAATATGCAATTTGGTGCCCTTGGTCTCTCTGTCAAAAGAATACATAATTATTCTTTGCAAAATGGGACATCTTCAAAGAGAAAAATGAAGAGCTCTTCATCTTCCCACTCAGAGCCTAAATCCTTTTGGATTTGATGATTAGAGAGGGTTGGGAAAAGGAAATTGGGTTTAGATCCCATCGTATTAAAGAAGCATTTGTCCTCAGTGGCCAACATTATTAGCAAATACAATGATCAGTATGGCACAAAAAAAAAAGGGCCTCTATCAGCATTGCATTGTTTGGCAGTTTTCTGTTTAATACATGTTTTCTGCAAACACCTAAAAATACCATCTTGTTTTGTTAAGATGTTTGTTAAGATGTCAAAGACTAGACACCTAAGGTTTCCTGAGCAGATGATATGACTTTTAGAATATTTTTTCAGGATGTGAGAAATCTGTATTCAGTTCTTTCCATCTCAGATGATTTCTGCATCCACATCCACCTTAGAAGAGTTTCTTGCAGTTGCAAGTTGGAGGATTATCTCCTTTTCTGCTCTTCCAGTCTACAAAAGCATTTAAACATCTCTTAGTGCAGGAGCTGGGCCCACATGACACCTTACCTGTCTTATCGCTGATTAAATACAGACTCATTTTCTAGCTCTCCAGTGAATGTTTAGTATTGCATAAAAAATTTTCCTCAGGAGGTATTTGTATAAGACAGAGAGAGTGGCACTAGGCATAGAACAAAATCATTAGAGAGTTCTCCCTCTTGCCAAAGGGAGAGATGAGGAGAGCAAAAACCCCTGACATGTTGGTCACATAGATGACTGTCTTATCAGAAAATATTTGGATATAATGGTGGTAAGGGCAGTCTGAAAATCATACACTAACAGAATGCAGCTGGGAAGGACTTACCTGATATTTACCCAAAAGATGTTGAAAAGTTCAGAGATTCTGGACAATTGGATAAATTTCTGGAAGGCAAGTCTTCCCTGAGTCATCCTATTGATGACAAAATTACCATACCAGTTGAGTCAGGAAACAATACTTCCTCACCATTCCCTGGAGCAAGTACTTGCACACTAGAGTTATACACTGCAAAGACAAAGAGAAGACACAAAGTAAGAATGTGGCATATGGAACTGCTGGTAGAAAAAGAGGATTTGTCCACCCTACAGATTCCCATGGCCTCAAACATCCTGGGACTGCATCTCTCTTGGTTCCCCTCACCAGGCCTGATGCTGATCTCTACCCATGGGCCAAAGTTCCAGCCCTCTTTTGTCCTGGCCCTGTCCCCAGGGAGGTGCTCAATGCCCAGGGCTGGGGCTGTCTCCATCTACTCTCTGCTGGGGACAGTGGGATGGGCCCTCTCCTCATGCCCATGGGAAGCCCCCGTCCCCTCACACCAGTCAGGGAGGTCATTGTTCCCAATTCTCCTGCCTTGCTGCAGAATCAGCACTTTGAATGCCATTACCAATGCATGTTTGCCTAACAGACTGTACTAATGCAGGCACAACATGCCTTCATTGTAAAAGAGAGATTCCAAAGGGGATGGAAAAAGAATATTTCATTTTGAGATGTAGTTTTGTTTTGATAATTTCATTTCTTTGATGTTATGTTATTGTGAAATATTAGAGTATTTAGATTGCAAAATAATAGCTGTTTCAAATAAATCAAACAAGAACATTTCCTGTGCGTATGTTGTCACTAATGTTGCTCAAGGTCCTTGTTTTATCTCCTTGGTCTTGGCTTGCTCTTACAAAGAAAAACCTTGCACCTATAACAGTTCTGTCTCTCCCTCTTTCTCCTATTTCATCTTCCTCCAAGACACTTAAATTGGCCTGACAGTACCTTTAACAAGTAAGATAATGAGACATGTATGAAAAGAAATTAATTTGAAGAATTTTAAGCATTCGTGGGTGTGCAGGTAAAATCCAACTTCAATTCCAGTTTAGTCTAAATAAACCAAGGAGCATAAAGGTATGTAGTTAGGCTACTACAGGTGAACATCTTGTCCTGCCAGGGCCATTGTAAAGAGGGTAAACTGACCCATTAATCAAAATACCAAACATCTATCTAGAACTACAATTTTATAGTCAAGTGAATATACATAAATAGTCAATGAATGCAAACTGAATTAAAAACTGATGTATGGGTTTGTCCCTCTCAAAGTCATAGCACAGAGCTCACAATTTAGAGAAGAAATGAGCTTATATAAAAGTGTATCTGAATTAATCACTCTGCATTCTTGTGATAAGCTGATTGTACCAGAAGTTTGTCAGTTTGTCAGCAGTGATCGAGACTACACTGCTTCCAGTCTATACTGCTAGACATGAAGATCTCTCTCTGCTCCCAGATGTCTGATTTGTTTTCCCTTAGGGCTTTCAAAGAATAAAGAACAGAGACTGTTCTATCTTGCTGCTTGTGAGAATACCTCTGTGGACTGATCTTGTATTTTAACACCCTGTTGTATTTCCCCTGCATTTATTCAACATAGAGGCTAAATTGGGAGAACATGGCTTTCTTAAAAGATCAAAACCTCGGTAGGCTTTGAACCCTTAAATAATATGGAAGATCACAAGAAGCCCATTCGAGTTAGAAGAATCTGCTTATCACCATGAATTATATCAGTACCATCTTTCTCTTTATTGCCCTTAGAGTGGGCAGAATCAAAGACAAAATGGCATAAAAAATTACACCCTGTAGCCTGCTGATTTCTGGCTGCCATTTGTATGTTAAATCACCAGCAGCTGCCATGATCAGAAAGAGTGGTAGTCTGTGTTGGAGGGGATAAACATACGTAGACGAAAATGAGAGCCTGGTTCCTTAAGGGAAGAAGGCAAAACAAAATAGAAATGGAACGGTATGGACAGTACAGGTGGTGAATGAATAACTAACAATATTGTACAAGGAATATGGAGCAAGTGCTTTATACAGATCCTGTACATATCTCGGTGCTTCTGTCTGCATTTGCGTTGTGTATTGCTTCTCAAAAATTGAATAGAAAGTGCTTTTAAATGTTAGGCATTTTTATGAGGTTTGGGTTTGTGTGCTTATGTCATACAATAGCTACTACAATGAACAATGAGCAGAAGTTTGGAGTTTCAGAAGGTTAACTCTCCTATTTGGGGGATAACACCATCTGCTTCTTAGCACAGCGAGCTCACTTCCCTGAGACTTCAGCATGGAGCCAGTGTTTGGTCACCTTTCTTTGGATGAACTGGGGAGAGACCATTCCTGTGGAACTGTCCTTTGGTCCATACTCAGGCTGAAGAATGGCTCCTTCACAACTAGGAAACCAAAAAGAAATTAACTGTTGAATGTAATTTTTATCTAAAAATACTTCCTGGCTGTCATTGTTTAGGAATGGTATTATCCAATTTAGTGTTACCACTGAAACCACTCCAAACCATGTGCCCCTATCTCGCTCCCCTCTCCCCCTCCCCTTCCCCCTGTGGCAGGCTGGAGAGGAGAATTGGAGACACGAAAGGTAAAGATCACAGGTTGAGATAAGAACAACTTACTGGAAACACCAATGAGCTAAGAGAATGAACAGCAACGGCAAGAATACTAATGACAAAACTGTAGAAGAGAGGTGAGCAATTCACCTGCAAATGCTCACCACTATACCACCTGAGCCTGACAGTACCCGACTGTGCCACGCTCCCCTGACCTGGAAGGGAGCCCTTCCCCTGTGAAAATGACACTTAAGTGGTACAGAATAACCTCCAGGTCCTGGCCATGCCCCCTTCTGGATACTGCAAAATTAGCCCTGTCCTGGCCAGAACCAGGACGATATCTCCGGAGAATGATTTTAAAAATTTATGAGCAACCAGGGGTCAGAGGGTGTCAGGGATACTCAGTGTTTTTCCAAAGCAAGTTACTACATTATATAAGAGCCCAATTCTTTTCTCCCACAATTATAGATGCAGCTTTTCCATCATCTTTCCTTCAACATTAAGCTTTCTTTGTTCAACAAACACAAGACGCATTTACAGATGTCTGCTGGGAAGGTACAGTGAATTTTTCTTCCTCCCTTAGCTGCATATTTATGCAATCCATGCTGAGCACTGTTTTGCAGGTAGGAACTTATGCATGAAACAGCGTTGAATTCCTCTTGTTTGTAGATTGGGTACCTTTCAACTGATGGAGTCTCATCTGATACATCTGTTAGCACTTCACTGGGAAGTGTCTTTCCTTGATGGCCTGTCACTCTGCAAGAAGGATCCTTCCCTTTTGTTCCTAATCTTTGCACAGCATTGCTTTCTCTTTGTTAGATGGATCACTTCTCCAGAATTCACAATCTTTAATAAACACATCATCGACAAAATGCTTTCATCTATTCTTTAGAGTTTTTAACATCTCTAGAAATTATTTTACTCCTTCTACATGTTTTGCATAAAGCTGTCAGCAAATCTGTTTACCTCGCTCTCAGAGAACTAAAGTTTTTACTTTCTAAAAAAAACCCCACCTTTGTTCTTCTCTCAGCTCAGTAACTATTCATCAGATGGCTTGCACTCTTTGGTGGTGGTTTTTTAACCATTCACCGTGACAACTGAATTGATCATGCACAAGCCCAGGGCTCAGATATCTCACTGGTATCAGTGCAGAGGAAAAATCTAAGATCCAGATTTTTATTATATGCAAAATACTTCCAGCAGAGTCTTGAATTTTTACATTTCAGTGTGAGTTACAAAATATTGCCATCCAATGTCCCCATAAAAATACACTTGGCATTCTGTAGTATATATAAAAAAGTTACATGTATCATAAAAATTCTGCTTCATATTGTATGTGATTTGCTGATTAATGGAATTAATTTAATGAATCAGTACAAAAACAAAATATTCTTTCTTTCTCATGCTTGCGTGCAGACATCAGATTTTATTTATCAGTATTAGTAAAAAATTAGCACACAGGGCACCCACTTGTTACAGTTTAATTATTAAAGTCAATAGCAGGATTGAGACAACCAGAGGACCACAGGGGAAAATACCCAACAATGACAAGTGGGAGCCTCATCTGTGCGGTACTGAAGTTCAGTGTTACTTCATAAAAGATGGGTAGAAAAGATGGCTTGGTGGCAGACGGTAAGCAGGGATGAAAAAAATTTAAGATTAGAGCTTTTCTCCACAGAAGTATTAAGTCTGGAATTTCAGTACTTGTGTAAGAACCGAGATCGGTCCAGGGACTCGCAGACTTCAGAACTAATGAAGACAAAATGTTCAAGTTCAGGTGTGTCCGACCTTTTGGAACTTCACAGGTTTGAATTGTGGTTGCATGTCATAGCCTAGACTGATCCCATCCAAGTTTAGACATCGACATTAGGTGACCTCATTAAGATATGGCAGTAAGTTGATAAATAATACAGGGAACGAGAGAATTGTATCAGGGAAAGTTGAAATTGAGGCAGCACTGAAATGACTTCTGGTGCTCCTTACCTGGCCAAGAGGCAGCTCAAGATAATGTAGACTCCAAATGTTGATACTTAATTTAGGGACCAAAACTTCAATACAATAAACTCAATCTTGGGAGCCCCATCTTCTGAAGTTCCAAGGTAGAGAGTTCTCTGAAGAGTTCAGAGGCTGTACATTGGTGAGAGAAAGCTGCACTTTTTAAATCTTGGCGAAACTGAGTAGTGTGTTCATACACATAGATCAGATCATAGAATCATAGAATATCCTGAGTTGGAAGGGACCTAAAAGGACCATCAAAGTCCAAATCCTGGCCTTCCACAGGACAACCCCAGGAGTCACACCATGTGCCTGAGAGCATTGCCTAAAACACTTCTTGAACTCTGTTGGGCTTGGGGCTGTGACCACTTTCCTGGGGCACCTGCTCCAGTGCCAAAGCACTCTAGGGTGAAGAACCTTTTCCTAATACACAACTTAAACCTCTCTGACATGGCTTCATACCATTTCCTTGGGTCCACTTGGACCTTGTGGCTGAACGTGACCTTGTGGCCTTAAACAAGCTCTTTTTGAACTAAACAAGAAACCCCCATTAAGAACTAGACCCTGCAGAGGCAGGGAGCAGACCTGATGCCAGTCTCCTTCCTGAACCATGAGCCACCACTGGCAGCCACAAAACTCACAAGTTTACTCAGGAACTTTGTTCAGAAACTTTGTCCAGGCACACCCGGACACACAGACACACATACCCTCCCTCCCTCTCACCCCCCCAGTGCTGCCAGACTTCCAAAACCTTCCAAGAAGACTGTGTATGCCCAGAACTCTTCCAGAGGAGGTATTGGGCTGTTTACTTGAAGCAACAGGGTTATAAAAAACCCAATTTTTGGTACATACATTGGCCCCCATCCCCAATGGACCAGGACTGTGTATCGCAACCATGGAGAACAATCATCCACACACTGCTGGAGCCATGGGTGGTAATATTTCTCTATTTCTTCTTCTCTCTCTCTTTCTCTGTTTTTCCCTTTACAATTTTCCTCTCTTAGGGTGATCATACATGGCAGGATGTCTATACACCCCCTTTCCAATCTGTTACATTTTTTCTTGGTTTCAAAGCAGTTGTTCTAATAAAATGTGTTGTTATATCAGTTATTTTACATAATTTCGCTTTAATCCACCACAAGGGATCCTTTAGCAATCAACCTGGTTGCCCTGCCTTAGAGGTGGGTCACAACAGTCCTGCCACTGGTCACCAGAGAGAAGAGATCAGTTCCTGTCCCTCTACTTCCTCTTGTGAGAAAGCTGTCAACAGCTCTGAGGTCACTTCTTCTCCAGTCTCCTCAGTCTCCTCTTTTCCAGGCTGAATAAGCCAAGTGACCTCATCTGTTCCCCATATGGCTTCCCTTCTAGAGCCTTCACCATCTCCGTAGCCCTTTGGACGCTTTTTAATAGCTTCTAGTGGTTTAGCAATGGTATTCCCTAATTCAGTGTTCCCACTGAAACACTCCAAACCATGCGCCGCTCACTCAGTCCGGAATCCCACTTCCCTTCCCCATGCAGTAGGACAGAAAGGAGAGTTGGAGGTACAAAAGGTAGCGTTAATGGGTTGAGATAAGAACAGTTTTCCTGGAAAAGGCAAATGAAATAAGCAGAACAAACAGTAACAGCAGCAATATTAATAACAGAGTGCACAAGAGAGGCGAATGATTCACAGGCAATTGCTCCCCACATGGAACCCAGCGCTACCCTGACCTCTCGCTTCACCACCAGCCTGACTGAAAGGGACCCCTTCCATCCCTCCTCACTCCCTGCACATGATGTGAGGTGGTATAGAATAACCTCAGGGTTCTGGCCATGCCCTCGTGGCTACTGCAAAAATTAACCTTCTCCTGACTGGAACCAGGACATAACTCTATATCTCTGTGTGGCATATCCATCTCTGTGTAAGCGCTGCTTATAATGGAAACATCCCCGAATTATCAACACCGTTCACAGCACAAATCCAAAAACACAGCCCCATACAAGCTACTGTGAAGAAAATTAGCTCTACCCCAACCAAAACCAGCAGAAAATTTAATTTTTTTAAACATCTCAATTGCTTCTGACCATTATTTTAAAATAGAAAATAGCAGCCAAAGTTTTAAAACAACAGAAACTCAAGCAGTTACTGCAGTTTATTATTAGCTTGGAAGAAAACAGAGCAGCGACTATTTCCCTAATTGTCCTTAAAGTCATTATTACATATGCAAGTACAATTTGGTACTCTCCAGAGTCTTTCCCTCATTACACTGTGTGATTCAGTAAATTACACGATTGTGATTAGTGCGGCAATGGGTGTCCAAGTGGTATCAGGCAACTACAGGGCTCCTTTTGCGGAGGTCAATTTAATTACATTGTGCATGACAGAAACCAGGCCAACTGAGTATTGCCTTTGCCACCAGCAATTGACACCTGAGTGTTAATGAGCTGGTAATTAAGAGCTGGCACAGACAGGCACATTTTAGTGTTTGGGACTGGGATTACCATATGCTTCAATGTCTCTTTGCTAAAAGCCTGAAGTTATCCATTTTCTAAAAGATATGAGATTTTAAAATATAGGGAAATTCTGGCATTTGCAAATAACAAGCAAGAAAACACTTTTGATCAGGACTGAATGCTGCCTGTCATAAACTTCTGAGAAGTCTCCTCTTTCTACTTGTAATCATTTTGCCAGCTTTTTATTTTTTGTAATACATGTTCACCTATACATGCTCATACTGCAATTGCCTATAGTCAAAGGGATGTTTTAAAGTAGCATTGTTATTAATTTTAATACTGTCGTTTGGCCTAGAAAAATTTATCAGAGCTGAACCTGTATTGAAAAATCTTTCTTACAGTTCAGAAATTAATGCAATATCTTTCCCAAAGAAAAGAAAAAACAAAGTTAGTAAACGTTAACAATCATACCTTTTATTACTAAGGGACTATAAATACAGAAATGTTAGTTGTACATTTCCTGGGTTTTTTTAACTGATTTCCCTAAGTTGTTACAGTACCCTTGCCATTATTAAAATGAAATCTTGTGTTCCAGTCTCTTCACAACATAGCTTCACAAAAAAGTCATGTATCTCTGCATTTCTAGATATCCAGGGTGTAAGTTCTTGAATCTTTGTTGTCACTATTAGTATTAGTTTTAACTTTTTCAGAGGCTTTTCTCAGCCAAACAATGATTACAAGGCTCTTCCTAGAAAAAGAGAAAGGCATGGGTTTGTCTGCAGCATGTCACCGAGGGAGGGTGGAATGGGAATGGCTGGCTGCTTTTGCAGAAGGTAGTGGGAGAAGCAAAAGGTAACTCTGCTGGAATGGCTTTCCCAGTGCCTTTATGCTCCTTTGAAAACAATCTCTACAGACTGTCCAAATTTATGAAGAAAAATGTTGATGAAGGAGGCTGACCTTAAGGAGAACTGAAAAGTGACCGGCACAAAGGAGAGTGTGATGAGAAGTTGGGAGGGGGGACGTGGGGAAGGAGACTGGAAAACTAGAGAGAAGGAAAAGCTATGTGGTAGGGAAATGACCTCTGAAACATAATCCCAGAAACATAAACTCCAGAAGCATAATTTCCAGAAAACATAATCCCAGGAAAATTAGAGTTTTGGAGAAGGAGAAGCCATGTAGTAGGTAAAACACCTCTGGAAAACAATCCCAGAAAATCAGTACTATGTGGTTATATTGCAAATATTCCAATTTTAATTTACTGTAATGTTCCTCAAGTTCTGTGACTCTTTGTAACTCAACTTTAAATTTAAAATAATATATATTTTTAACTGTCAGAGAGATTTTAAGCCAAGTCCATAAACCGAGTAAGGCAAATCAAAAACACTCCGATGATTTTTAGCATTTTTATAAGTTTCCTGAGGTTAACTCTTCATGTTCAGCATAAGAAATGTTTATTGGGCTTTACAAGGGACCCTGGCTGTGCACCCCAGCCTGCAGCAAGCTTTAGAGCCATGGGTCCCTTGTAGCAGCTACAATTATTTCATGTACACAGACTGACTCAGAGCAGTGGCTTAGACAATTTTCTGGTGGCTTTGCGAATCCACAGAGTGTTCACATCGGGTGAAAAACATATTAACTTTACCGAATCTTAGTTGTGGGATTTACTCCTAATTTTCTTCTGTGAAGGAGTTTGCTTTTTTTTTAATGCAGCTGAACCCTCTGCAGGACATACAGCCGTTTATATGCAGATTGCTATAATTATGCTTTGAAATAGCTTTGAATTCCCAGTGGCTTAAATGAGAACATGAAAGGGCAAATGTTAGGCTGAGCTGGAGGATATGAAAGTAGCATGTATGTCCATCTAAAATGAGATATAAGGATGAACAGCTCTTTGTGCAGCAACACCAGCTCTTGACAAGTTATTGGAGGATCTTTTCAGCCATAGAGACTGTCTTGGGTGACACAGGAACAGTGCCTGGAGGCAGCTTATCAACTTACATTTTCCAACACTAAACCATGTCCCCAAATGCCACATCTACATGTTTTTTGAACACCTCCAGGGATAGTGATTCCACAACTTCCCTGGGCAGCCTGTTCCAATGCCTGATCACCATTTCAGTGAAGAAATTTTTCCTAATACCCAAACTAAACCTCTCCTAGAGCAACTTAAGGCCATTTCCTCTTCTCCTATATGCCCTATTCCTGCTATTTTAGCAGCATAAATGCATTACGTTGTGAAAGTAGTTCCCTGCCCCATTATTGAATAGCCATGAAAATTCTTCCCATGAATGGAAATACCCCAGGTCCCTTCATAAGTAAATTGTTTCCTCATGTGCATGTTTTAATGCAGCATGCTAGATTATGAGCATATACATTCCATTTTTGTTTAAAATGTATTCTCTATGGAATTGTTTAGGTGAGGTTTTTTTCCCCTATTCATGATAGGCTGAGAGAGTTGGGTTTGTTAAGCCTGGAGCAGAGAAGGCTCTGGGGAGACCTTATAGCACCTTCCAGTACCTAAAGTGGCTACAAGGGTTCTGGAGAGAGACTTTTTATAAGGGCATGTAGTGATAGGAAAAGGGGGAGTGGCTTTGAACTGAAAGAGGGCAGGCTTAGATTAGGAAGATTTCCCTGTAACAATTTAGGGAAATCAGATTAGGAAGAAAATCTTCGCAGTGAATTTGGTGTGCACTGGCACAAGTTGCCTAGAGAGGCTGCGGATGCCCCATGCCTGGAAGTGTTCAAGGCCAGCTTGGATGGGTCTGAGAGCAACTTGATCTAGTGAATTTTTCTGTTTGGGGCTTTTTAAAAACTTCACTCTAGGTGACTCTATTTCTATTACTGCTGGAAAGTCTTCAGGCCCACCCCTCTCTTTAATGGGGAGGTGTGGGATGAGCCACCCTGGAGGGGCTGGTGAGGGGAGATGGAAAGATGGGGGAGAAGGAAAGGCCTGATGGGGAGTTGAAGCCACAGTCAGGTGGGTCTGGCAGAGCTGAGCAGAGTTGGTGGTGGGCAGGGCGAGATGGTGTTGGGGTCGGGGCAAGGCACATGGTGGGTCCCTAGAACAGAGCCTTGTCGGATGCTGCAGGGCTGGGCAGCATAGCCGAGTCGCTGTGGCTGAAAGCTTGAGCTCTTTTGTGATGTGTCAGTGTTCAAAGGCAATAAAAACAGTTTAGAGAGTGGCAAGAGGAAATCTGGGCTCCTGGGTGGCATCTGGGCTAGAGCTTCCCTGCCGAGGAGGCTGGGTCAGCAGCGGGGCGCGGCCGGCGCTATGTGCCCGTGCACCGCAAAGGTGCCTTGCCCTTACCTGAGGCTTCAAAAACCCAACCAAACCCCCAGAAGACACCAAAACTACACCAGGATGCCATAATCAGGGGACTGTCGTAGGCTTGGAGCACTGCAGGGAGGTATTCTGGAGTGTTACTGCAGGTGGGTTTTCCTCCAAAGCAGTATCAAGCATTGAACCTCAGCACTGGGGTGTTTTTTTGGTTGATAGACAGAAGCCAACTTCTGTGCTCTGCTTATTGGTATGGCTCTAAAAATAGAGGCGTAATGAATAATGAAACAGAGCTGAGCAGAAAATAACTACTGTGGAGGTAATATTTTCAGAATCTTGAAATTCTCTGTGTATATTGATGAAAGCTTTTTTATTTTTTTAAAGGGTGAAACAGTAGGAGGTTTGCTTTGGCTAATACAGGCTGAAATCTAAGAACTTAAGAAACTTGCTCTGTCATGTTAGAGTGGTGGTGATTGTATACAAGTTTTAGAAGTATCCACTCCTTCTTTTTCATTCAACCTCCATGAAAAACCTCTGCCTTGATCTAGCCAGTTTGAAGACCTTAATATATAGGCAAGTTTCCTCCAGTACTTGAAAATGAACTTGAACCTCTCATTTCAGAGGCTACAAAGGAACAAAGAGAAGACTGAACACACACTAGGATTTGGTTGTGCTATAGCTAGATGTGTTTAACTGGTACTGTTATTGGATTGTTTGTTCTTTGGTATAGCTTGGAGATGGAACAGAAAATTGTGGTAGTTCTGGATGTTTGACATGGGTTTAAATACTTTACAGACATTATTAATGTTACTCTTGGATGGATAAACTGTTTAGAGCTGTCCACAAACTTTTTTGCTTTTGTGTCTGTAACAGTGAAAGAAAAAAGCAAACCCAACATATAAGTATGTATTTATAAATTATGCATGTGCACTACTGAGCTAATACATTATGGACATTATAAAACACACACAAATAGAAATGAAAAAAGATAAGGTAAAAAAGGAACAATCCTATTTCCTTCCCCTCTTTCTCTGTATTCAAATTCTTCACTAGATTATCAGCTTCATGAGGTCAAATATCTTAATTCAAATTCACTGGCAGTGAGAACTGAATTATTTGGCTTGGAAATACTTAATGAACTTAGTTATACCCTTTACTGATTCTCTTTGCTATGATTGTTATCTTGCAACTGCTTCTAGAGTTCAAGTTTTGTGAAGGCAAGGAAAGTTTTAATGAAGTTCTTAGATTGCAGTCATAGCTGAAAACTTGGATATTTTAAGTTTTTTGAAGGGGTCTTGAGATCAAGACCTGTTAATTTCTGGGGCACTGGACACAAGTTTGAGTACTGAAGTTTGGGCATATGTTCCACTTTCATTTTTAGGTGCTAGTTTTTTTCTCTGCTACTAGCTGTACTTCTGCAATGAAAAAAAGTGACAAGAACACCAGTGTGAACAATACATTTTCTTCCCTGTAACCAACAAATTTCTGGCAGTAGAAAAAGAGAGAGAACTTAGTGAGAAATATGATTTTTCTGGTAAGATCTCATATCTTAGAATTATTTGGTTTGTCTTTTGCTTTTAGTCAAGGAAATTATATTAAATAAAAAAAGTTGGCCTACCACTTCAGAAAATTGCATGAAAATCCTCATGGAAATGAGAAGGCAGTGGATCGTATGTTTTCATTCTGAAAGTGAATCCTTGCTCCCAGCAGATGCATAGCTTCGCTCACCTGGTCAAATGAAAGTTCACAGAATCACAGAATCCATTAGGGTGCAAAAGGCCTCTGAGATAGAGTCCAACCTTTGACTGAGCACCACCACATTGACTATCCCATGGCACTAAGTGCCACATCCAGTCTTTTCTGAAACACTTCCAGAGATGGTGACAGCACCACCTCCCTGGGCAGCCCATTCCAGTGCTTGACAACCCTCTCTGTGAAGAAATTTCTCCTAATATGCAAGTGTAGCAACTCTAGCCATTGTTGTGCAGACAATAATGTAGCAAAGAATAGATTTACCATGAAGCACAATACCTGCTGCAGACAAATCACTAAGAAACTAACTTTAGGAGAAGTTTAGCTGATATGCTTTAAGATGAGTAATTAAGAAGGAATATTTCCATGTTCAGTAGCACATTGGTCCTATAACCTCATGAAGAACAGCTGTTGTGTTCAGTGTGTACTTTAACGGGCTAAAATCAAAAGGGGCAATAGCCCCTGTCCACTCTAATGCAGTGCAGGGATTTCTTGAGTCTAGCTCAGGTGTCTCCAGCGTGAGATTCTGCCCTCAGAAATGAGCTTTCCTCCTCGTCGCCCGGGATAGATGTAAACCTGTGCCGTAGATGCTGTTTTATTTCTGGGACCTGAGCTGGTGTCTTTGCAGGGCAGTACCCTGGGCTGACCTGTTTGAGATTTTCAACTGAGATGTACAAATGGGTGTCTGCACACAGTATGGCTCCTGACAGGTTCTGCTTAGTTAAATAATCATTGCAGAGTCTTTATGGAGTATGTAGAGCATGTTAAAAACTGGATTCCAGAATGGAATGAACATCAGACATCTGCAGTTAACTGACAGTGAATGCTGACCGAAAAGAGAATGCCAGTGTCAATTTTTTATTTATTCATTACATAGGAAATCTGGAAAACAAGGTTCTCATTTAGGCAATTATGCAAACTGACATTGAGTTCAGATGGTGTAAATTGTAAGAGGTAAAATTTCAGAAAAGAGATTAAGTCTTGGTGTTTGGAGTAGGGCAGTCAGGGTGTATGACAAATGTTGTGCTGATGAGGCAAGCTGAATGCAACATTAAGTGTATGTAATATTAAGTTGTGGCTGCACAGGGAAGGGAAACTGTGTATGGTGTCCTGGAAGCTGCTGCACTCTAGGACATATTTTACTTTCCCTGGCAAGAGAGAGAGGGAGAAATGTCTCCTATCCTAATGTGCTCAGACTGGGGAAGGCTCTGGTAAACAGAGTGAAGGGGTCAGCTAGTGAGATAGGCAGCAAGAGGAAATCCTGCTTTCAGGAGGGAGCTGCTGGCCATGCCCAACTTAAGGAGCAGGGACAGATTTTAAAGACCTAAGAGAGGTTTGTCTGATGTCTGCTCAACTTGAGAAAGGGCTGAAAGCTATTGGGCTAGTAATCAGGACTGTGAGGAACCCCTTCCCTTATTTCAGGGATGTGAGTAGAGGGAGAGAAATGTTCCTGGCACCTCAGCACTTTGTTAATCTGATAACTCACTGGATTTAATTTTTTTCCTGCTTTTGTGCTCTCTTGTAAAATGTTATCTTGGTGCATTCTGATACAATACTGTTTGAGTCTCTGAGCCTGTTCTCTTTGAAGAAGCATGAAAGGCTTAGGCAGCCCCCTCTCCAAGTTTTGTTGAGCTCAAGTCTGAGTATGGTTCTGGATTTTGTTTCAACCTAGTCTCTTTCCTTTAAAGTGGAGAAGAAATTTGAATGGAGGGATGTGAGATAATTTCTTTCAATAGCAAAGATGCATACTTTGAAATTCAAGTTAGAGATACTTGGACATTTAATTCTTGTTATGTAGGGAGCTTATGTCTTCTGGTGCATAAAAGTCTTGTTTTTCTTTATTTAAGAAAAAGGCTACTTTTAAATTGCCTACAGGTTTCTTTTCCATTCATAGAGGGTAAGGTTTCTGAACTTGTCTGATCAAAATAACCTCACTTAATTTGAAAGAAATTGCATTTCATACTGCTGTTTTTAAAACACCTGGTTATCGTGGTTGCATACAATAAAACTGCTGCTTAAAAGTCTTTTTCTGTGAAAATGCCTTTAATCACGCTGGGGAGAAAATTATTTTCCCTAGTGCTCTCTTCTTGCTTAATATGTATCTTCCCCACTACTTTTGTGAGGCAAATGTGCGTAAACAAACATGCCATTGGACGGTTCAAGAAGCTATTTAATGATTGCAGCCCTTATCCACCCTTTTGATGGTTAAGATTATATTTATATTTTGGGGATGCTACACTGATGACTGTGTGGGCTGGTGTATTGCATCTCACTCTTCAGTGGTTTATTTCTTTGAAAATCAGTGCTTGAGAGCTGTCTGTGTATAAATGAAGGCAAATGCCAAGACTGAAGCTCTTCATTGCTTGCCTTCTTACAAGAAAATACTAGCAGGTGGGCTGGTAAGTGCCCCTCGCGGAGTGATGTCTCCAATGGGCTCAGTCCCAAGGCCTGCAGGCAAATAATTTCGTAATGCACCTGAGACTTGAGATGCTGACCTGTAGCACATGGGATGCTGTTCATCCCTTGAACCTCTTCCTGTTTCTTATGGATGCAGTAGAATAAATGAGCAAATGTTGGATTTTGGTGACTGAAGTGACACCATGGTAATTTTATATTAGACTGATTTTTTTTTTTTAGGCATAAGAAATAGATATGTAAGCTCTCAAGCTTATATTCTGATCCTTTCTTACTGTTTTTTAGCAACAATAAACATATCTAAATCTGAGGTCTTGACTCCCTCTGCTTAAATTCCTCTCATCTCTCTCCTATCTTCATTTGCTTTTGAGAAACCATCCTTCCTTCCACTTTGAGTCATAAGACTAGATTATCTTTGACATGAAAACTGTTTCTCTAGTGAGAGGCAAGAGGCAGGTTCATGCCTCCACTGATCCACAAACCAACATTCCTTTGAAACACAGCTGTGTAGGTTAACAAGGTACCCTCTGCAGACTTACCCAGAAGCATTCAAGGTTGTGAAATGCTTATGACTTACTTAACTTCATCCTTTTGTAGGTTGGGATCCACTAGTTTTGTTGATTTTGGTATCTCAGGATACCACGGTAAACCGTGGTACTTAGTGATTGAGATCCTGGGCTACAAGCATTTGAAAGAGCGTACATGTGTTTGCGCGTGAGTTACGTGATTTAGGATATTTCACTCATAACTGTTCCCTGAAGAAATTGGACTGAAATGCTACTTAATAAATTAGGTTACGTGCTATGAATTGTACAGCATTAAGAACAGCACAGGACAGACTTCCAGGTGCTGTTAGGAGCATTCCTCATCACATTGAACCTTGATTCTCTTGGAACCACATGCTTTTCATCCAAGAATTATGGGCTTAGAGGAGTCTGTTTCATCAGTCCCTAAAATAGGCAGCCCTGCCTGCTACTCTGTGACTGCTGGGGGTTAAATCATCCCCTGCTCTCTTTTTGAATCTCTCACATGTCTGTCTGGGATGGCATTGCCTTCAAGATCTGTCACTCCTTTGAAAGCCTGTCTTCCCTCAGCATTTCACACTCGTGCATGGCTGGGTGGTGATTGCTCTTCGGCGCTTCTTGGGGTGAGCTGGGTTTCAATTGATGACCAAATTGACTTTTCATGCGCAAATTTGGGCATGACAGTGAAGAATTACTTCTGAGTTTTGCAATAAATATGATTAGCAATTATTGTACAGCTAGGAGACAGATGGAAGAAAATTGTTAGTCTAGATGGGGAAGTACATTCTGTTTCTTCCTCTGTTGCTACTAGTGAGGTGAACAAGTAGCATCTGCCTGTGGATCACTTACATTGTTTAATTCCATGAGCAAGGAGGACCTGAGAAGCCCATCAGTACCAGCAAGACTTTGGGTGACTAGATGCATAGTTTCTGTAAAAGTTAATGGTGGTAGTTTGGAGAGTTTGTTTTTAAAAGGCTTTTCTATGATATATAATCTTTTAAAACTCTCAGTTTACAAAGATAAAATTTATAAAATATTGAAAGTGAAGTTCTTCACAGTGACTATTCCAGACTGACTTTAGGGAGAATTGCAGAAAACATGAAAGCTAACCAGATAAATATTAAAGTCTTTTTCATGGGTTTCATTACATACCGGATGAAAAATGAGAAGATAACACTTTTTTTTATATTTGGTCAGCTGGATTTTGATTAACATGGAAGGGACTAAACTTTAAGAATAGTGTTTTCCTTGAAAGGAGGAAAAAAGTGGTAAGCTTCCTTCCCTGCAATATTGAATCTAAACTGTAACTAGCAGTGCTAGCAAAATAGCAAAACAGAAAGAGAAGAGAGTGACAGGAGTATCCTGTGTCATTCAGTAAGATAATGTGGATTTCAGAGTGTATTTGCACAGATAACAGTACAGCTTTTTAAGAAAAAAGTTGTCTTATATTCATTCACAGTTTATTCTTAACTCTCTAGACATCTGAAGAAGCTGATCCTGCATACTATTACTTTGTATATTAAATTTGAAGTTCAGTGTTTCATTTCTGGTACAAGTTTGAATTATATAATTGTTTTGAAATAAGCTTTAGCTGAATATGATTTGAGCTGCATCACTTGTGAGGAACAAAAGAGATGATTACTATACCTCAAAAGTATGAAAGACTCACAGTGGGGCAAAGAAGGCACTAGTGTGCTTGGAACAAATATGTATCTATTTGGCATTGCAGAAGTATTATAGAAGGAGAACAGTTGGGAATTTTTTTATGTAACCATAAAACACCTCCTATCCCAGAAAACGTGCTGGACTGAAAGAAGTTGCAAGTTATTTAATATGACAGAACAAAAATCTAGCTGCTGTTGAAAACAGAAGGTGAAAACACAGAATGGACGGGTGATATTTAATGAACAGTAGCAGTGTATTATTTAACATCAGAAAAGGATCCATATAGCCAGATTAAAGACAGATGACCTTTTTAGAGTTTAGTTAACCTTTTGGTCACTTTTGAGAGTTATCACTTATGAAGATAAAGGTCAAGCTGGAGCTTGGTCTTCATATATTATTTTTTCCTGCAATGAAAGGTATGCCTTTCTTTTCTGCTTTCTTAAGGAGCTGTAGGAGTCACTCAGTTTAACAGGAATAGTGTGTGGAATGCTTTTATATTTTTCTAATCCTTGTAAAAATGATTTTGAAGGGGAAATCCTTTTGTACTAAATGGATAGTCCTTGATCTTTAATCTTTTCAGTATCTTCCTGTTAGTGTAAAAATAGAATTGTGAAAGAGATTAATGCTTTATATAAATTGATGCATTACTTCTGAAATAAACATAATTGCTCCAACTTGCACCAAGTAGTCTTTGTTTTTGGGTGGGAAGAAAGGCAAAATTTTTTGCCCAAGAACTCCATAATAAAAACCAGCAAATGCAGTACAGTTCTCTGTGAGTTAATAGGCATACAGACTCCTGATTAACCAATTGTTTGTGAACATGGCACACTGGTTTATAGCTACTCCACAGAAGTCCGTGGTCAGTCCTTTACTAGGAAACCTGTGTAATAGTTACTGAATCCAACAGGTTATTGGTTTTGTGTTGGTTTTTCTTTGGTTTTGTATTTCTTTTCCTCGCATCCTGTAGTTCAGTGTTTATGCAGAGGCTTACTTCAGAGTGCTGTTTGATTAGTTTCAAATTTTAGGTTGCTGTTACAGATGGGCAGAATACTTTCTGAATTTTGTAAGGTTAATTTCATCTACCCTTTTTTAGCTGGCATAGGATCAAAATGAAATGAAGTTTTGCATCACACAGGAAACAGATGCCTATATGACTAAGTATCCAAACATTTGTCTTGGTGGTTTCTGTGGAAGTTTAATAGTTCTCTGAATTGCATAGCCAGGGAAGAGGGACTACAGGTGAGAGATACTAAAGCTACCACTTGTGCTTTTCTTTCTGCCTCTCATGAGAACAGTAGATAGGGACTGTCACTGGTTTTGAATATATATTCTGTAAGTGCAAATATCTCACAATGACCAGTTTTCTTTTCTTTTTTTTTTCTGGAACTTCAACTGAACATTTGCAGTAATCAAATAAGTCTTATGCTAACGTTAATTTTAGCGAATGTTTTACAGAATTGAATAGGAAAATAACTCTTCCACCAACCCACTTGGAACACTATGCAGGTTGTGGTGTTCTGTGTGTTACACAAAAAGTGGCCAAGTGAAAGTGCTTTCAGGCTGGCTTATAGAATCATAGAATCATTAAGGTTGGAAAAGACCTCAAAGATAATTGAGTTCAACTTTTGACCAACCACCACCATGTCAACTAAACCATGGCACCATGGCAAGTACAGCGTCCAGTTGTTTCTTGAACACCTCCAGGGGTGATGACTCCACTCCCTGGGCAGCCCATTCCAATGCTTTACTGCCCTTTCCATGAGGAAATTCCTCCTACTGTCCAACCTGAACTTCCCCTTGAGACCATTTTCTCTTGTCCTGTTGCTTGTTACCTGTGAGAAAAGGCCAACCCCCACCTGGCTGCAACCTCCTTTCAGGGAGTTGTAGAGAGCAATAAGGTCTCTCCCGAGCCTCCTTTTTTCAGGCTAAACAACTCATTAGGCTCAGTCACTCCTCATATGACGCTCTCCAGACTCTTCACCATCTTCATTGCCCTTTTCTGGATGTGCTCCAGGACCTCAATGTCTTTCTTTCAGTGGGAGACTCAGAACTAGACACAGCACTCGAGGTGTGGCCTCACCAATGCTGAGTGCAGAAGGACAACCACTCCCCTGGTCCTGCTGGTCACACTATTCCTGATATAGGCCAGGATGCCATTTGCCTTCTTGTCCACCTGGGCACACTGCTGGGTCATGTTCAGCCAGGTGTCAACGAGGACCTCCAGGTCCTTTTCTGCTGGACTGCTTTCCAGCCATCCTTTCTTCAGCCTGTAATGATGCACGTGCTTGTTGTGACCAAAATATTTTTAACTTGAAATCTTAAACCTCCTCCACTAAAAACCCAAACAAAAGCAGAAACTCAAACACATATAGTATATATAACATGAGTAAAAGAAATAGTGTTACAGGTTATGTGCGTGTTGACTCCTTATAGAACTGGAGACACAATGTGTATTGCATGGATATGGATTTGGAGGTTAAGAATGCAGGAAGGCCTGAAGGCTACTTGCTCTTGCCTTCACTCAGTCATTAACAAGGCTGACTAAGAGAAAGACCTGATTGTCTTTGCACTGCTAGACCAGGTCTAACCAAGGATCTTTCTACCCTGCCACTCCAGAGCTTGCAGCATTCACTGAGGAGGTGCAAAGAATGCATTGCATGGAATTCACACTGCTACACTTGACCAGCACCTCGCCATCTGGCAGGTGTGTCTAGGCTGTCACACTGTAGTGGTTACACTAATTCTCTGCAAATTGTTCAAGTATCAGATTTGCTGTTTTTTGGGCAGTGACTTCCAAAATTTTGATGAAAATTTGCATTAATTACTTTTAACTTCATTTAAACTTCCTTCATGATGACTCTACTGGGGGCTCTCGTTCTTTGCCCTTGCCCTGATGTAGAAGAGAGTAAATCTCCTCTTCAGCGTCTTTATGCAATGTGCAATTTTGTAGGCTACTGCTTTCTCTCCCCTAGTTTTCCGATGGCAAACTAATCTACTTAATCCCTTTCTAAAGAAGATTTTCCCATACCTTTGATTATCCTCACAACATTCTGCATATTTTCTACTTTTTTGATCTTTTTGAAATGGGATTAATAGAATTGTATGCAATATGAGTTCATAAATGCATATGTGGTCTTTTGGAGAGATCTTGATGCTTTTTGGTTTACTATTCCTTTCCTAATAATTTCAAACCTTCCATTTGTCTGCTTTTTAATAGTTAATTGTAGTGTTTTTCCTCAGTGGTAACTCTCTCCTTAAGTATTTGTGTGAGGCAGAAACCAATTTTTTTCTCCATGTGATTCTTTGCATTCATCTTTGTCTTCACCCATCTGCTTAAGGTACTTTTCAAGCTGTCACAGTAATCCTCAGCTCTGTAACTATAAACTCTGTATCCCACTGTCCTTTCTCTTCATATATCTTCTTCCTCTCTGCCCCATCTTGATCACTTGAGTGCACTGAACACTTAAGAACCATATATATATTTCAAGGAGTGTCTTAGCAACTGCTTTGAAAGGACAATTTATTTTTTTGATTAATAAGTGATCAAAAGATAGGAAATGAATGGTGGGATCTTCTCTCATCTAATTACAACTCAGTTTCTTTAGGATATTTTAATGAGGATTTGTGAAAAAAGCTTCTAGGAAACATGAGTATACTTTATTGACAAGATTATCCCTGTGTTCCATGACCCTTTTGAAGGGCTTCAACTCGAACTGAGAAGTGATTTCTTATCCTAAACAAATCACTGCTCTTTTCCTGTTTTGTGTTCTTGTCTGCTAATTTCCGTTTTTCTAATGGGTTTTACTTGTTGCTTTGCACACAAGGGATGGATTACAATTTACTGTTCTCTTGAAACCAGTTTTAGAGATCGTTACATGGCAAAGAGACACAGCTCCTCTTCTGTATGTGCTCATGCAGGTGACAAGTTACAGGATGCAGTTATTCAGCATCTTTGTATTCAGTTCCCTTAGGGCCATTTGGAGGAACAGTTGAGTGGCTGTCTGTCATTTGTCTTTTATGTACATTTTCTGAATTTGTTCTAAGATGTTTTCTGCTGATAACTGGGTCAGGTATTCAGATTCAGCTGTGAAATAACAGCGTTGCCAATGTAGTGAAAACGTGAGTGAATGGCTCTGAGGACTGTGCTGCAATAGCCTGGTTGCTGTGGTTAATATAATCTCTCCCCCTGTGTTTCTGTAAAATACAGACAATTTAGTAAAGCTTTGGCTGGATTTAAATGGGGACTGCCATGTGCAGCAAATGAATGAAGTTTCCTACCCAAAGCAGGGCTTTCTCCTCCTGGCTGTTTGGCTGGACTCCCTCTGGCTGCACTGACCTAGTGAAGTGGTGTGAACCACTGTGGATGGAGGTACAGTGTGAGCTGGGATGAGCTGAGGACTTCATGTGTATGCTTGAAGCATATCAATGCACCTTTTTTTTTCGCTTTGTATTAATTTTAATCTGATTCCATGGGCTAAGTATGTCCTTGACAGGACTATAAGGGGTGCTGTAATTTAGCTTCAGCCAAAAGTAACCCAACATCCACCCCACTGTGCAAAATGAAGCACAATAAATGTGTATGTTTGAAGGCTTCTTATGGTGTATTTCAAATCTGCTGATCCCTAAATGTTGAAGCACCTGGTGTTCTGAAGGGTACTGGTGTAAAGTCTGCGTCAGTTCTTGGCAAGGCAGGACAGATTGTGAAGGACTTCCAAGGAATTGTTCAATAACTGTTTCTTTGTGGATCTATTTTTCTGGTATGTGAAGACCCATAAAAACTGGTTCACTGGAAGAAGACTTGTCCAAGACTGCTATCGACATGGAGTGATCATGGACTTTGCAACCATCTAGGCTGAAATTAAAACCAGTTTTCCCTGAGTAAAAGGTGCCATACTGGCCACTTATATGTTTATTTATAAATTGTGTTGAATGATGTGTCCTTTTGATTCTACATGCTTGATGCTGTTGTTTTGGCATATAGTCTGAGTAGGCCTTTATTAAGAAGTTTCGGTAATTGAGGTCTTGGAATCTCATTTTACTCCTAGAAAATAAGAAAAAAGGAACGATTCAACTGATTACATCAGCTCTTTGTTACTTGGCTTTCTTTCTTTGTTTAGAAAAGCAATAAGGTTATGAGTTTCTCATCTAATAATGAAAAAGTCTGGAATGATTTACATCAACTGTTCTTCAAAATTAGAAAAGTGTAGATGCATGTAAATTGAGAACTGTTATGCCAGACTTCACATTGATGGAAATGAATTTTGATAAGCCTTTAATTGCACAAAGCAGGATTTATAATGGGAATATGAATAGCCATTTGAATCTATAGCATGTTGTTGAGGTGCCACTCACACATATTGTGTTATCTTTTGAATTTCTTGTTTAAATATGACTTCTCTTCCAGTTTTATCCCAATTCTTACCTTTAGAGGTTTTCATGCTTTCTTAATTTTCTGTTCTGTATTATCTGTATTTATTTGATGACATAGTAAAAATAAACATTGCTAAATATTCTTGTCCATAAAATTTAATTGACCTCTTTGTAACTAGCAAGTCTAGCATACAAAGGTGTGTAGTAAGTTGATGGTGACTTTCTGGAATGGCAAACAAAATGAATGGGGTGCATTCTAAAGTGCTGAAGTAGAAGATTGCATAAAATAAGTGAAAAACCAAAAAAAACCCCAAAGGAATGCATGCTGATCTTTGTATATTAAAACCCTGCATAAGTCAATATGTGAAAAGACTTTTTTGAATAAAATACTCTCTACTTCATGGCTTGCAGAGATCTTTACAGCACTTTAAATAGCAGAAATTAAAGCACAGAAAACTTTATTGTTTAGGATTTAAAAAAAAGCCTTCTAATATCTGAAGGCCACTTGGCATAACCAGGACATCATTGGAACAAGTGGTTGAATTTTTGTGTGTTGCTGTTGTTTTCTGAAAGCACTTTGACCTTAGAACAGTACATGCTATTGCTTATGCAGGTGCAGTGTACTCATAGATCTTTAACTGGGTATATGTGGATATGAACACTTACTAATTAGTTTATAGGTTAAGTCAGGTAAGGAAGTTTTCTTGGAAAAAAGCAATTTTAACTATAAAGGGTTGACATAGTATTTGTTAATAGTATGCAGTGTTTTCCACACTCCCGTAGTACATCAAAATGGGATTTAAGCACTTCAACAAAAAGGAACTTTATCTAACTGTGTTTTTGTGTCACTAGCTTAAGTCACATGCAAAGATTCAAAAAGATCTTGGTTTAGTGGAAATCTGACAGTGCTGGCCTCAACAGATTTTTTTTCTATTAACATTGGTCTGAATTAGGAGTGTCTTTAAATAAAACATCTGCATCTTAATGAACGTTGAGCAGATTTATGCCCTTTATCTATCCTTTGACCTTAATCCTTATAACTCATCTGCATGTCCAATTCAGATATTCACATTAAGTCACCTATTCTATCTTTTCCATTTCTTTGGAGTTTGAGTGAGATAGGGTAAATAATGTATGATACAATTTTTCCTGTGTAGACAGTTCCTCCCCTCTCCCCCCAACTTCTCAAATCATCATTATCAGTTTAACACTTTATTAATAAAAGACACTCTAGTCTTTCCAAAAGAAAAGATATTATGGAGAATAATGGAAAAGTAGGGTAATTGAAACTGTTCCTATTACATCTGGCGGAAATTACATTAATTATGTTGGACTTTGCAGGAGCAAGTAATAGTTGTTTTCATGAAACTTAGTTTGAGTAAGATTATTTTTGAATCAAGGCCATCAAATCTATTATTAAGCTTAACTCTTGAATTGTCATTATTTGCAAAATAGCAGGTGGGATTTATGTTAAAGTGCCTTCTAACAAAGAAGTGTCAATGTTTATTAAAATGCTTGGAAAATAAGATTCCTAAATGTTTTAATTGATTACTACAAGGATAAGCTTGTATCAAGCATTTTTCTACATACTGAGAGATACATGAAATACTGCAGAAGAGATCATCAGCTGCCTTGTGGCAGCAGTTGCCTCATTAAAGTGTTATCTGGCTCCTGATTCAAGTCTCCCCATGAAGTGAAGCACTTCACTCAATGCTATTACATCTTATGGTGTTTGCTTATTGTCAGATTGTGTCTATGAAAGACGTAAGGGATTTGCATTAGCAAAACTTAATTTAAAATTTTTCCTTGCACAGCGGCTGGGTAAGAGACTTTGCACTTCAGATTCTGACTGCTGTTGCTACCTGAAGATACTATAGGCCTAAAGCCTGCCAAGTCCTGATGTGCCCAGCTGTGATGATTGGCAAGAGCTCCATGGAAGAGCAAGCACATAAATAACTTTGTCAGCCTCTGTTGCCGGATCCAAATGTCTGTGGGGACCTCTCTGCAGGAATGAGCTTCTGACACTTGAAGCTTGCTTTGCACTTCAAGTGGGGGTGTCAAATGGGAAAGGCAGACGATGTATTTAACAGTATGACACCACAGCTCAGTTGGCGGGCACCACTTTTTGAGCAAGCAGAAGTGATTTAGAAATTATAAGAGTGATTTGGTACTTAATTCTAAGAATATTGATCAAAGGTAGTTCTAAAGTTGTAGACAGGCATTCAGACTTTTCAAACCTTTTAAATTTTTACCAAAAAAAAAATCCACAAACAAACAAACAAACAAACAAAAACCAAAAACCCAAACCCCAAACCCAAGCACAAACCCAAAGTTGAACCCACATGGGGGACTTATTCCTATATCTTGAGTTGTGTCAATGACTGCATAGTTTTCATCCTTGAACAAGAACAATAAGTAATTTTGACTGTGGTTGCTAGCTGGTGAGCCTTGGAGAATCCTGCTGGAATGGTTAATTTCTCATTTGATTCCTTTTTTTGATCTACTCTCCAGGGCATAATGGAGAAATGTATATTCTTCATTAAAAAGTATGGAGGATTATCTTAAATAGATTTAGCAACTGAAAGAATTAGCAAAAGACTATCTTACTACTCTCCTTGGGACAACAGAAAGTCACGCTGGAACGACTGCCAGCGACCCCTGTCTCCCAAGGTCGGCAAGGCCTTACCAGGCCTCACTCTCCAATACGACAGACTCAACAGCAGGGATACCCGCACCTCCAAGGAAACTGGCTTTATGTGAGGATACTGGAGTCTGAACTGATGTGTTTCAGTTGTTCTCTTCTCTGGTAGGTAGGCAGCAGAGGAGTGTGTGGAAATTCAGGTTTGGCAACTAAGCTACTGGAGTAAGATTTACCAGTTTGTCTCTGAGAACCCTGTTATGTTATGGGGTGGCTGCTGAACACCTTGGCACTTGGCTTGTTTACTCACTTGAATGAAGTAACTACTTGAGCAATAATCAGCAAACTTTTGAGTGGCTATGAGAACTTGCGTGAGGGAGTATTTTAATGAATGAGGTCCAGACTTGGGCACAAAGCACTTACGTGGCAAGAACTCAAAGACCTGGGGGTTTTAAGTGATTGTGCACTGCTGCATGTAGAAGTGCTTATTTGATGTAATGACTTCTGTTCAGTAGGATGGCCATAAATGTCACGAAGGTGTTAAAAATCATTGACTATATCAAAGCTATATTAGGATTTATTGAAACTTTCTGAGTTAATTTTCCTCATCAAACTCTTTTACAGAATCCCAAAGAAAACTCATACTAAGCAAGTGAAAAGCCCGGTTAGTGTACAGGTTTTCCCACACTCATAGCTTTGGATCCAAAACTTTCAGTGGTCAGAACTGGGCAAGTGAGTGAGCGAAAGCTTTTGTCACACCTGTCTTCTCAGTGACAATGATTTGTGTCCTCCCTTCCATTTCTCAGGAAAAATGAGATGATTGTGGATGAGTTTTTGTTTATGAATAAACAGGAGTTACATTTCTACAAAGATGTGGGAGACAGCAGTTCTCTCCTGAGTGGATCAGTAGTTGTGGGGCTGTGTGTTGTTTTTATATCGGTTGTTACGATCTTGCAACATATTATCCACTAACAAAGCAATTTAGCTGGAAAAAATAAACAAATAGCTGAGGCAGGGTTCTTATGGGTCATTAAAGGCTTAAATATATCTAAACTCTCATCTCATCCAAACCTTTATCTAAGTATGATTGAACAATGGGTTAAGTCAGGTTTTTGGGGAACTGATACCAGTTTCTGCTCCCCCCCCCCCTCCATGTGTGCAGGTGAAGAAAAACTCTGATTATCTTGCTAACAACTTATTTGGTAACTAGCTCTATTTTGTGGCTCTACAAACAGTAATGTGAGTAAAATATCTAAGGAACAAATGCAAAAGCTTAATTCTTTGCACTATGGAGGTGTTCTGTGTTTGATCTCTAATCTACCATAAATGCAGAACGCTAAAATACAAAGCAGTAACTGTGTGGGTTCTCTAGTCTTCCAGAAAGCTTGTTTGGGTGATATAAAAGAACACTCCTCTTCATATTCAGAATTGTCTAAAGATTTATTTTAAGTATCTTTGTAGTTCTACGGCAGTATAATTCAAACATTTTCAAATCAGAATTCCTTGTGTTTTAACAATACTCTGGGTGTTTTTCATACTCTCTTAGACTAAAGATGGAGAGGAACAGGCCATCAGTTCATTTACTAAATAGATATTTTCAAATTTGGGTTAAGTTTTTGTTCTATGTTACTTTCTTTTCTAACCCTTAGACAGAATTTGTCTTCTGATGATGGAAAGAATGGTTTAGTATAATAAATGCTTACTGAAAGGTAGACTGCTTATGGCAGTATCTTCTCCAGCCTTGCTTAGCATGTTTCAGAGCCCTAGTCTTATCTATCTGAGACTGCTTCAACCTCTGTAAGAGAAAAACAGAATGTTGATTAAACCTAAAACCTGCATAAAATTCAGTATTGAGTGTTTGCTTATGGTGGAACTACTTCTGTGTGTAGATCTGCATGACAAATCTTATATCCTTTATTATTCAATAGCTCCTTCACCAAGGTAAGTACCTGCACTGATTACTCTATATTTGCAGTTGGGATTTTAATAATATTTAATGAAATCAAACAAGATTTTGAAGAGTAACAGCTGTTGAGAGCATAACAATGGAAAATACTTCAGTACAAGCAGGACTGTAGTTTGATGGATGTCATGCTTCCCAGGGGAGTGAAAGTCATGTCAACACTTTTTGGAGTTGGATTGTTTTCTTTTCTACTAAGAGACCTAGGCTAAGACATGTTGTAGCCAAAGAGGTAGCTTGTGATATGTTTTTCACCTCACTGAGAGGAAGGCCAAGTACCATGAATTGTTGCAGCCTGAACTGCAAAATGCTGCTGTCATGTCAGGGGCACTGTATAGAGCAATATTGTGTATAATCTGTGAGTGCAGTTGTCTGGAAGAGACTGTGAAAGAAGGAAGCTGGGAATAGGCTTTGGTCAGTTGTCCAGTGTATTTATGACCTTGAGGGTTTTTAGTTACACTGAGTTATTCATACCAGAGTAGGAAAGTTGAGTTTGGATCCCCCTCTGGATCACAGAGAGGGATTTGAGAACAGAGGAAATGATTACTCCTTTGTGTACTAAATTCTTTTACAAAGAAGATGACACTCAGTGTAAATGTCAAGAATCAGATCTGGAGAGGGGGACAAGGATATTGTGACAAGGTATATTGCCTTGCTTTAAATGCAACCCTGTGTTTAAATAACTGAAATCTCTCAGTGCTTCCAAGTGAGGCACCTGAGTATCTTGTGCTGGTGGAGAAGCCTGGTGAAAGGTTTTTATCCCAGCCAATGGCTTGCAATGCAACACAGTCCTCTAGATTGCAAGACAGTAAGTTAAGCCATGGGGAAATTCTTCTATGCAAATAAAATCTTGAAGGGGAAGAATTGAATTTTTAATAACTTTTTGCATATTGTACAATATAGTTGTAGCAGCCTGCAGACATAACTGCAGCAGTTCTTTTTTCCTCAGTAACGGGTTTGTTAAAGCACATACTGGAGCTGTGGGCAACACTGAGCTCAGTTCTCTTCACCTGAGGCTGGCCAAACCACCATTTCTCAGGAGAATTTTGCCTGTGACTACTCTGAGGCTCGTGCTCTGGAGCTATAGTGCTCCAAATGAAATTTAGATTCCTCTGGGATAGAGGAGGTGATAATGGCTTGGTTTGGGGCTTCTCCTGGAAAGTTATTGGACACATCCTAAAGCACTTCTGAGTGTAAGATGGTTCTGTCTGTGGGCTTTGACTGTTAAACTAGAAAATCCTTCCTTTATCCCACATTATTCTTTATTCTAATATTTAGAAAGGGAAGAGTTTCAAAAGGGAAGTTTGAGACCTAAAATTAGTATTTTCTCCTTAGTACATGGCTCGGTTCATAGCTTGGTACATGTAGTAGTCTTTTACCATCAATAGCAGTTACTGTTCTATTTAATGGTCCTATAATTAATTACACTATTTTAGCAAATCTTTTTAATTAAAACTGCTTTCCACATGGTGTAACAAAACAAAAAAGGCCTCTTACTGTGTTGCAGGCTTTCTACTGACTTGTTTGTGTGCTCTTTTGTGGGCAGATCAGAGGCAGCACAAAAAATACTGGGAAGACATGATCTTGAGCAGATGTATTGTTAATAGAATTCCCTCAAGATATGCTTGACGAGGCTGTGTGATATCTTACTGTCCAAAACGGGTGCATGAATGTGCCTCAATGGGCAAATGTATGGTTGCTACGATTTTGCCTGTTTGCCATAGCATTCCAGCTATAAAAGGTAGCAGAGCGCTTCTGTGGTTATATTCTAGTGATGTTCCTTCAGTTCTTAGACACAAGCACTTTTTTCTGTCCTGTTTTGAGGGAACATAGGGGCCCATGATGTGTGGGAGTTATCTTATTTTTCTATTTCTTTTCAGATGTAATTTTAAATTGGACAGCTGAAGTCAAAGGCACATGAAATCACTCCCTCAATTTAACAGTAACTTTATTCAGTAATTCTTCTAACCAGCATGGTTGGGCAAAACTTGGCCATATTCCCTTTTTTGAGGTATAGTGTGATATAGAAATAATTAAACTGGCTTTGCTATACTTTAGTTTAGCAGTGGAAAACAGCTCTGTGCAGACTGTTGTCATATTTTAGAGGCTTAAAAGGAAGACTGGTCCACTTTTACTACCTTCTTGTAGAAATATGATGGTTGTTAGCTTGGGAGGTCTAACAACATAAAAATATGTCTTTATTATTTTTATCTTGAATTCAAAGCAAAATTAGATTTATGTGCTTTGTGTACACTTTTAGCACAAATCCAAGTGAATTTGACATGGGTCATTGACTGACTATGTAAAGAGGGATCTTGGCACCCAAGTGTGGGTTTGCCTTTGGTGCCAGATAAGGAGGAGTGAAGAATGAATAATCACCAGAGAAGCTGTTTCTGCCAGGTACAGGTAGAATATTTTTGATCTGGGCAGTGTATGAAGGAGGAAAGGAAGATTTCTGTTACTCTAGAAGGTACATTATATGAAAAACTACAAATGATAACTTAAGGTGGGATGCAAATTTGCAATGTAGATGTTTAGAAATACTTTTCCTGACTCTGTACAGAATAATCATCTCTTCAACATATTTTCATGTAACTGTTTATCTGGCAAATGTTTTTAATGCTCTTAAAGGATAATTTACCTGTCAATTTTGCTATACTTTGGTATGTTAATTAATGGCTGTAAGGAAAACACTGAAGTGCAGAAGCAGTAAGGGTATTAGAAAGTGGTGTGTAAGCTCCAGAAGTGTAGGAATAGGTTTTTTCTGAAAAACTTGACTACTTCAGAAGTAGCATATCTTTTGCTTGTTTCCTTCAGTTCCTCTGGGAACTGAATGCACTCAATCCCAATGCTCTCTCTCAGGACTGTGTCAAAGTGTAATTCTTCTGTGCAGGCAGTTGACCAAGGTGGTTCTACATGAGGAAGTTGCCTTAGTTCAGCAGAAGTTAGAACTTCTGACAGGAATGGAGTTTGATATTTTTTTTAATGCATCACTGCTATAAATTCCTGTGTATGCATGCTTCATGTAAGACTGCCTTGAATACTTTAACAGCATTTTAGTGTTCTAGTTGTACTAGACTCTTTTCTGCCAGTCAAAAAGTCCAGAGTGATGTGCTGGTTTGCTCTTCCAAGAGACTGAAGAGTAACCAAGCTCAGACGAATTTGTATTACACTGATGATTCAGGTGCTTGGAACTATCTCCTTGAAGTGATGTCTCAGTTTGTCATTCTGCCTTTGGGCAGAGATTGTTTTGTAGAAAGGGCTACAAAATGTGGGATTTTTAAAATTTCTCTCTTCCTTCTTTGGTGTCCAAGCTTAAGAAAAAGGAATGCTTAAAAGGAATTATTTTTCTGAGGTTTCGGAGCTTCTTTCTCTTTCAAACATTCTGATTTTTGTTGTTCTTCAGAGCATGTTGGACAACTGCAAGAGTTCTGTGAGGAGTTGAGAAGAGAACCTGAATTTGTTTTCACTTGTTCTGTTTCCCCACTAGTGTTGGATCCTTGTATCTTCCTCTTGCTATGTAAACCCAGCTATATAAATAACATACTGCTGACCTGATTCTAAAGCCCCTACTTCTTTCACTCATTATGAGACAGAGGGAAGATGAATTATTGTATTTTTTCTTTAATATCAGTTTTTGATATGCAAATTTATGCTTTGATTTCTTTTGCTGCTTAAAAGTAGTGATTTGTTTCCAGAAAGGCAAAGCAAGGACTCATTTTCACTTCACGTGCATGTTCTTGTTAAAGGATTGTTGGAAAAAATACAAAACTAGCCCTTGGAAGAGATTCGAGCCTCCAGTGGCTTAGAGAATCCTGCTTCCTCTTGGTTGGGTCACTACCAGTGATGGGGTTTGTGATGAGTTGGATGGTGAGGATCTCTGGCTGTGTCTGTTGGACTGCAACATCTCCTGCCTTTTACTTGCTGATACTAGAAATGTTGATGACTCTTACTTTCTGGGACTCAACTTTGGTTTTATTACCTATCTTTAGCAGACGTGATGTGGGCTAAGTGATGCCAAAATCCTCTTTTAGAACCTATCCTTCTGGTGCATCTTTGTTCTAGTACAGCTGCAAATTTTCCTTGTAACAATGAAGTTTATCTTCTATGATAGCTTCCTCATAACCTTTTAAAATATATAAATCATATCTATAATATAAATCATATAAATCATATCTTCTACTTGGGATTTGGTAATCATTTCTCAAAACATCCTGCTAGTATCTTGATCTGTATTTGTTTTTATTTTATCTTTTTTTTCTTAGTGATCAGTGATGCAAAATTAAGCTCTACTTTCATTAAGGTTGGACTTCACAAAGCAGCCATCCCACTCCTCATTTCCTTTTATTCCGTCTATCCTTCTGCAAAAAACTATTATAAAGGGATTCAACACTGTCATATGACTTATCTCTCCAACAGTGCCAATTATGTCAAATATATATTATTTCAAAATCTGACAGATACAGTAACTTTTCCTTGTCACTCAACATCTGGATGTGGTGTGGAATGCTTTTAAGAAAGACTTATTTTCTTACTGAATTTAAACTTAATCAAAACTTAATGACTATACTCATCCTTTACCTTTATACCCAGTGCTCAAATACTTGCTTTCATCTTTTTCCTGATTTATTTATCTCATGGGATAAGAGTCTTCTCGGAGAAATTCTTTTCCCATTTGAAAGAAAACTGAAGTCAAACTAAGGGTCTTCAAATTCTTGTGTCATCTGTGAAGGTTTGTATGATATCAGCATTTATCAACACAAGATACTTGCCCACTTACTCTGCTCACCTCACTTCTATTTTTCTTATTTTGGCAGGCTGAGCACCATTTTGTTGCCTTTGGTCTTATGCTGATATCTTTTAGTCTTCTAATTGAATTGCATGTAACAGTTGTTGCTCCTAAAAAGCTCTAGGATAATATCCTTGTTTGTCCCATAAGGATGGCCCACAGGTATGCCTTCTGTAGCTTTTAATTTTCTTCTGTAGACACATCATTTCCAAAATACTTAAAACAATTGATGCAGTGATTAAAATATAATTTTGAATGTCTTTATGTGCCTCTTCATTTGTCTTCATATTTAATTTAATTATAAATAATTTGTTTCTCAGTTTGTTTCCTGCATCTCACCTCTTTGCAACAACTGCAGATGAGAAAAGGAACAACGTTAAATTCATGGATTTCCCAAAGCTTTTTATTTTCTTGGATGCTACTTGATATTGACATGTTCCTTGGCAGTACTAATATTTTCCTTTTCAAGCCTGCATTTCATGCACCAAAAAAACCACCACTCAAACCCCCACTATTTGACTAGAAAACAGAATCCACTGCTTCCATGACAGAAATGGATGATGAGTAACAATTCCCAAAGATAAAGCTGAAGGATCCATGGTATGTGCTCAACCTTATATCTGCTCCATGTGTTTGTCTGCTCAGCAACCTTGTTTTGAAAATGGCATTGAAGGAGTAAAGTACTTGGTATGCCCTGAAAAGAATAGAATAGCAAGTGAAAATCAAAATTCTGAGTCTGAACAGGGACCTAAGTTCTCATGCTCAATTCTTTTGGCACGAACACTTCCACCTCCCTCATCTGGGCTTTCAAGAGACTAAAATCCCTGCCATGCTTTTGAGATGGAAACTAACTGACCTTGCTATACGACTCCCTCTACTTCTAAACACAGTATCCTCTGTTTTACCTTCTGTTGTCATCAGAGATGACTTTCTTTTATGTTCTGTTGTAATTTCTACAAACCTGGCGTATTTTTTTTTCATCACTGAATGTTGCATGAATAGAACTTTGGTCCGTTTTCTTAGCTGTACTCAAAGTCAGGAAGAACTTCTACATTTATTGATAAAATTGAACTAACCTGTGATTGTGAAAATAATACATACTGTGTATGGTCTGTGTGCATGATGTTCCTTCATTACCTATTGCCTGGTGGTTTTAAGTATCTGATAATTTTTATTCCTTATGCTCTGGTGCTTGGGACCTCTCTTTCCTCTCCGTGGAACAACTGATGTTTAGACAGTTTAGCTGAAATGCATCCTGTTGTCAGCATGAAGACATCACTGGTACAATTACAGAGTACCACAGAGAAACACGACAGATAATCAGACTATCAAGGTTATAATCTGTTCCTTGTGTTCACAGTTACAAGTCAGAGTGGCAGAGGAGAACATTAGGGCTAATGCACAGGGCACCTGCAGTTACAAACACAGAAAGATAGGAAAGCACTTCAACATCATTAAGTAAATAGAAAGTGCTGCTATTTCATCTAGTTCAGGTCTAATTGTTTTAGCCTTTGGCATGAGTAGCCGTGTTGCTGAATCAGCGGTAGCAGGGCAGGACCCAGGCTGGCTGAGACTGTTTTAGGGGAAATATTACACAAAATGCATGTGTACTTTTTAAATTAAAGACAAGTGGGTATACACAAAAAAAATTTCTGCCAAAATATGCTAAATACATAGCAGAGAAAGCCTCAAGAAGTCAATACAATTCTGTTCTGCTGATGATGTTTAAAGATGTGGGTAAATACTTTAAAGTAAGGGTACACCTATTAGAAGTATTTTGAGAAATATGGGCTTGTGTGAGGGAAGAAAAACCAAGATTTATTCTTTTCTGGTAATGGATTGGCATTTTGATTGGCTTTAGTGTGGAGCTGAGTTTTCAAAATCATAGTTCTTTCGTGCTCCTTCTAAGACTTGTAGGGCTGAGACTCAGTTTTCACTAAAAAGTCATTTTTTAATGTGCGTTCTAGCTCTTACGAACAACTCACCTTCACAATTAATGAAATTTCATGTTATTTCTCATTGTTTGCAATGAATAAAATGCAAAGTTAAGAAATAGAAAGCATAGTTAGGTTGCCTGGGAATGGCATTCCTCAAGTCCTATTAGTTTATTTCTGTTAAAAAGCAGGGGGAAAACCTAGCTCTTTCTCCTTCTGCAATTACTATCAGCTTTAAGGTCTTCTGAGTTTATGCAGTCAGTATAAATCACAGAACATGCTGAGTTGGAAGAGATCCACAAGGCTCATCAAGTCCAACCGTTAGCCCTGCACAGGGTCATCCCCAAGAGTCACACCATGTGCCTGAGAGTACCAAATGCTTCTTGAGCTCTGTCACCCTTGGTGCTGTCACCACTTCTCTGACGACCCTGTTCCAGTTCTCAACCACACTCTTGGTGAAGAGCCTTTTTCTAATATTCAACCTAAACCTGCCCTGACACAACTTCAGGCCATTCCCTCAGGTCCTGTCACTGGTCACCACTGGTCACGCTGAAATTTGTATTCTCATATTTCATCAGTGGTATGATCAGAAATATTATTTCTCTATAGGACAGAGGAAGTATCCTATTGCTTGACTGTACATTTCAAAAGACAGGCCAATGTGCAGCCCATAGGAGAAATTAGTAACACCATTCAGAAGTGGGTAAAGTTTGACTTTTGGTTACAGTCCAATGGTAAGTGCACCAAAAAGCTCAGACTGTCGTTTGTTTTTCTCAAGCTCATGCAGTCCAATTGTAGAGAAATTGCCAGCATAAAGAAACAGCAATTCTTAATATCAAACTTACTTGGAGAAAAGCAAATATATGACTGCCCACAGGCTCTTTTGTTTTTAATACATTCAGCTATTTGCATCATGGATTTAATAGAAAATTGTGGGGTGAATTCTGTGTTCTCTTTTTGTGGGTGCATTTTTCAACTTTTTGCTCTAAATCTGATAGTTGTAAGCTAAGTACAGGCAACCTTATTAGCAGCAACAGCCCCAGCAGTTCTGTACAAAATGTGATTATCGTGTACCCGTGAAGGGAACGGGCAGTGCCGAGCATCACCGTGCTGAGCGAGAGGCACTGAAGGCTCTGAGTGATTTGTTGTTCCTGCATCAGGGTGACTGCACACCCACCTAAAGCAGTGGTAGTAAGAATCTCCATCTGCCATTAGATGAAGTGGCATTATTTTAACACTTTGGCATTAGTTAGCTTCATATGTTGCCCCATCAATGCATTGATGTCCAAGTATCTCCAAGATGCTTCAGTGTGCTCTTTCCTTGTGGAGACCATCTGCAGGAATATTTCAGTCTATGTAGACAAATGCCAAAAGTGCTAGAGTGCTCTACTTAGTCATACAAGGCTCTTCAATAGATTTTAAATTGCTGTTATACTAACTGATGTGACTTTGCTCAGTGTCAGCAGGCTTGACAGGGCTTGCTGACTGGTAACACTTTCTGGAAGTTGTAAACAGTGAAGATCTTAGTAGAGCCAGTCCAACTGCTTAGTTTTTAAATTGTATGCAGCTTGCACTCCCAACAGGCTGGGGTGGAAGGGAAGAACTTGTGCATGCTACTAATGTGTTTTGCCATGATCCAGGTGCTGTGTACAAATAGTAGTTTTCAGAGAATGAAAAAGAAATATATATATGAGCAATGTTAGTTTTTTTCTGTACTGTATGAATGATATCAACTAAATTTGAATGATGTTTTATTGGACTTATTGGCATGAGTGAGTGGCAGTTGCTCCAGGCATTCCATTTTAGTGATCTCCTATACTCCTTAAGGAAATTGCAGGTGGTGATATAATTACTCATTTTTGAATGGTCTCGAAATTACCAGTTCTGAAATGGACCACTTTAAACATGGTAACCATGTATTAATGTTGTTGTTCCACTGGGCTCAGCATGTACAAAAATGCCCTTTCAAGTAAGGACCAGTGTTACTCTGCTTACAGCACAGGACAATTTCTTGGATGGACTGTAATTATTTTATTCACTTCATCTAACTGCTGTTATTGATGTCTTGAGACAGGGAAGGATGAACTTTCTAGTATTTTCTGCCCTTGTAGAATCGGAGGGAAAATAAAATGTTTCCAGGGAGAAGAAGGAATCCAATGGTCTGCCCAGTAAGCTCTTTTTTTTGAGACTGGGCTTAAGATTCCTCTGAAGCTTTGGTAATGCTTGCATTGAAGCACCTGGTTCTGCCCCTCCTGGCTTTGGAGGGCCTACCACTGCTGTTTAAGTTCTTGATCAAGCTTGGCTGGAGATTCACCAGTCTGATGGAACAGGTCTTTACATGTGCACGAGGAATTTTAATAACCTGTTGCTGGTTTTTTCTTGCTGTCTTTTGGGCCATGGGTTGAATGTTCAATTCTAGTCTGTCCCCATGGGGAAGGTTGATAGTTGATGTTTGTATTTAATAGAACTCATCTGAATTTATTCTTCAGGACAACTCTAACAAGATTCAAAAAATAACTGTGGTCTCACTCTGAAAAATAGAAAAATTCACTTGTGTATTTATTTAAGTTGAGGGATAATGAGAGTAAACATATAATTACATAAAATCTGGATTTTTATGCACTAATTAGGGGAGAAAAATAATTTCTAAAGTACTTAAGTTAAAGGTTATGATAGTAAGATAGATAGAAGTAGAAATAAATCAATCTGCTGGATTAGATAATGATGGAGTCTAGCTGTTGGCCTTCTGTCAGCCCTAGTGTCACAGCAGATGTTTTGATAAACTAATATTGTTCAACAAGTCTTTGTTCAACAGGACACGTACTGTGAAGTGAGAACAAATGTGTCACTGGTAATTACCAGACCCCACTGGGGAGGGGAAGCAGAGGTGAAGAACCTACCAAATGTATACTGAAAGGACCTGGGGCATTCCCTGCACAGTGATGTTTTATTTAGGTAAGTAGATGGTATAAGAAGAGTTTTTTCGGTATTGACAAGTACAAAATAATACAGTGCTAAATGCTTGAGGAAAATACCTGGTCTCACAATAAGTAATTCTGTAGGAGAATTGCTGAATTTCCCAAAGCAAGGATTAGGAAGAGCTGCATGGCCTTCCATTAGCCTGAAGGGTAGTGCTGTGGAGAGAGGCTGTTTTGTACTGATCCTGGTGGCTGTTCTCGATCCATATCTCATGACAGTTAGTTCTGCTCCTTCTTAAAATTAAAACCTAATTTAGCCTGACACGAGTCACTGAACAGTCCATCAAAAACCCTGTCTTTTGCTAAGCATTTCTTTGTACACAGTGCCAAATAAAGGGCCAGTTTCAGTAATGTTCTGTCTGAATGAGACTGGGATATCTCTGTGACTTTTATGGGCATTTTGGAGTACTCAGCACCACAGCTGAACAGATTCAATAACGATGACCTTTTCGGTCCATATATGGATTTAGATATGAATGTCCAACACTGAAATAAAAGTTTGAGTAACGAGAATATTAGGAACCTCATTGAAGTCTGGAAGGTACTCTTTCTCATGAAGACCTATCCAAAACTGTGCTTTCCCATACCTGCATTCCTAAGGTGCCCCTAGCATCTGTATAGTTGCCTAGTGACCTAGATAAGGTACTGATACGATTGAAAATTCTTCTCTGTGGTGACCAGTGACAAGACCTGAGGGAATGGCCTGAAGTTGTGTCAGGGGAGGTTTAGGTTGGATATTACTAAGTTTCTTCACCCAGAGGGTGGTTGAGCACTGGAACGGGCTCCCCAGAGAAGTGGTCACAGCACCAAGGCTGACAGTTGAAGAAGCATTTGGATGATACTCTCAGGCACATGGTGTGACTCTTGGGGATGATCCTGTGCAGGGCCAGGAGTTGGACTTGATGATCCTTGTGGGTGCCTTCCAACTGAGCATATTCTGTGATTCATCCGAAAAAGTGGGTGGGCAGACTGTCCCTCAGAAACCAAATTTAAATCAATTTAACCCTCTGACAAAATCACTCTTAAAGTCTTAACCACTAAATGACAGTACCGATGCTGCTTAAAAACCAAACCAAAACCAGCAAATTTAGAACTACTAATCACTTTACACATTCTTGGCTAATGCTCATTCACTGCACGTCTTCCAAGAATCTGGACCTTGTTGAAACCTGTTGTACTTGTGCCATTAAATTGCACAGGAATTAACTTTATATGGTCAACACAAATGTGGTAAATGATGGTGAGTCTGTAACCTGATTCCACAGATACAACAGTGTGCAACTTGAATCTCGAGTTTGCAATATTGTCTTGCAGTTCTTGCTGACACATCAAATGATGTACAAGGAGACCAAAGAACTAGGGCAAAACAGCAGATTTTGTTGCTGCTCCCAGCCCTTCTTTCCCATTTCTTCCCTGTCTACCATCTAAATCTAGCTTTCTAGTGAGAAGTTAAGGATAAAATGTTGCTTAAAAGTAACTTATAATGGCTTCCTGAAGAGTACCTGTTACAAGGTGTATATTTAAATAATTATAGCATTATATTATTAGCAGAATACATTAAAACTAGAAGCAAACATTTATGTAGACAAATATTTGACCCTAACCTTGGTCCCTTATTAATGGCACTGTTCATTTGGTTGAGACAAGAATACCTGCCAAACTTAATTTGCTAGTTTTAAATTATGCACTCTATGTCCCTCTTTCTCAAAGAAAACACCACAAAAGAGAAGTCATGTCGGTGTGGAGGTAGCTGGTGGATAGGAATTCTTATATAAACAGAGTTTGTTTGGGGATATTTTCTTGCTGTCATCAGGATCTCAATCAGTCTGTACTACAAGCCAGTGCTTTTCCTTGAGAAATATATTCTGAAAAGCAAACAAAATACTCTTCTATATTAAAGTGTTAGTCAGCATATAGCTCTGAAAAAGGCTGCTGTAAAGAGTCATACTGGTTGAGTTTAATAGTTCATGCATTGTAAACGCTGAAATTGGATATGTCACTGAAAGCTGCTCTTTGGCAGTTTTAGCTTGCATGACCGGCATTTACTCAGCAGATCGCTATAGGTCCTGCTGATCTTCCCCTGACACCACTTGAGCAACATCTTTCTAATGGATACTTTTTTTTTCTTATTTTTCTTACTATTCCTCCCCCCACCATGTATTGGGCATTAACATGCTTTCCTTGGAAACTGGAGCGTGCATTTCATCTCCCGCTGCCTATTTCCTTCTTCAGCAATTTTATTTTAGAGCCACAGCAAGGGAATGCTATCTTGTGCTGCTCAGTGGTGTAATATTCCAATGGGTAATATGCTTGAAGCTGCCATATTGTGCTATGACCAAAAAAAAAAGAGTATAAAGTTTCTTATGTTTTCAAGAGAATTCTGCCCTCAAGGCACTCTGTAGCTGCCCTGGTCTATCAAGGGGATCTTAGCAGCAAGATATAATATTAAAATGAAAATGGCAGCAGCTTTCTGATTTTTCAAGCTGGCATAATCTGAGACGTAGCTCAGGCAGACCATGCCGAGCAGCTCTTTCCTTTCTTACCTCTAACATGTGCTGTTCAGTTTCAGCCTCTTCTATGCATCTGGAAGGGTACTCTGGTGCTGATGGCATGAAAAGTGAGTGGGGGGGATGTTGTCTATGTCACAATATGGACTTTTCAAGTGTACACTTGCATTTTCAATTTGCATTCAAATCAGACAGTACTCCTTATACTTAAAAGATATATTCATGAAAAAGTTTGACCTGAGATATTTTTTTTTTTTTTAATATACTACGTGTTAAGAATGGACTGGTGTTAGAAAAGTGACACCACATCTAATTTATGGGGTCAAGAAAAGAAGAAAAGTGTGAGGAATCTTTTTGCTATAGGATTGCTCAACACCTAACCATTTTGAGCACAGTGAAAACTGTTGTAGGTTTTTGGTATTATCAGCTAGCTCTCGGCCTTTATTGCCAGTAACCCTGTTATGATGTGCAGTGCAGTAGTAAAAAAGCCAGAATAGAGCCTTAGTTTTTCTCCTGTACAATTAAATATGAACATCATAAGTTTGCTTTACTATCATTTCACAGTATGTATTGTAGTCTACCCAATTTAGTTATTAGTGTCAGTGAAACGGTATTTGGGAGAGCTCTGAGATCATCAGCAATTTGAGATCAAAATCCAAGAAGAATGACAACTTATGAGTTCTTGCCTGATTTGGACCAACAGTTCTGAAGCTGCATCTCCCCAGAAGTATCACAGTTTGGATTTTTGGGCCTTAGCTTTTTAGGAAACTCTCTTTAACAGTTTGTGTTGGGAGTGGAAGGGAATCCTTCTATGCTCATGCCTGTTCTTAACCAGTGTTCATTATACTTTGAAGTGTTCCTCACCAACAGTGGTCTTCTCTAATTTTTCTTTTTAGGAAACATTACTTCTTCCAGTCAGATCATTATCCTGCCTCTAAAAGAAGGGAGTTATTTTGACACTGGTTAGATAATTGCAGTTTATGCTACCTGTATGTACTTCTGGTTTGTCCATTGACATCATTCTCAAGTGTCAGTTTTATTTCAACCATGTCACTTTTGATATGAAAGATGATACAGGACTTTCAGCTCTGAGCTGGTAACACAGCAGAGCTTTCAATGAGCACTGGCAGTGATTTTGTGATCGTCTTTGCCAGCAGTAGGGGATTGATCTTTCACTTCTAATAGTAAAATGTATATTGCATATTAAATATTTTACTCAGCAATATTCCTTTTAAGCATTGGGTCCTTCAGTTTAGATTTTTCCTAGGCTATGTTTGTACACGTGAAACTTGGAAGGATGACATGATTAATGTATTGCTACTATGACAGTAGAGATGTCACGTAGCTGTGTTCTCAAAAGCTGGGTCTTTGCTACTGGTTAAATATTCAAGGATGTTGCAACTGTTCATAAAGCCATAAAGAAAATTATTCTAAAGAATGTTCATAACTAACGTGCAAAAAAAATCCAGTAACTTGGACTGTTTAAGTAAATCATTAGGGGAAGGAAAATGCAATGCTGGAAACTTCCTAAACCTTCTGAAAAATTTGGTGTAAGTATGGTCCTACAAAGCTGCTTGATTTGGAAACAAATTTACAGAAGTAATTGGCATATATGTGCATATAAATAGGAATAAATACATTTAAATGGCTATCTTCCAGCCTATATTTAGCAGTGGAGCAAGTGCAGAATGCTCTTCCTTTATCTTTTATTTCCTTTGAAATAGTGCTTTGCATGACAAGTTCCTCTCTGAAGATTGTTCTGTTAACTTCCTCCCATCTGTATCTTCCTTTAGCCCCAGGCTGTTGAAAATGAGACAGTTTTTGAATGAATAATGCTTATGTGATGACTTTTTTATATGATTAAAGAAAGTGTGGGATGATATTTTGGTACCTTTTTTTTTTCCCCACTCCACTAATGATGATATATAGACTGTAAGATTTTCTAGGGAAGAAAGAAGGAATAATACTGTTCCTGTTTGATCCTGTTCATTGGTAGGAATTGGGTCCTGCTTTGCCTTTGCGGATTTGGGCCCAAGCTTTCTCTAAAGATGATAACTGATACCTGCCTTAATCTTGATTCAGTTGGAGGAAAAACATTGCCTGTACTTCTGCTAAATTAAAAGTACCCTATGACTTGAGCATGTGGGAAAAATGGAGCAAATATGGTTAACATGAAAATCTTAAATTTTAAGAGCTTAATATCTTTTAATTTAGTATTAGGTTATGATTAATAACAGTGGTATTTTGCTGCTGAACTCAAATCTACTATTAATATTGTATTTCAGGAATATAGGCTGTATAGATCTCTGTTGACAGGGTTTGTGGGTGTCATTTAATATAATGTAATATAAAAAAATGAACATTTTTTTTCACAACTACCTATAGCTCACATGACCTTTGGCCTTTCAGCTATCCAAGCAACTAATGATATGAAAGTTAGCTGTTTAATGGAACAGACTTTCAAAGGTTTTAATTATTAAAGGATAATAAAGGCAAGAGTCAGAACATGTAATGTTAAACAATGGATCAGCTTCATATTCCTGACACCCTGTGGAGTTATTTGAAGTTAATGAACTTTTTGTTTCACCCTTATCTGCCTAAAAGAAAGGTAAACAAAACACATGGACTTCCCTCAAAGAAATGTTTCCATTGACTATAATGGAGCTATTGGCATGAGTAAAGCTAATTGTGGGAATTAAAGAATTATCAATCTGTCCTCTCAATTTGTGTGCTGTCCAATTAAATGGTAAGGAAGGGATAGGCACATAGGCAGCCAAAGCTTTAGGCTAATGAGTGAAATATTTTAAAGTAGTTGGAAGCCTTAGGGAGTTTAAACTTAAAAAAACCAGCCAGCCAACAAAAAATTAAAACCAACCAAACAATGACAACAAAACAAAAAAAGCCAGAAGTGTTCTCTGTTCCAGTTGGAGAACATCTGGGATGTTCTGTGACTGGGAAGTTAATCCAACTCGTTTGTATAAGGGAAGTTCTTATTTCCATTTGATATTAAAGCGAGAACAGAATAGAATTTAAGGTATGGATCAAGGCCTAATAAACTAAATCCTAAATGGGGAAAGCAAGCAAGGGCTTCAAAATCTTGTAGCTGTTGTGATGGAATTCTAGTATTTGTTTGAATGACTGGGTTTGACTTAACAGAGGGTCCTCCAGCATTTTGATGCCGAGCTGGTTGAAAAAGCATTCAGGTGAAGTAGAATAGATGGAGCTCAGTGTGATCTTCACCTTCACTTCAGCAAAGCAAAGCAGGTAATATGTCTGAGTGATTGGTCTGAAGTTGCTTGGGGTGATAGCTGAAGTGTGTGTGTACATGTATAGCTGCTCATCAGATATGAGGTACCACAGGACCTGCAGGCAGCGTGTGCAGTGGTGACATTTATTGCTGCCCCAGGCCCTGTGTAGTGGCAGTGGGGGGGATGGTGGGTGCTTTGGCACTGGCACTTTTTTCCAGGCTTTTTTCCAGGAGAATTCTGACTGAAGGAGCAGCAACACAAAGTTTGTAGTCTGAATTAGAATTTATCTGGTGCGTTGAGAGAAAGCTGAACTTGATTTAGATACTGAGAGACAATGATAGAGAGTCATTAAATTTTAATGAGTAAAATTGATCAGGCACATCACTTTGTTCATCACATTTGTGTCCAGTCTGTTTTTATACTGATGTCTTTCCCATTCTTTAAGATTTGAGGGTATACAAAGACCTTTAGGATTGTGACTCTGCTGTGAACTTATTTTCTTATAGCTGTGCTGGGTAACTGGTAAGGTCAGAGAACAGAGAGTGAGACATGGCAACTTCAGCCTTGTAAGGAAACTAATTTGCAGTGATCTTTAAAAACAAACAAACAGTTTTCTTCATGTGAAATGAGTAGGTCTTGGTTCAGTTGCTAGTAAAGAAATGAAAACATTGCATATCAGATAACATAGTTGGGATTTTTCCACATTAGCACAGAGACTGTGAACTGTCTTGGGCATTTAACAGAGTAATATGGGATTAGTTTTATTTATGTATTCATGCTCTAAAGACATTTCACTCGCTATAGATACAGGTACACTGACATGAAAAAGCTTTGGTGACATGTCAGCAGAGTTCAGATGTGATTTGTGTATTGGACTTACACCAGAAAACTTGGAGCAAAACTTCAGCAATATATTTCTCTTGAGAGCTATGGAACACATTTGTTGAGAGTAGCTGAAGTTTTTAACTCTTTCTCTAACATTGTGGTGATATAATTCAGTGCAAATCTTGGGGAGGAGATAAATATTTGCAAAACAAAGTAGCAAGTGGTACCAGTTACAGAGGGACAGAAGGATAGCAATGACAGAAAATAACATTGATGCATCAAAGCGAGTTTGTCTTGCCATGCTTATCCACTTAAGATACAACCTGATGGAAGAAAGTTTTTCATACATTGTGATTAAAAATCCCAGTGTTTGACTTTATCCTGTTATCCTGTTTGTTTTGTGCTGAGTAGGGTCTTGTGCAGTCATACATGAACTGTTTGTTTAGAAATAGCACAGTAGTATAATGAAGGCCCTTTGTCTGTGGTGGCTTTATATTTTAAAACCAGCTAAGGAATAAGTCTATATTTGTACAAGTGTGTATATAAACATATTTATCTCCTGTTATCTGACAATTGATACTGTTGGACTTTTTTGCATCATGTCAGGCAAGCTATTAGAATGCACTTTAGTTTATAAATATTCTGGTAATTATGTTTATGATTTCCTACTTCTGTGAAATACAATAGGCTAAGAAATTCTGTTTCAAAAATTTAACATTGTGTGGTACTATTTGGAAATGAAAGTCATGATTGTAACAGTATTCTCAATGTCTTTTAATCTGTACTGAATAGTCTGTTGTTTTTTTTAACTCCCAACTTTCATCTAGCACTTAAATACTGAGCCCTTTCTGGGCTTCTCAACACATTTCCCACTGGTCCTCCACTGTACCTGCTCTGCTGCCATCAGCCATTAATGTTCAGATGAAGCCACAGCCTTTTAGGACATGTCTGAGACATTCAGGAGTGCAGATGGCATGTTCTGTCTGCCTCTACCTCTAACATCTGTCAGCAGTCAGATGTGAGAAAGCCCAAATGAGAAGGAGGGAGATAATGTTTTTAAGTTGAATTGAATAAATAACTTTCTCAGACAAATTATTGCAGTTTGCTTGAGGTCATAAAGAAAAAGAACATGTGAACAGAGGGCAGAATTAGTTTACTTGATTGAATAAATTGGATGAATTTGTATATTGTGTGAGCTTCCAATTCAATTCTTGAGAAATTCCGTAAGTTGGTTTAGAGCTTAACAGATCGATGCTCAGTATCTGGGGAGTTTTCTCCTTAACCATCCCCAAGAATCTATCAAACTACATTCTAGGCAGATGGCTGTGAACTTGCTTTTCTATACTGTTAGTAGTTCTGCTATTGGTCTTGATGCAATTTTAAATACAGTTTCTGTGTTTGGGATTGTTCAAATCAGATTAGAATGGCATTGTTTCCTTGTAAATGACCTTGGTTTTGTTATGAAGAGCCTGACAAAAGGATAACTGACTTTGCCATCTGATCACATGGCCAAGAATGATCTTTCTTTCTGAATCGAATGTTGTTTGGTTTTTGGGGTTTTTTCATACATTATCCTTTAAAAGTCCTTAGTGTGGTAAAATATAATGCAGTGTCCTTCACAAAGCTTCTAGTGTGTAATAACTATAGCTTGGTAAATAGTAAGTGCTTGTATGCAAAAGCAGAATCTGTGCCTCAGAGAGCCAATAACTTCCGTAATTCTCAATTATTTCAGTTTTGACTGGACACAATTTTGCATTCTAGACTTTGTCAATTGATTACTACTATTAGCAATGCAAATAACTGAACTCTCAAGGAAAAAAAAACAAACAACAAATCAAAACAAACCACAAAAAAATCCCAACAATTGTGGTAGAGGAAGATGAGAGGTTTGGTTTCCAAGATTGGCTGAGTCATTTGGCTCTCTTTCCCCCTATTTTCCTTCAGTTAAAAAACTGTTTTTATCTTGACCTATGAGTCTTTTTGCTTCTGCTCTTCCTGTTTTCACACTGGGATTACTAGGAGAGGGCAGTGAGATCTAAGTATGACAATGGATGGGATGGAATGTTCCTCTGGCCAATTCTGCTCTTCTGTCCTGACTGTGTCCTCTTCCAGTTTCTTTCTTGCTCCCAGCCTGCTGGGGGGATGAGAGTGGGGAAAAAAAGAAAGCCTTGGTGCTTCGTAAAATGCTTTCTTCTTCTTCTTTTTTTTTTTTTTTTACAGCTTTGTTGTGTCCACTTCATTGTTCAGCAAGAGTCACAACACTGTTATGTTATCTGCACAGTTTTAGCCACAAGTCCAAATATAGCACCATATGGGCTGTTGTAAAGAAAGTTAATGCTGTTCCAACCAAATCCAGTAGAGGTAGGAAAGTCTATCCAAGTTAATTATAAATAAACAAAGTGCTTTAACAAGGCACTTTTTCCTCCTGTATAGACAAAATATGCTAGAAAGTGCTGAATTGTGGAGGAGAGATGAATGAGATTACAGTGCAGTGGATGCAATAAAGATGTAAGGCCCCTAACTCCCCCAAGAAAATTTACTAGATTTGAAAGATGGATCATGTCAGTCAGTCTTAAGACTTGTTGGCCTCTCAAGGGATGAGGAGCGGAATAACATGGCTTTTCACCCACAATAGTTTTGAAAGTGCTAATGAGTGTGGAACAAGAAGTGAGGAGGACTCTGATTTCTGCTGTCAAAACCAGCTCCTGGGCACAGATCTCATCTTGTCAATTGCAAAGGCTCTTGACTTTTAGAATAAATAATACACGCATTTTAGATTTTTTTTTTCCAGAATCTGTGCAAAATTATCTTGACAACACTAACATGAAACATAACAGCACTGGTCACCTCTAAGCTTCAGAGAGTTCTTAGTAGAGGCACATATTTTTGTGAACATATATTACCAAGTTAGGACAAAGACTGCTTGAAACTCCAATGTCCATTTTTTTCATGTTTCTGGTTAAGTTGCTAAGACTGTTTCTGAGAATGAAAATCAATAGGTAATTCTTCAGCTCTGTGGTATTAGAAGTATAGTTTTAATTAAAGCTCCAGTTATAAAAATGCATCAGTATTCTGCGTCTTTTACATCCTCAAAATAGTTGTCTTTGTTCTTATTTAAGTTGTGACTTTCTGCCTTTTACATGTCCTGTTTTCTCCAGAGTAAGAACCAGGCTACTTTAGAAACAATGGAGGGCTATCACCTTAAGCAAAACATGCAGATAATTTGCTTTTTTAACTGTTGACCTGTTTTCAGGCTTCCTTTTTCTTCCTTTCTGTCATTGACGAGCTCTATAACCTTACAGCTGCTAAAAAGGGAAAATGAAAGTATGTGAAGTAGGGTACCAGACCTCTTTTTGTCTGTATAGCTGAATAGGTTCAGCTATTGTCAGTTAAGTAGATGCTAGCGCTGTTGCACTCACAAACCTGATGTTCCTAATCAAAGTCAAGTGTTTGCCATTTCTCTGAGGACTCCGACAAACAGCAGTTAAATCTGATGGAAATCGTAAGACAAGCAGGTTCTTGGAAAGGAGAAACGAAGAGAAAAACCGAAAAGGAAATGGTTACAGTAGAAATCTTTTTTTTTTCTTCTATTTCATAAACAATAAGCTCGCTAAGCCTTGCACATGAAATGCATTGCTTCAGAATGGCATCTACAGTCCCTTCAAAGATGAGTCTTCTAGAAATGCCTGAGTAAAATGGGCATACCTGGCACAGGCAGAGGAAATAACTAAGTAAAAATCTGAAGTTTGGTGCAGTTCCCTTTATATTAGATTTAAAAACAAAGATCCTCATGCAGTTCATTTTTTTTCTTCCCGTGTACTGCAGTGATTTTTTTAAAATGAGAAACAAATATAATTTAGTTGTGCAGAAAAATACAATATCTGCGAAATGATTGATCACTTTTGGCCTCTGAATCCTCTGGCAACTATTTTGCAGTGCATTTAGGAGTATTTTTGAAGATATAAATAGATCATCACAATCTGTAGCAATTAGCAGATAAGAAGAAATAACAATCGGCTCTATATACTAGATACACAGTAAAGCTGGATTTTAAAACCAAAGGGAACACAAAATTTCCCCTTGCAGCTCATGATTCAGTCCTTCTGCGTTGGAATGCAGGCAACAGTGAAGCTGATTTGTGGGATACAGTTTAATGATGTGTTGTGGTTTAACCCCAAATGATAACTCAGTCCCGTGCAGCTGCTCGCCCACTCTTCCCTGGTGGGATGGGAGAGAATGGGAAGAATAAAAGTGAGAAAACTCGTGGGTTGAGATGAAGGCAGTTTAACAGGTAAAGCAAAAGCTGTGCATGCAAGCAAAGCAAAACAAGGAATTAATTCACCACTTCCCATGGGCAGGCAGCTGTTCAGCTTTCCCAGAAAAGCAGGGTTTCGTCACAAGTAATGGTGACTTGAAGAAAAACATCATCACTTTGAATGTCCCCCATTCCCTCTCCCCCCAGCTTTATATTCTCAGTGTGATGCCATATGATATGGAACATCCCTCGAGTCTGTTGGGATCAGCTGTCCCAGATGTGTCCCTTCCAAACTCTTTGTGCATCTCCAGCCTACTCACTGGTGGGATAAGGAGTAGAAAAGGCTCTGTGTAAGTGTTGCTTTGCAATAACAGAAGCACTGCTGCATCATTAACGCTGTGTTCAGCACAAACCCAAAACACAGCCCCGTACTAACTGCTGTGAAGAAAATTAACTCTACCCAGCCAAAACCAGCACTTGATGGGGCATAAGATGTCACCTTCCCCAGTTAATTATTTATGCCTCCCCTATGAAGGGGAGATATAGCTTATTATTATGAAATTTTTGTCAGTGTGGTGCTCAAAAAAACCACACTGTTTCTAAGAGAGTACTGATTATTGGTTTATGTTTGATCTTGTTTGGTTTACTGTGCCACCTGCCAAAGTGAAGGGCTAGGGACATTTATTTACATGCTCTCATTTAAGAACTGTTCTTCCAGTAAACTTCTCTCAATGAGAGGTTTGGGGGTTGTGTACACCAGATCTGTGCAAGCCTTTCTTCAGATCTAAAGTGGAAAGATAACTCCAACCTCCTGTTTCTGGAGATGAACTTGATTGCTTTTTCTTAGCAGAGTCTCTCAGTGTAGACCCAAAGAAGGGCTTCTGTGCATGAAGACCTGTTTATTGAGCTACATTAGCTGATATGCTCAGTTTTCTCTACACTTTGCCTCCCTTAGACAATCATGACTCATTAGTAACAGCACATTTCTGTGCTCTTGTTTAAAAAGACTGATTGTAGTATAGCTTTCTAAAATTGTTTTAATGTAGGAAGGATATGTTTTCATGTGCCTCGAGTTTGTGTAATAGAAGTCAGGTTTATACATATATACACATGGTTCATGTGCATACATAGGAAGTAAGTGTTTTTGGTAAGGGACCTTTCATAAATGTCTGTCCTGAAGGTAATTTTAGTAGTGTGTGGTAAGGTTGCCTGTTTCATCTGTTATTATGTGACCTTTGCCAAGTCTGAAAAAAAGCAACATCATAAGCTATGAATTGATGACTTAATCATGTGGCACTCAGTTACAGTACCTTAGGGGCAGATATCCAGAGGAAAAATGCACCCCATTTAAGGAGTTTCTGGTAGTATATTGTAGAATGCAATGCTGCTCCAGATAGAGGATTTATCCTTGGCAGCAGAGCAATAGCACACTTGGAATTCCAGAATTGAGTCTGTGCTTCTACCCAGAGGCTTTGTGAGTGGAAGTGTGGGGTGTGCATGTGTCCTGTGTCCATCCTCACCACTCTTGTTTTCTTAAGGCATCACAAATTTCAGTGGGCAGTTGACAAAGGATGCACATCACCTCTGGCACAGGGACCCCGTCGTGCCATTTGTTATGTGAATGTCACTGACTTTGTTCTTGGAGACTACTGTTGTGCAATTTCTTGTAAGAGTCATACTTCCTAAATGTGGCAGTGGTCTCAAGGGGCATAAGCCAGTACCTTACTTTACCCCAAATTCATCATTCTAATGTGAGCATGCGGTAAGAAGAAGATGCAGCAGAATTCAAGCACTGAGCTTGCTGCTTTTTTTTTTTCCTTCCACTAATGAAATTTGTAATTAGCATGTTCAAGATGCTAAAGAGAATGTGAGCATGTTAACAACTCTCCAAATGTCAGAATGATTTTGCAGTTGCCACTAGTTGTTCACATTAGGGAAGTAAAGATGCTTTTTACTACTTGGGAAGTTTCTTACTGTCACAAAGTAAAGCAGAGAAATATTGATGAAGGACATCATTCAAATCTGCAAACCAGCAGGGGGTTATGCTAAAGGCCATAGCTGTCTACAGCTGTTAAAAGCATCAATTCATGACAATTGGTGCAAATGCTGCTTGCTCACATCGAGTTTATCTACAAAAAAATATCTCTTGTGTTAGAAGGTGATAAAATAAGCTTTAAAAGAAACCTCTTAATAGTGTAGTATTCTGAAAGGGAACATAAGAAATTGCATAAATAAATTTACATGAGGAGTATATATCCTAATTATATTAATGGTCTTCCCTGAAAGCAAGAAAATCAAACATTCAGGATGAGCTTAAGGTAGTTCACTTGCCTGACCAAAGTCTTATTAACCGCTAAAATTTGTCTTGATCCAGAGAAACATAACTAGGAAAAACTAAATCAAAATAGTTTGCTTCATAGAGGTGAACTGCATTGCAAATATGTTGTTACACAATAATTAAATTATTATCTGAAAATATTATAAAGACCTATCACTTAGAAATGAAAGGAGAGATCTGGTATTTTTTTAGGATACAGCTTTCTGATCATTAGATTATTCTTAGACATTATTCAAGAGCAAAAATATGTTTTTAATATAAATGCTGATAAAAGACTCAGGTACTCTTGCATAGCCAGAAGAATTACAGATTCATGTATTAACATTGTGGTTTCTTTACAAGTCTGGAAGATGAATATGGACAACAGATAAAAACAAAAGATACGTTTTGCTTGCATACTGGCAATGACAATCAGTTCCTTTGTGTTCTGGAATTCTGATGTAACTATATCTTGCTGTAAGTTTTAGTGTGGCATTATTCATAGGAGCTTAACAAAGTATATTTGTGTTAAATGAACCCATTTAATCTCTCTGCAAAGACAGTTAACAAAAAAATCAAAAAACATGTTAAAAAAACAACAAAAAAAAGAAGTTTAAATAAGAAGTGTTACTACTCAAATGGTACCAAAAATCTTATCTCAAGAGAAAATGCAGAAAAGCAAGGCAGACTAGATGAGTTTTCTATCAGCTGGCATCTAATTTAGTCCTGTTAAAGTTCTGCATGCTGATCATGCACTTTTTTCTGAGGACCCTCAATGTGGACAAAAAACGGACAGAGCATCTGCTGTTGATCCGTTTGTATGTCTCATGTTGACACATAAAACACAGTCATTTCTCAAACATGGGTGGATCTTGGAAAAACAACCTTTAAATGAAGGAGATTAAGCTTTCTGTTATCCTAGGACAAAGGTTATTCCTTCCTTTTCTTTTTGGCTAAAGTATTTTCTAGTGAACACAAGGGCATGTTTCTAAAACTTGTATGGCCAGTCTTTGCGAATGAAGATTTGGGAAAGGTCATTACCCTTCGAGCCTGCACAGTGGATTTTTTTTTAAAGTGAGACACAGTGTGTGCTGAACTGAGCCCGCCCTTTAATCCTAAGGTTCATCTGCTGGGGCTGAGTGTTTAGAGTGACCTTCTCTTAGATGGATGGCCTTACAGGGCTGATGAGCTCCATCTGCCTGGAGGGGTTCCCTGACTGGGAATTGAACCTGGGCTGTGGTGGTGAGAGTGCTGCATCCTAACCACTAGACCACCAGGGGGCCCCTTCTAAAACTATAAACTGGATAATTACGAAGTCTGCTATACCAGTAGCTTCACTGACTGTACAAATATTGGCTAATGGTGACAGGAACAGTCTGTGAATTGAGAGAGAAGTGGTAGCATATAAACCATTCCTGCTGTTTTAGCTACAACTGTTAAGTGAGCCTTGTCCCTCAGCAAGGAGGGTGGTGACCTGCACTGCTGAGGTAGCCAGACAAACACACTTTTGTCTTCTGTATCTGCAGTGAAACCACTGAAATAATCTCTAGTAAAATATTATCTTAAATGCAGTAATAATTAAATTCATCAATTAAGTCCATAGTGAATAATCTCTAACATTCGGAATTTTTGTACAGATGCAGAATGTGTGTGGGTTGATCAGAGTAATGTGTTTGACTCAATCATAGTATATGCCTTGGTTACCAAATCTAAATATGGATAACTCTTGGGTAGCTCTCAGTCTGTTCTGTTAATTAATCATCTTGCTACTTGAAATTTTTAAAGTTACAGCTTGTTTACTGAAGTGTTTTCATGACAAAATACATCTATTAAACATCCAAATTCTCCTACTATTTTTAAGTGGTCCTTATTTCTAAGGACAAGAGTAATTTTCTATTACTGAACTTTTAATCAATTCCATACAACCTTCTTAAACATACATATGACAATAATTATAACAGTGCCTATGGGTAGATCAAGGAAGGATTTTGCATGAGAGATTTTATCCATTTCAGGCTGGAAACAACCCTCAATTTTTGTACATTGATTTTTTTTTTTTAACTGGCTTCTTGAGCCTTATTCAGGGATAATCAATGGGATGATAGTGACCTGATTTAGTGGATTGCAGAGGGTGATGTTGGAAGTTTGTAGCTGCCGCTTGATACACCCTAATACTTGGCAGATCTTGAGACTGATCTGAGGACTAGCTCTGTGTTATCCATTTGCTTGAAGCCAATTTTCATTTTTTTGTCAAAGGTTTGATTGGGCATGTTGCAGCTGCAGTACGAAGGTAGAAACTGCTGTGAGTAGAACTAGATGAGCCCAGTAGTCCTTTCCTTAAACCAATATCAGGTCTTTTAGAAATAACCCAAGCAAAACACTTCAAGGTTCTTTTACCCTGACAGTAGAGAAAGAGAGATCCTGTATGCTACCTGCTCTTCTAAGTCTTGTTATGCTACTTCTCAGAGTTAAATACTAGTTTTGTGGAATCACATCTTATTACCCATTTATTTCCTGAAATGCTGCATGTTGGATGTATCTGCATGTTATTTAATTCCTGATAGCTGGATACCTTATCCTTTGGTGGGCAACTAGATTTTCCACTTGGAAATGATCTTTAATTCAAAGCAGATTAGATTAAAATACAAATTAATCTATTTGCAGCATTCAAAATAGATAACATGGGTACTAATGTTTTTAAACTTTAGTGGAGAAATAAGGGAAGCATTTCTACAGGGGTAAAATGGGAAAGATTGCTCTCTGTGCCTGGATTCCTCTAGCCTCCTGAGCTGCCTCCCTCACCAGAGGCCTGGAGTGCTGAGGTGCATCTCCCAAAGCTCCTACTGGTAAAAGCTAAGCTGCTTCAGGAACTCAGCTGAAGGCTTCCTTGGGTTCACTTTAAACTCTGTCTTCCTTAGAGGCTTACTGATTTTATGGAACTGAGAGATGCTTGAAACCCCCAATAAACGGAGGACTAGTGTACTTTGGAGATGCAAACACTGGTGTACCAGACCTGAGGCCATGAACAGCAGTCACTTCAGTGAAATGTATCATTTGGCCTCTCTACCCTCACTTAACACTTAAGTGAATGACTGTATCCATGATTACATTGATTAGCTACAGGAATGTTCTAAATAGTTAGATGATGTTAACAAAATGGGATCATTGCTAGTTCTCGGTTGAGATGAGATGTAGTTATGGTTGGGAATCCTGAGGATGCCAGGTTTGGAAGGAGGAGAATCAACGTGTAAGGAAAAACATAGCTTTCCCTACATAACAACAGGAAGGTAATTTTGCCCAAGAACTCATTCAAAAATAAGTAAAAGATGTTTGACACCAAGTAGCAATGCTGCAGTTAATAACTTTGAAAGGCTGTAGAAGAAAGTCATGCAGTGTACTCTTACCTTGCTTGTAATTTAATTAGTGAGTTTTGATGAGACCTTTTTTTCTCCCAGTAGGTTAAGAATGTCTCCTAACAAGGCTAAATAGAAAAATTGTTAATATCAACAAAGCTGTACTTTTCTATCATGTCAAAACTAAATTTCCAGTGTTTCCTGGCAATGACATGAAAGCAAGCAGTTATCTATATGAACCATGTGTTTTGGAATACAGGTGCTATAATGGAAACACTTGAAAAAAAGATGATTTTCTATTATAACTGTTCCTATTTTAGCAATTCAGATATGTCCTTGATCCTCCAGTCCTTAAGCAATGCACTCTTCTATCTAAGCTAGAAGTATATGTTGGAAAAAAATAAAGATGAGGAAGAATTTGCAGGAAAAAGTAACTTGATGCTAGCATGGAGGCAGGCTGGGGATTAGCAAAGTGAGCAATTCTTTTGCTTTGCATTTTATTTTTGCTATACATTTCTTTTAATGTAAAGAAGTCAGAAAATATGTAAACTGTTCACAAATTATTTTAAGATGAAAATGTATATCATATGAACTACTTGCAAATAAATTTGAGCTTAATTTATTCTTCAGTATATTAACTTGGTTCTAATCACTGAATTCCACATGTCTGAGTTCAAAGGAAGATCATGCACCCCTGCTCCATCCCTAAATTTTAATTTCTTCTTAGTTTGCTTCAAGAACTGAACTGCTTAGAAATACCCTCCTCGACCTTTAAAACTACAGTGTCAGGGGAATCATGATAATTAGATGAAGCCATACAATTATTTGTCTAAAATGTCCGTATAAACACTGGAAGCCACATACAAGCTGTTTGTGAGAATGCTGTATCCTCACAGGCGTGGGGTGCTGTTGTAAGCTGCGTCTTCATGAATTATTAGTGCTACTACTGAAGATGTCTGAATGTCATGGCTGTTTTTAGTGGAAGTTGATTCTACTTTTACTGATGAAGTCTGAAAATATTTCTTCTCCATAGTTCGGGCTGGGGAATAAACATCTACCCAATAACATATTTGTTCCAAGTACATGATGTCTGCTGTTTCTTTCTTCCTCCTAATATCCACCACTATGAGACCATAGTTTCCCTTAATGATGCACCACTTTTCAAATAAGGACCAACGTTCATTATTTGCTGAACGATGTGTTCTGTAAAGAAAAATACATTGCATGTTTTATACCGGAGAGCTATACCTATGGAACAATTTCAAATAGCAGCTGTGCTGCATTGTATTTGACACGTTATAGCTATATTACAGCCCTCTGAAATGCCAGCAAAAATAGCAGCCAACCAGCATACTCTGCTAATATGTTGGAGCTGGCAGAAAAATATCAGTGTAGGTTGGCCTGTGACAACATATAGTAACTTCTGTAAAGAGCAAAGAACAGTTTTCTTTCTGTCAGTACAGAAGTAAACCAATAGAGAAAAATTAGTGTGCCTAATCCATTAATGCCATGGAAGCCATTTGCTAAGGGATTTAGACTTTTCTACACACTTGCTAAATCTCAAATGTGTAACCAGAGGGACCTAGAAAGATGACAGGAGCTAAAGAAAACACAGAGGACTTAAGAAAAAAAAAAAGCTTAAAAATTAAAAGAGGAATATTTAACTATATGGATAAAATACGCGTGTTGATTGTCAGCACAGTAATTCAGTTTGAATGCATCAACAGTTTTGTGCATCTCTTCAGATTAAATGTAAAATGTGTTCTAGGAAGGTCTGCCTCCTCCTTCAGTCTTAACCTAATGACTGCTGCTTCTTTGAAGGGTTTACCACAGAAGATATAATATATTGCTGGGCTGCAGTGATAATATTGATTTCGCTCTAAAGAATTTTAAGGTTGATAAATTGTACCCTGTGGAATAATTTAAATGAGTAACAAAAAATATATTGTTTTAAATTGTCAGAGTTGACCAGTAGTAAATTTTATGCTTTAGTGTTTGGAGAGCTTCTTCAAATCACTTTCAAAGAATTCTTCATTGGGTTGATTCACGTTAAATTGTCTCCGACTAGCTTAAAAAAAATAGAACCTCTCCAAATCACTAGTCAGGGTAAAAAAAGTTATCTGGTTACAAAGCTTCCTAATGAAGGTACCAGGGAACAATCACTTATGGGGTTATTGTCAACATCTTGAAGTACAGAAAATCCTAACAAGGATGTGTAAGGTTCTTTTGGTCTCTCAATAGGCAGCTGCATATCTTTTCTTACTCTGAATTTTTCTTTGCATTGATGAAAGAAGCATGGACCCTCTTACCACAAATGTGTGTTGGGGAGGTTGTGGGACAGTGATAAATACTTGTCCTAGAGAGACCCTGGCCTTTGAACACAAATGTGAGTGTCAGGGATAGAATTGAGCCAAGAACAGTTTCTGTATCCTTTTGATAATTCACTAGCTACCCGTCCTCATTAAAGCATTTAGGAAATGTGTATAGATGGACTCAGTTTTAATTCTGAGTTGTAACAAGAATGAAAGACACAAGAAGAAAGTCAAATGCATCTGAATGTAGTCTTCTGAGTGTGTAATTTAAAAACTGAAGTGTAGTGAGCTACATTCACCCACATTATATTGCCCAATGAAAGATCTGCTCATTAATTAGTTTCATCACAGAAGGCAAAGATCCTCTGGAGCAGGGTCAAAGATCTGCCCTCTGGTAATGAAGAGTGGGTAAGGAATATGGGAGAGCTGTTTATGCTTGACCATGTATGCCATGAGAGATGCTGTCACTTTTGTATTCTCTTACAAAGGGGAAAACCAAACAAAACCCCACAACAATTCAAGCCTAGGAATGTCACGTACTAAATTCAGAAAAGAGGGGACATAATTCTTTCTGTGTTAGTAAAGTTGAATTAAGGAAATTAGTAATCTAGTTTCATAATTTTCTGTGAATTTCTGAGCATATTTTGTACTAGTCAAGCTCTTAAAATACTTTATTTAAGTCTTCCTGAACTTGAATATTTTATAAAGTAGGACAGTTGAAGTAGGGGAAGTCAAGCTGTGAGTTACACTAGGCATGATTTAAAGCCTTCTGCAAATATATAGTAAAATGAAAAAATGACATGGTTTTGTGCAGTTCAAAAATAATTTCTTCTGTTCTCAGTCTACTCAGCTTTAGTTTCATTGCTATGCTATCTGTTGCAGAACATAAACTCTTGGTGTGTGACTTGTGTTATGAAAGACTTTCCTATCTGTAGAAACAGGCTGCTATGTTGAAGGGGAGTCAAGGGACAGCTGTTGTCCTACTGCTCCTCTGGAGATCTTCCCTCCCACCCCCAGAGGGGATGGCAGCTGTTTGCAGAATAAACCTCCACAGAAGGTAACAATTATGGCCTTACTTTTGAGATAGTCAAAGTCATTATTTTATTTTTTTTTTTTAAATCAAATTGTTTAGAAAGAAAATTCTGTCTGCCTTCCTTCGGTAGGTTGCCTTTCACATTTATGGCCTCTTTCCTTATGACAAGCAGCAGGTGGCTTATCAAACATATCCCCCTGAAATATGAAGTGTGTTTGGAGTAGGATTCTGGTTGCTTGGGGAAGAAACCTGCCAAATGTTCCAGCACTGGTTTTTGGGCTAATGTGAAGTTTGCTTGAACCTGCTTGCCCTTTTTGTCTGAGTAGGTGGGGAGAGCACATAACCTCTCCTATGCTGAGGTTACAGTCTGTGACTTTGTACAAAATAATGATAAATTATGTACGGTAAACAAAGAAAAAAAACAACAAAAAAGCTATAGCTTAAGAATTATTTGGACTACAGCGTAAGTCATCTTTGACTCATTGAATGACAAGTATGATATTTAGACTGCCAAAGTGTACAAAGAGCTTTCTCAAGACTTTTTCTAACATTAGCAGGCCAGACTGGGGGGGCGGTATGAAATCAGCTGGGGATGCATGGCATAAAATTTTTGTTTTGTAGGGTATGTGAGCAGTGTGTTCATGAATGTCAGATGTTTCAGTAGTACAGAATGATTCTTGTAGAGATGATTTGTGGCAAATATTTATCAGGATCTATGCATTCTGAGTTGGAAGATACCCACAGGGATTTAGTCCAACTCTTTAGTAAATGGCCTGTGTGAGGATCAAACCCACAACCTTGGGTGTTATTAGCACCATGCACTAAATGACTTGCTTGTAGTAATTAGCTAAATCTTCCTTATTTGGATTACACAAACTGAGGCTTTAGGGCTTTCTCCAATCAAAATTTTGACAATAGTTTTTCACAGTTCTTTCACTGTGCTACCCAAAGGCTGAATTCTGAAGTCCCTTACTCTGGTAAATCACTTTCTGCTCAAATCTGTGTTCCGTAGAACATGAACCCGGTCCTTACAAAACCAATGCTCATTAATTTAGACTTAGCAAAATCTGAATAATAGATTCTGTATTTCTCAATTAGCTGAAAATGTTCTGATTTCAAAAGGCATATCAATTTTTATGGATATGAGCATTTTTCTTCCATATGAGTGGGAAGGAAAAATGTATTAGGTGCTATAAATGTTGAAAAAATCTTGGTTGAAATATTTAGAAATGAAATATAAAGCAAAATATGCTTATGATGTTAATGAATCATCAAAGAGCAAAATGCACTGGGTCACGTGTAGCTACACATATGTATGGTGTATAAATATATGTGTGCGTGTATATATATATATATATATATACACATTAGTGTGTATTTCTAGAACCGTGCTGGTCTGCAGATCAGATTCTTCATTAGATGGTTATGGTCACGTTCAATTCATTTTGATTAAAGGCATGAGGTTAAATATTTGAATTAGAGAATTTAATTGACAAATTAGAAATACTTGTGCCTAAGAGTTTTCCTGTGATAATAACCTTGAATACAGTGGGCTTCATACTGTCTTCTAAGCATAGTTCCAGGAAAAATGATTCAGAGTAATTTCTGAATCATAAGTTCCCTTCTCCCTTCCTCTATCTGGTCTTAAAGGGCAGTATAAAACTTCAGCACTTGCAAAATGGATCTTTACAGGAATACTTCTTTCCCTCCTCTTTTTAAATATCAGAAGCATTCCACTGAAAATAGTTTCCGTGTTTATAGTTGGTTACACAATTTTTTTTTCTAACCTCATCGAAGTGTTTAGAGGTGGAGACACGTTATTCTCCTTTATGCCCCTATAGATGTGCTGCTGACCTGTTCACCTGACCATCCCTGCTCACCTTTTGCTCTCCTGCACTGATTAGCTGCCAAGAAAGGCCAAAGCACTGCTTAGCTCTTACCCCGTCAGTCTGTTGGGAAACACTGTTCTTCTTATTCAACTACATGTGTCTTTATCAGCTCAGTATGGCCTGTTTGAGCACTCCCTTTGATTGCCACACCCGGTTCTTATCATCTTCTCTCTATGATTTGTATCTGGAATGAATCATTGAACATGCAAGGTGTTTCATCTTCTTTGCCTCAGTAGCACCAGTTAAATCAGTCATATTCTGTATAACACTTTTAGATCACTGATGTTTCTCTTGTACGTGTAAAAATAACACAGTGATCTTAGAAATGTGACTATTCTCTCTTCCCTGTCAATTTGTCGGTGTCTGATAGAAAACACGGTGTTGTTTCAAGTTAAGGTTTTCTTTATTTATTCTGCATATAAAGTAAACAGGAAGGAAGAAAGAAATGAAAATGCTTTTCACTAAGTCTGTCGACCTTCAAGACATTCTGAATGAAGGTTTTTATGCAGTAATTTGTTCTCACCCGTGGGGTATACAGGCCTTTATCTACATTTACTAAATTTAAGTAGATAGTGTTCAAAATCATGGCAAATCAGACTTGTTAATCCTGTAGTTTCTTTCAGAAAAGCTCTGTGCTGTTCAGGGAAATAGGTGCTACTGCTGTGTCCTGTGCTGGGGGCTTTGCAACTACTGCTTTTAAATGGTCCTCCTCCTTCCAGGGGTGTTGAAAGACTTTCTGCTACGAGCTCATCTCTCTGTATCTGTTCAAAGGGCAAGGCTAATGTGTTTTAGAAATTCATGGACTTCTTGAAGTGTTCAGTCCCTGAGCATCTTTTGAATGAACACAGAAGTGTATATGTTACCCTAAGCATGTATATTTATTTGACTTTTGTCATTTTGAGACTTTCTAAAATGCTTAGGACTTCCTATGCTTTATAAATAAAACGTGTGATTTTACATATGCAAGCTATGCCAGCTATGTCAGTGGTGTGCTTTTGGGAGTACAGTATAGTTTCTGCTTCTGCAATTCAAATTTCTCATAAAGGCAAAGAGGAGAAGGGAAACAATACTGGCATTATTAGCCCTTCAAAAAAGGCTAGATTTCCCTCTTCTGTTTAGAACCGTGTGGGAAGCAAATGTGTATCCATCTGTAAGTGCTTCTTTATTTTCATCTTTGGTTCCACACTGTAGAAACTTAAATATGGATAAGGATTGGGACAATCGGTATCTTACTACAACTAGCATACAGCTTTTATCAGTAGAAATCTTTAATTAAATACGACCTCTTCTTTGTGGTTTTCATTCATTTACTCTTGAGATTAATGCATCTATTGGGATTTATTAATCATAAATGCATTTGCTTTTTACACATTTTGTTAGTAAGTGCTTGCTTCCTGCCCTTTACGGCAAGGCTCCTGCTTCAGAAGGATACAGTATGGCAGAAAGGTTTAAAAGCAAGTTTTTAATATCCTTCTGATTTTTATAATAGAACACTGAGACTCGGTAGCTTTAAGTTGTATAGAAGGGATCAAATTCCCATAGAGGATTATATAACTTGTTAGACCTGCTGCTGAGCCAGGGCCTGAGGTAGCCTGCCCCTCACACCTTGCTCATACAGAATCACAGTTTTTCCTTCAGGCAAGGGGAGAGAATGGCAGTCCATTGAGTTTTAATTTTAACCTTCTATATGACAGTGCTTAAGTCAATTTATTTCTCTGGCCATGCTATTTTAATATGATTTTTTTCAGGTTAAATGCAGTAGCCACAAAGTGTCTGGAGTACTAAAACTACATGTTGCCTTGTCCTCTTTCAGATGTGGCACTTGAGTGCACTTCCCTGCAGACACTCCAATAAGGACAGATAGGTGCTGGGAGAGGCTTGTGTCCAGATTTTGAGGGAAAATGGGAGTGAAGGGGAAAATCAACACTTCTGCCTGCCAGTCTCTAAAAATGTGAAGAGCTACAGCTCTTTTATTGGGGTTGTAAACTGGTTTATTTGTGGGTCTCGATTAGCATAATTGTGTAACCACCCTAACACATTCCTGTTAACCTTAAAAAGTTTGCTCAAATGCTTGAACAAGTACATCTTGAAGTGCACTGCCAACTGGCTCCTCTTGGACAGAAATCCTCTGAAATCTTAGGTTAACTTTGATTGCAGTTGTGCAACTAATTCTGTGGATTTAGTTGCATGAACTACTTACCCCTAATCTCAGAAATGTGTATTTTGATGAATTATTTCTAACGGAAGGCAAAAGACAGGAAGCAGGGGTGATATACTTGTCATGCAAAGTGTTTAAAAAAACCAGGCAGACAAAAGAACTGTCTTGCATTTATTTCACTCCACAGGTTTGCATTAGCAGAGACTTGGGAAAGTAGTTCAAGAAACGTGTTTGTGCAATGAAGACTGTTACCATAGCTGTTCTGGGGGGACCGAGCTATTGCTGACTTGTTAAGCGGCTTTTACTCTTCAAAAGACAAAGCTGTGTGGAGTCTTTGAGAGCAGAATCCTAATGAGGTTGCTACACTTGCGCTTTTTTCCTTTCCTCCTGTCAATCCCAAACCTTTGTAACATGTTGTAATCTATTGAGAGATTCATTTAAAATGCGTAAGATGGATGGGGCAAAGGCAGGGTTCTGGGTGTTCTCCCCAGATCACTCATGGCCCTGATGTACCAGTTGGTCAAGCAGAGATGTTGTCCAGCCCTCAGCTCCTGTTCCACGACTCCATTTCAGAGAAGAAGTCTAGATAGTGCTGTACACGTGACAGATGCTGCTGCTGATTTGTGGATATTAAAATTCTGGTATTGGCATGATGCTAGAAATAAAAATTAATCTTCAAAATGCATCAAATTAGTCTAGAAAGCATTGAATATGTACATTTATTGCTTGGAGAAATGAGAAATCCGTCATCTCTTTGGCAATGTCAGTGTCTCATTCAGATGATAGAGTTGCTTGATTTTCTGACTTGTAAACTGTAGTTACAGATTTTTATGATTTTCAGAGTAGTTGAGGTACTGTAAAGGCCCTATTTTTTTGGTACATCTGCTGACAGCATCAGGATCTTGAGGGCAGCACAACTGGGAAGCATTGGTAGTACAGGGAAAGATAGGAAGTAGAACACTTACACATCTCTTCTGTGGAAGTAGAGGAAGAATTTCTTAAGTTCTGTGTGTAGTTTCTTTGTTCTGAAAGATGAGAAAAATATCAGGCTGTCCTGGAATATGTATGGACTATGGTATGACTTGCTGGATGAATCATCTTCCAGTGACAGAACTGGAAATCTCTGCTCATCTGCAAGTATTCAGCATCCCTCACGCTGCTTAGCTGCAGTGGCCTGCATGTGGACTAGATACTAGATAACATTTGCTTTAGTTGGAGCAAGAATCGGGTACCTAGTGCCACAGGTGGTGTTTATCCACATGCTATGTGAGGGAAATGGATTAAATCTTCCTTTAGGTTCAGATATGACAGCTTTTCAAAATAGATTTAGAGAGCCTCCAATTCTCAAATATGAGCAGACAAAGTTTGGGAGGAAATAAACTGTACAAGAGCTACTATCTGGAAAGACACTGAAGCAAATGCTAACACTAACTTTCAGTAAAAGTAAGAACAATCTGATCATGTTAGTGAAGGAATTTTGACAATAGCTGTCCTGGTTCTGACCAGTATGGGGTTAAACTTTTGCAGTAGCCAGAAGAGGGCATGGCCAGGACACAGAGGTTATTCTATATCACCTCATTACCTGGGGCAGGGGAAGGGACTGTCTTCAAGGGAGAAGGGGTTCCTCCCAGTTGAGAAAATGTGGCAGAGGGAGCCATCTGGTATTGTCTATTATTGGGTTTTTTTCTATGTAGATTCTTTCTTTCTTTTACCCTCTCTCATTAGAATAGTTGCTGTTACTCTTTGTTGTCTCATCTCATTGCTGTTTCCAGTAAATTGTTCTTATCTCAAACTGTGATCTTTGTCTTTTGTGCCTCCAATTCTACTCTCCATCCCACGGAAGGGGGAGGGGAGGGAAAGTAGAGGAGTGAGAGTCACATGGTATGGAGAGTCTTGGTGGGCGCACTGAACTGAGGAGTATGTTCCTAAACCAAAACAACCTGATTTGGTGCCCAGTGTGGGTCTTTAGGGGTTCAAGGTAATGACAGATTTGATGGGATGTAGTAGACTGAATTCATAGCTGTTAGTGCTGTTTAGCTGGTAATAAGCAGGCTCCTGTGCTTGCCGTGGGACTTACTTTTGTGACTGTTAGAGTCTACTGCTTGTTAGTGGCCACTTTTTGCTTTCACTGTTGCTCTAGCGCTGTGCTGGTGATCACTTCCTTGAATTGTGCCTGAAAACATTCTGATAATAGCCATGGCTATGTGCCTGGGATGGCAGGTGGCCAGGGCGTTGCTGCTGCTTCTGTGCTGCTGTACCAGACAGCCTGGAATTCCAGTGTGAACTTGACTTGAGGGGACTGTGATGTGCGAATGAGCCCATGATGGATGAGAGATCCACCTGCAGCACATGTAGGATTCCATTCCGGAGTGGGTGGATGCCTGAAAGGAGGATGAGACCCCATGAGATGCCTGTGATGGAGCAGGTTTGCTGGCAGGACTTTTGACCCCATAGGGCACCAACACTGGAGCAATTCATGAATTTTAGCCCGTGGGAAGGACCCATACTGGGCAAGTTCAAGGAGGACTGTCTTCTGTGGGTGGGACCCCATGCTGGAGCAGGGTAAGTAGAGATTCCCTTGCAGCCTGTGGTGAACACAGTGGTGTGAAGTAGGCTGCCCCCTTGCAGCCCATGGAGGGCTATGATGTGACTACACTAATGGTGGACTATAGAAGGAACCCCTTGTGTTAGTCAGCCTGGGGACAAGGGACAGAGTTCATTGCAACGTCAAACCAGATAACCTGACCCAAAAGGACCAGAGCTGGAAACTGTAATGGATGTGCCTTTAGATTGTTGTAAGCCATGATTTAAGTTGTATGCTATAGGAATTACTACAACAGGAACCACCTGACCCAATGGAGGAGAAGCCTTACAAGAAGCAGTTGCAGGGCAGCAGTGACCTGACCTGGCCTTGGTGCCCAGTAACTCCCCCATATAGCACCTCTCCTGTACCAAGTGACTACCATAACAGATGGAGTTCAAAGTCATGGACTAAATGAATTTAACAGACATTTTGTGGACATTTTGTGGGCATTTTGCAGGGATGGTCCATAGACTAGGGGAATGGGATGTGGGTTACTGGTTAATGAGGTTGTATTGAGTAGTGTGGGACCTGGGCATGATGTAAATGGTATGGAGTAAGGGGTAGAATGTGCTGGGTTTGGCTGAGGTAGAGTTAATTTTCTTCACAGTGGCTGGTATGGGGCTGTGTTTTAGGTTTATGCTGAACACAGGGTTGATAATAAAAAGATGATTTTGTTATTGCTGAGCAGGGCTTACACAGAGCCAAAGCCTTTTCTGCTTTCCACGCTGCCACATTGGCAAGGAGACTGGAGGTGTAGGGAAGACTGGGAGGAGACACAGCCAGGACAGGTGACCCCAAATGACCAAAGGAATATTCCAGACCATATGACATCACTCTCAGTATATAAAGTGGGGGGAAGAAGGAGGAAGCAGAGGACATTTAGAGTGATGGTGTTTTTCTTCCCAAGTCATCATTATGTGTGATGGGTCCCTGCTCTCCTGGAGATGGTTGAACACCTGCTTGCCCACGGGAAGCAGTGAATTAATTCCTTGTTTTCCTTTGTGTGTATGGCTTTTGCTTTCCCTATTAAACTGTCTTTATCTCAGCCCATAAGTTTTCTGGCTTTTACCCTTGCGATTCTCTTCCTGATCCTGCTGGTGGGGGAGTGAGTGAGCGGCTGTGTGGGATGTGGCTGCTGGCTGGGGTTAAACCACGAAAATAGCTCACATGCAAATGGATATGTCACTTCTCATTGAAGCCTTACGTAAGATCATCAGTTCATTCATTGTGCTATGGCTGCAATAACTAAGGTAGTGTTGGTTTTATTCTGGAATTTCATCTAGTAAAGCATCACAGTTACATACCAGCCAATGTATAGAAATCATACAGAGAAAAACAGAGTGAACTCCTGTCTGAAGAGCATTACGTAGACAATATATTTTGGGTTTATAGCTAGAGCCTCACATAACCCTACCTTTTATTAAAAAAAAATCAATTTAAGAGGATTCCACTATATATCTGAAAAGTAGCCTGCATTGCGGAATTTAATAGGATTATGCTATTGATTCCATCTTTACAATGCTAGCTAGTATTTGGTACTTGTGAACTGCAGACTATTATGTGACTGAACACAAGGGAAGAGGGATTAGTTTGTAAAAGAATAAGCAGCTTTCCCTTAAACTGCCCTGAACCAAACATGTACCTGTTTTGATCTGTTTAGTAAATGTCAAGTAACAAAACACCAGCATCTCCTAAAAATGGATATCTTCGTACAATCGCTTGCTCAGTCTCCAAGTAGAAGGGAATCAACTCTCCTGTGAAGTCTTATCTGTTGTGACAATGCAGCTGTTTACCGTTTCTTCAGAAAATTCCACCTGTGTATGTCTTTAATCAAAGAAAAGCTGCTAAAAAGTTGTTTGGAAACCCATGTCATGTACTGATACCAGTGTATTTCCTGGAAATAGAGAGTGCTTTCTGTGATTTTTGAACTTAATGGAATAAATGCCCAATTGAAATACCATTTATGTAAAGGTGTATTTTTTGGAAGGTAGCTCTTCTTAACTGAGAAAATAGTTTTATTCACTAAGTCATGTTCTGACATACCAGCAATACTTGATTATTATTACTATATTACTGACCATAGTCTCTCTTTCATGTTAGCAAAACCTATTGATCTCAGAAGTCTGGTGTCCTGCAGGATGAAAAATATTTCTGTAGGATGGAAATGGTAAGATTTTGAGAAAACATGCTTTGAAATGAGTTTTATTGAGAGAGTCATCTTCTCTTTCTCCAGTTTCTCTTCCCTCTTCTCCCTACTGAAATCTTCTTCTCTGTCTTTAATACTGAGAATCTACTAAACTGTTGCTTTCCCTAGTTTTAGATGGTGTGAGAACACCAGTACAGCAAAGCTACAGAGAACTTGCTAAGGATGAACACCAGCAAAATGCTGAGATCCCAGAAAATAGATTATATATCTCTGGGATAAACTTTAAATATGCAGTTTTCCCTGACTCAACAGCCTGTGCTGAATTGTCTCAGAGAAATATTTATAATGTCATCTTTACTTTTGAAGTAGGTGGCAACAAGTTACTTTTCTGTGGAACAGTTTTCCTCTATTTGCCTTTTCTGTGTCTGTTAATAAGTGAGGATGTGGAAAGGAAGAAGCTTTCTACATCTTACACATTAATCCTTTGTGCTCAGCTTGCTTTACATTTCTGAAGGCTACTGATGATGGTGGGTTTCAAACCTCTGAGAAATGGAGAAGCAGGGAAAAAGTTGAATAAGAACATCAGGAGCACACATGAAGAGCAAACACCTGTCCCACTAGCTTTGTCCGAATGGTTTTCCCCCCTCGCAGCTGGTGTACTCTGTTGTCAGTAGTTAACTACTGTTACATGGAGCACAGCTTGTGTACCTTCAACCTGGCTCAGTTTGAATCTGAAACAACACTAATAGAGATTTCTAGACCTGAAGTATAAGGGTTGTGATCTTTTGTTTAGTTCGGCTTTTCAGTTGATGTCAAACAGCAGAAGTTTCTGTCTTTTTCTCTTTGGTTCTATCATGTCCTCATTCAGAACAAAGTGTGGTAATAGGAGGTGAAAGGAAAAACGAGCCAGTCAGTCACCTTTGCTGTTAGTAGGGATTAAAGCTATGTGGGATGTGAATGCTTCTGTAAATCTTACTGTAGGAATAATTTCTTTTTTGAAATGAAATGAATGCAGTTGAGAAATCCCTATCTTTTGTGCTACCTTATTGAATTAGTATTTGAAGTACTTTGAAAATCTGACTCTGTACTGAGTATCCACAGCTGTAGCTGGCCTGTCAGTCCTGTGTATTGAATCTATGTGTTACAAGAGTGCTAGGAAACTGACACTTTTCCACAGCACTTCTATTGTTTCATTGTGGTTTTTAAAAAGCCTGTTTGCCAAATGACACGTGTGCAATTAATGTTGATGATTGCTGCTGAACCTAATGTGAATGGTAAGCATAAAGCCTCTCATCTCTGTTGAGTGAGAGGGAGGTAGTGCCAGGCAATGGCATTCAGTCAATGTTCTCTGTCTCATCAGTCATGGGAGAGGGCAGGGGGGACAGTGTATCACTGCTAGCTATAAAATATTTCTGGAAACAATATGCCTGAGTGCATGGGCTCAGGGAGGACACTGAGAAAACATCATGAAGTGTATCCTGTCCTTTATACGTTTCTGGCAATGCAAGTTGGATTTATTAGCAGTTTGTTGCTACAGTAAAAAGCATTCATAAGATTTACAGCTGAAACAATAGCTGCAGATGTTCAGTTCTGTCGTATTTATTGAAGGTTTTGTTGAGCTCATGGCATCCTTTGAGTAATTGCCATCTGAGGCATGTTTTGTAACAAGGATTGTGTCAAAGTTCTGTGTCACCGTTTTTCATATGGTTCTACCAGGTCTTTAGGGAAAGGGAGTGCAAAAACATTAACAACAAAAAATGTGTGGGCAAGTGGTAAAAGTATTAACTAATTGGCTGCCATTCAGGATTTATACATTTAGAGAGCACCTCCTCAAGTAATGATGGGTTTTACACTTTACTAACTCAGAATAGCCATTATCTTATTGCTGGGATGAGTTTCCAGAGTGGGTGTGGTAACACCTTAGAACATTCTCAACCATTTAAAAAGAAGATGGAGGAGAATATTGTAGCCTGTAGTATTTGCCTTTCCTTTATAGTGGAGTGAAAAGGTAATAATGTCTTTAATTCATGGTAATCAAATAAGATTGTGTTTAGCTTACAAGAATTCTTATAGTATTTAAGACACACTTGCAAAATTGAGGATCTTAATGTTTAGATGAACTTCATAAAAGTGTATTAGAGGATTAAAGGTAACTTTGTTTGAGTGTATCAAAAGTAATCTACTCATAAGATTTTTTTTAAAGGCTACCAACTCTTCTCTTATGGTTTTGGATATATAATTAAATCCAGAATTTGAAAGTTAAGCTGAGTCCTTGCTTTGTACAAGTTGCTTCCATAAATACCCCGTGGGAGTCTGACAGTAGACTAGTTTTATTATTATTATTGCACAAGTGTCATTGATTTGTGTTTAATAAAAGTTAGAAAATTGATGTACTTTTAAAACCAAATATTCATATTGCATGTATTATAGGAATATATTTGTTGTACAGCTAAGTCCAGAACTCTTACTATTTCTGGGGCACTGGACTTCTGTTTTTTTTGTCAAAAAATGTCAAATTCAAGTTGTTTGGAGGTTTTTTTTGGCGTGTACTTGTTTCAAACCTTCTGACTTTTTTGATTTTTCCATGGAGTGAACATGACCCTTAGTGACTTGTATCTTATTAACACATTTGAATTGTGTGCTTAGCTCCAAGCTCCTTTCCTTCAGTATCTCTAATGGTGTTTGCCTTTATATTCTCTTGATCTGAAAATGTGAATACTAATGAGTTGTCACTTCAGTGCAATATTTCAAAGCTTAAAATATATTGTTGACTAATTCCCTGGTATTTGAGACCGTTCATTTCTTCTGTCATTGTGATAGAAGGAATTAAGACCAAAACTTAAGGAAGGAGGCTAAAAGACTTGTTTTTAGTGCTGTATATTGTCAGAACTTGGGAGTTTTCTTGTCCTTGTCTGTTACTGGAGGATTAGACAGGATTTTTAATAGATATTTCTGTTAATAGCTGAAAGGCACCCAACTGAACTGCAGTGCTGCTCTGTGAGTGTCCCACACCAGCTCCAGCATCTCTGAGGGGCCACCTCAGGGCAGGGCTCAGCTATCTGGGGGGAGAAGGATGCAAAAAGCTCAGAAGTGAAGTTGAGCCTAGGAAGAAGGCAGGAAGGTGGTTTTAGGTTTGTTTTTTGCTAGCTGGTGAGGGATCTCCCTGTCCTTACCTACACCCTTGAGGATTTTTTCATCTTGCTTTCTCCCCCTGTCCTGCTGAGAAGGGCAGTGAGTGTGACTGGCTGGCAGCCAAGGCTAACCTACCACAGACCCATCTACAACATGATTTCTAAAAAACCAGCACCAAACAAGCAAACCACCCCCACAACTCCAAACAACAACAACAAAAAGCTACTGCTGAAAATGTAAAGAAATGTAATAAGAATGATGGCAATCACTTCTATTTCCTTTTCAGAAGGAAATGAAAATGGTGTTGTTTAGAAATGTCAGATGAAATGCCTCCAGCATTTTAAATAAGGCTTTAAAATATTACCTTAAAATCAGCATTTTTCACAAGTTTCTTTTTTAAAGAAGAATAATACCAAGACTGACAATAATTATTATAAATAAAAGATTACAGAGGAGTCATTTTTATTGCATTGCCTGCATTAGCAATGTAATAATTTCTTTTGAAGAATGCTATTACATCTAGTAAATATTTAGTCCCTGTGTTTATAAGAAATCCAAACTGACTTTATCTGAAATCAGCTGGACAGCTAAAGGCAGTAAACTGTTGATGCAAGTGATAAATGGTAATTATTTAAGCATCTTAGTGCAAATCCATTTCCAAATAAAGCAAAGGACACTCAGTTATGGGCAAGCTACAAGTTGTCTGTATCATTTTTGATCTTGGCACAAGATTCACAGGAATCGCTAAGTTCCATCTTGGGCACCAAATGGAGTGTAGGTATTCAGTGCAGGAGTTTGGTATCCTTACAGCTGCTTTCAGGACAGAGAGGACATAAGTAATGCGGTAACAGTATTTTTGTAGTCCTTTCTCTTTTCCGTCTTTGCACAGACCTCTTTGCTCTACTTCTGACCTTGGGTCCCAGGAAAGTCATAATAATGAGCGGTAGGTGCCTGAGAGGCAGCATCCTTGTAGGAGCAGGATCTCCAGCATGGCATGACTGTTGCTGGACACCAGTCTCATGCTGGTACCCGAATAGGTATCCCTACATTTAACTGTGTCAAGGTCTCAGTTTGTAAAGACCTGTTCATTGTGTGAATCAGTTAAATCATGGAATAACAATTTAGGAAAGGAGCTAGGTGACCACAGCCTTGCTGATGCTGGTGTATCTTTGATTAAAATAAATGAAAGTTCTTCCCCTGAGAATAAAAACACTGGAGTCATTTTTTCTGGCTAAAGATATGTTTAAGTTTTCAACTTTAAAGGAAAAGGCAAAACAGAAAGGAGACTTCTAGCGCAGAGTGATGAAAAGGTAGGAAAGGACTCTTTCCACCTGTTGAAAAGTGCACACTGCCAGAGGTGGCAGAGCACAAGCAGGCATGTGCATCCCTATGTTTAGGAGACGTGAATGTTGTCCCATGTATGTGGGACCAGTTCTTTTAATCTAGTGGTTCAGTTTTAACTTGTGCTTCTATCTGGCTTCTCTGCTTTTCTATGTTTAAAGGGCCAGCTGAGTAGTTCCATTAGTGTGTTGCTTTTGAAAATGGGGGGACAAAAATGGTCTATTACTGTTGTGACAGTCTAAAATTGCTTATCTCGAGAATTTCTTGCAGTCCTTTATTCATAATCAAAGCATTTTCAAGACAGTTATGAGTCATTGTAGCCACATGAGTTAGGTCTGGTTATGCTTTGCTGGTTTGGAGAAGATTATGTTCAGAGTAGCTTTTGCTTGTTCTTTCACTCTGCCATTCATGAGTGAATATTCATGGATCATTTCCTTTCAAATATTTACTAGATTGTCTGTTTTCATATGTTAAGTCTTCATATGAAATAAGCAAGATAATTTTGAGAAAACATTTTAATTAGAGCCAGAAGCTATAAATATTTCACTATTTAATAAAACAGTGCTGCAAGATGTAAGTGATTAAATGAAACATGTTTTAGATACTTTAAATTGCATAACTTAAAATTATACATGCTTTCACACTTCCAGATGGAACAAAACCTTGATATGTTGCAACTCATATATTTTGTTTCTCAGTGACTAAAATAATTTCATTTATTTTTTTCCTTTTTTTTTCTCCAGTATGATGCTGTGTAGGAAATGGTCCTCCTTTGCTGAAGGCTAAAAGAAAAGGATTAAAGCTTTGGGAACAGAGGTAAGTAACTTGTTTTCCATTTTTATCTTCAGCTTATTGGCTACTTTTTAAAAGAATTATGCAGTCTCTTTAATTATCTTGAAAGATCATAAAGAAATCATAAGTAATAAAGAAGCTGAAAATATGAAGCATCAGGGTCAGGTAATATGATTTAGGAGTATTGTGAACACAAGTCAAGTCTCATTGTACTTCCCCTTCCTGAAAAGGTCAAGAGAGATTTTTGTTTAAAATTCTGAATGCTTTCGATTTGAATAATGAAAACAGGAAATGAAAGGTATATAAAAAAAATCTGGTTAATGCAAAACAGTTAAAAATATATGTTTTCCTTCAGTGATGTAAAAAGGTTTGTGTTACTTCTACTACTTTGTGTCACTTCTACTACTTTGTTATTTCCAGAGTTTATTTACATCTGCATTCAATTTCTGGTGCTTTCCTTTCTGAAACACAAAGCTCAAGCTGCATTACTGTGCTGTGAGAATTTCATCAAAATTGAACACAGCTATATATTTGCATCTTGGCAGTCTGGGAAAGAGGGTCACACGTTTACAATAAGTACAAAGCACTGTGTTCTTTTTTGTCCCTGAGAACAGGGCAGACTGCATGAATGGTTTTGATAGCTTTTTCATGAAAAGCTTATGTGAAACCAAACTGCACACCCTGCTTTGAAGCAAAGTCAGTAATGAGGGGGCACAGATTTCCCGTTAAAAATGAGAAGATGAAATAAGTGACAATAGAAATAAAGGTAGAAGAAGAAAAAAAATTGTATATTATGCAAAGCAGATTAATACACAAGTAAGAATAATTTGTGACTTGGGATCCTGGGCATTGCTAATGGCTTCCTTATCTTCTTGGGAATTTAATTTTACTTTTTTTGCATTCTACTGAAAGGAGATTCATCAATATTAATTGATCAGTGTATTTCTGTGGCACTTTTTCTATGTTGGGGTATTTTTATTCTTTCTTTCTAAATTTGGTGAACCATTTGCTCGTAAAAACCCCAAAGTGAAAGCTCCAAAGTGTTCCCTGCTGGAGGTTCTATAATAACCTGAGACTATTTCCTCTTTGAATAGAAATGTACATGTTGGATTGTGTTTTGATAATACAGCTCTACAGCTCATGATCAGATGTTATTTGCTGCCCTTACTTCGTCTTGTATGCAAGGTAACAAAGAGATAAATTAAATGATATGGACTCTTTGACACTAAATGTGATTTCTCAAGTGGTATTTTGACATTAACTCCTATAATTACTAGTGGATATTAATTAAGAAGCTGCTTTACCTCTGGGAGTTATGAAATAGATAATTTTGTCCACACTAGCTGAGAGAAAAACCAGGAAAAAAAACCTAAAAAAAAAAAAAAAAGGTTTTTTTTTTTAAAAGCAAAACAGTCTTTTGCTTAACTCATCAAATTAATATCTATTAAATACAGTAGAAGCATGAGATTTAAAAATGTTGTGAATATGGAAGAAAATGGTGTATATTCCTTGCTTAAACTATACCTTCATAGATATTGGTAGCTGAATAGTCGAACAGCAAATAGACTTTTCTACCCTAGTCTGCTACATTGAAGTCTGGGGGGAAAAAACAGTAGATTTAGTATTATAAAGAACAGCTGCTAAATACCTGGACTTCATCTCTGGGCAGCTCAGCAGTTTGAGAGACCGGCAGACTGAATTACACAGAGAAGTGTAAGGTAATCGTAGAGATATTACAAAGAGAATCATAAGACAGATGGCAGCACTTCCCTGCACCTACCTTGGACAAATGAGCAGCCTTTCTTTGGAATCTTTCTATTTTTTTTAGAGTAAGGTGCCTGGAAGTTCAGTTAGTTTTTTTTAATGCTAGTTGTTCTAAGACACAGACATTTTGGTAATTCCAGTGAGGTCATCAGAACTGCATACTTACATCAGCTGGATATGATTTAAATATTTAAACTTCAGAAACTCTTGCTAATTTCTTTCATAGGTTTTTATTTGCCCAAAGCATTGTAGTACTTACACAAATTCTGTATACTGGCATAGGTTCTTATTGACTTGGAAGAATTATCCATTCATATTTCAGAACCTTAATTCCATTAAGATGAATGGTCTCCAGCAGAAGGAGGAAGATCATAGAACAGATCAGAAAATCTTTCCTGTAACAGTAGGATAGGTACAAATGAATAATAGAATAGGAAAGCAAATATAAGGCTGAAGTCATAATGAGTCAGAATCATGCAAGTGAACAGATGCCCTGCAATCAATATGAGATGGATATTTAATTTTTAAAAAAATAAAATTAAGTAGTTTCAGCTAAAAATAACATCTGTAAAATTTATTTTGTGATATCACAGCAGCAGGTGTTGTTATGTGGCAGTAACTTAACTCTGTTTTGGTAAAGTATTTTACAAAAGCCAGATTGTGACAGCACTACTTCAGCTGTCAAGTATCCTTCTCCAAAAGTGGTGCCATTAGCTTCACTTGAACTCATGCTTTTTTTCTGATGAATTCAAAGGGAATTCAAAGTTGTTGCTGTATGAACTTCAGAACTCCAGTTGAGTATTAGATATACCAGCTAGAACGGACAAGACTGAGAGCTTGCAGGTCCTTGTGTACTTTAAACGTGGTTGTTACAGCCCCACAGATTGGGTAGAGTGAACATGAATCTCAAATGAAATGCATCTAACCTATTTCCAGTTTAGGAAAAATAAAACCAGCCAGACTTTCTTCTTAATGGTCGTTTCTGTCACTTCATATTATATACGTGAAAATTTTAAAATCTAGCTTTTTGTCCCCTGATTAAAAGCTTCAGCCCTTCGCTTGTAGGAATAGAATATACCCAAATGACAATGAAGGGCTTGATCCTGCCACGATAGTGATGTTGGATGTACTTCTCCGAAGACAGTATCGAGATTACTGGAAGCTGTACAAATTCAGATGTAGTCAGGCTTATTAGTGAGGGTTGTTTGCCTTGAGAAACCCGATGATGAAGTGTCTTGTCCATGATTTTGAAAGGAGGAGAATACAAGTTTAGTGAAGTAATTTTCTTTCCTAATCAGGAAGTTGTGATTTCCTTTTAAGCTCTGTAACAGCATTAGAAGTGACCAGTGGTGGAACTGGATTTCAGCTGATGTGCAGTAGATCATAAACCTCTGTTAAAATAGGACATTCCATTCCATGTTGGTAAGCTGCTGGTACTGGCTAACACATGAGGAGTAGAGAAGTGAGGTGATGAAAGGAGCTGAGAGAACATGTGGCTGTAGCAAACAGGCACAGGTAGTGTTTGCTGCACTGTTTGCTCCAGAGGATTTTAGGAGTGCTAAACCATGGTTTTGCTTTCTTCATCGAGAAGCCTTTGGAGCAGTCTCAAAGTGCAGTACCAATAGTAGGAGTTTGAGAATAAAACAAGAAAATGAACTTTGTCAAATCTGAGGTTAGCGTAGTATTATCTTAGAGTCCTTGGGAAACTAAGAAGTTAAGTGACTGAGCAAATGGTTGTGTAGCATGACCTTGCACTAAATCAGCATTGATATCAAGGGAATAAAAGGTGGTGACTGCAAATACTGTTTTTTGTTCTTATCCTACATAGGGTAAGTTTCCTGTTGAAATCTCACAGAACACACAGAGGAAACTGGGTTGGCAACCTTGGTAAGTAATCTGGGAAAAAAGGGGTAAATAATAACATGACAGCTAAGTATGCAGCTGTTCAGTCAGCTTTATATTTGACTTCCTGAAGAACGCTCATATGATGTGACTAAAGGGCGTGCAGAACTACAGTATTCATAAATGCAAAGTAATGCACTTAAGGACAAGATAAAACAGCTGCATTGACATACATGCAGTGTTGGGCTTTAATTGAGTTCTCAGCACTTAGGAAAGACAGCTTGGAATTACATTAAAGAACCAGATAAGGCCCAGAGTGGGAAAGAACAGACGTATGGAAGAGGAGAGTCTTAAAAGACAGATGAAACTGGCTCTTCAAATGAGAAAAAAATGTACAGGAGAGGTGAAATATGATGGAGATTTAAGAAATCATGAGAGTATAGAAAAGGTGAATGGGGAGTGATTGCTCACTGTTTCTGACAATGCTGGTTCTAAAAGGTGCCCGATGCCATTATTCAAGCAGCAGTTCTAAAGTGGAAAAATAATATCCCTCTTCCTCCTTGGAGAGAAGTTAGTCATTTAAACTTATGGCTTGTAGAGGTAGGGAGTCCAAGAGAATAAGAAAAGAATTTTGAGGAACCTGTGTCCATTAGTGACTATAAAACATCTGCCCTAAAAAAGTGATTGTCAGATGGTTGTATGGTATTGGAGGGAGGGGTCTTTCTCCTGACACATATTGCCCGTCACACTTATATTCTTGTGAGTGACTTGTTGTTGGAGGTCGGGTAATAGGGTAAGCAAACATGTTCTGATGATGTAGAAGGGTTTATCCATTTGTATATTTTAACTCTATTTTAAAATGTAGACATCCTGAAGAAAAAATGTAGCAATTTTCTTACCTAATCAGGGCAGCTTTCAGAGTTACAGATGATGGAAAGCAGCTGCTCAAGTCCGCTTTGAAGGGAAGTAAGGCTTGGCCTTCAGCATTAGGCATGGTTCTGGTATTTTTGGCTCTCTGCTGGTATCTTGCTCTGTAAGTGCCTGAATTCCCTTGGTGACTGCATATGCAGGGAACACTTGGGGACTAAATGGAGCAAAAGCTGAAATTAAAGCTCTGCAAATTGCCTGGCAAAGGTAGGGACCTTGTTTACTGAGTTTGAATGCTTAGACCTGGCAGCACTGAATGTCTCTGATTCAGATGAAATTGATTCGCAGCAAGCCTGAACCAGGCTGGTTATGACAGAGCAACTCACTGGGATCAGCGTGTAAGCACATCAGCTTTTGGAAGGTACTGCAGCATTAGGTATAGGCCCCAGCTGATCAAAAATTTCCAGACCCATGAGAGTGCTCTGTCATCTAAATGGTGATTCAGTGCCCAATGTTGTTTGTGGTTTTATCCCTGTACGCTAAATAAATATTTCTCCAAGTTTCTCACTTAAACCCTGTCTCAGCGTATATTGAAAGAAAAATCTCTCAGGGCTGTTACTTTTTTTTCTTGTCCTGAATGATAACTCAAAATATGTGAGCAATAATCAAGTTGATTGCATCCAATCCTTAAATTCAGTAAAACTTCAAGATCTGGCAAAGCTGATAGCTGGGAAAATTTTTAAAAATTACCTCTGCCACTTTGGTCTTCAGCAGAATGGCTTGTCAGTGCACTTCAAAATAAGAAACTCTCTGAAACATCCTGTGTTCTCTGCTTGCCAGAGACCTATCTGCATCTGTGACTGTATGTCTGCTGTCATTCCACCCAGCTGCTTGAGAAATGTCTTTTCCTGTAGTCTTCCAGGAGCTCTTCCCAAATGTCTGTAACAGTCCTATGAGTCCATCTGATGACTCTGTTATTAGGGTGGGGAATTGCTTGGGGTAGTCAAAGATAACCATCAGAATGAAAAGATGTTCTCAGTGTTAAACCAGTAGAAAACCATAATGACATAAGGTATAACAAGACTACCACTGTAACCTGGATTTACGTTGGAATAAAAGAAAATGTTACTTTTTTGTTCTAAAGTTTGTTAAGCTACTGCAAACAAAGGAATACTAAACCATTTTATTATTTTTGTAGACTATTCTGTGCATACAATTCACATGTGTTTAGGTATTGCTTATTGATTTTTTAAAATGTGTTATATTACTAGCCTTGATTCAGCGAAATTAAATTTTTGACAAAAATTATGTAATACTCTTATGAATCTTGTGATTTCCTACTGCAACATTTGCAAAGTCTATTTTTCTGACCTTATGTGCCAACTCAATCTTTTGTATAGAGGCCTATAGAATAAATGTTAAGCACAGGTTTATGCTAATATGCAATTAGTTTACTAGCTAAATGTTGAAGTAATACTTCAAAAGGAAAAAGGAGAATCAAAAGAAATATTAAAATGATGGAAAAATTGAACACTCAGAGTGTAATATATCAGTTTTGTTTTGTTTTGCCTAATTGTACTAAAGATGTAACTTTTCATATATAGACTCTTCTCTGGCTTCGGTGAGGATGTTAAGTTGTTGTATTCTTTCACTTCTTTCTTTTACTTTCTGATAATCATAATAAGGTGACTACATTGCCTTATTCTCTAAAACTAGATAACTAAAGAATATTTTTTGAGGGATGGAAGGTATACTGGAAAAAGGCTATTTCAGTTATTATTATCTATTGATGAAAAGCAAATAAAATACTTAAAATACATGCTTTTTCTAAATAAGATGTGCTTTTGTAATGAAGTTTTTGAAACACATTTCAAATATGCTCTGTAAAGTGCAAACAAAATTCTTTGACATCTGCTTTGTATTTTTCAAGTGTGAATGTTTTTTTTTAAAATGGTCACTGAATAGTACTTTCAAAAACATTTTATTCATATTAGACATGCTCACATTAAAATAATGTAAAGGTCATCTTCAGGATAAACAGTCCTATTAATTCTATGATAACATATAACCTCTCATTCCAGAAAAATGGATTTAGATATTTTGTTTGTCTGTATTCACAAATTATGCAATTAGTATTCTTTTTTATTCAGTTGAGGTGAAGTAACTTAGACCATTTGAAGCAAACTGTATTAGTACATAGTAAACAGTACTATTGTTTAGGTTTTCCTCTCAAATATTTTATGTTTCCTTCTACCAATACCTCCAGCAGAGCAGCTGTGTAGGTGTGCAGCAGCACCCAAGAGACTAACAAGGATACAGCTGGTGTAAAATTATTTCACTTCATCTTCCAATAGCTTCTTCCTTAGGAAAGAACTGTGGAGACCTACAGATTAAGCTAGAGAGCAGAAATCACAAGAAAATGATTCCTTACTTAGGAAGGTTTTAGTTACTAGTACAGTCGTAGTATACAAACCTTTACCTTCCTTATAAAGAATGGGTTTTTTCTGCCTGAAGAATTTTTAGAAGCCAGAAGATGATTAGAGAAGTAGCTGGTGGCCCTTGCAGCTCAGTGTCATTGTTAGAAGTTTTTTGGAGCTTCCTACTGTGCTGTATGAAAGTTGTGTTCACCTCTGAAGTCCGGCACTTGTTAACACCTGGCCCTGCTGAATGCACCCTCACACAGCAAAAGGACAAGGTCTGTGCACCCCTTCAGTGAGGCTGGCAAAAAATCCTTTTCCCACTTGTCACACAATGGTCTAATAGCTATGATATGTGGCTGAAAACATCAGCACAGTATCCAAAAAGGGATATTTGTGTTCCCTGATGTCCTGGTCATGAAGAGCAGATGCCAATGTGTGCAGTTCTCTCCATGTCTATCTCTTCATCCTTAGTTTGCCCTTTACCTCAACTGGTAAAAGCTATCCAGAGCCTGGAGTACACCCAGCATCCCTGATCTCCAGGTAGAGATCTGCTCAGGAGTGTTTTATATGCACTGCAAGAAGTGTGTGCCAAGTGGCACATCCCGATGTTCGCTGCTTTCAAACTCTGCCACTGTGTGTTGGCCCATCTCATGAGGTATGCAGTAGTTCTCAGGAAAGGGAAGAAATACAACCTATTGTGCTCCTGGTAGACGCAATATCAGGTCCTTCCGTGGTCCATACTCTCATGTGCCTAATTAGGGGAATGATACTAGAAAATAGCTTGAAATCACGTTGCCTTTCCTCACATTGCTTGTCACTGTCACACAAAGACATATTATCTTACACCCATAAAAAAGGCAAGGAGAAGGAAGAATATGATATCTGACCAAGTAAAATCAGTGTTGAGGATTGTTCTACTTAAAATACTTCTCCCGTTTAAGGTTGACCTTTGGTTTTAATCTAAAGTTGTTTGTCCATATGTTATCATAAGCTTGTTTTCATTTGAGAATTTCTTACTTGTACATTGTTTTCCCTTTATTTGAGAGTAAACATTTATTTTCTTCTTTTAGTAGTAATGACATAAGAAAAAAATAGTAATACTATAATATATATTTATTATTATATGCTATGTCCTTGATTTATGTTAGGCCTAAGCCTACAAAATGAATCATGCAGCAGATGTTGCTTTTTTGTTACACACAGTAGGAGTCAGGCTGAATGACTGGAAGAGGTGAAGAGGTAGAATTAACTAAGGCTTGTATGCATCTTTCTTCCTACCCCTCAAGCTATTTTTGTTTGTATGGTCATAGGCCTATAAATGTGTAATGGAATACTGCCCTAGGCTATAGTATTTAATAGAATATGATTGCATTACAAGCTAAGAAGAAATAAAAAAAAATAAAATAGAAGATTTAATCACATGTTGCTGAAAGGTATAGTTGAAAACAGAATGGATATGTTTGTATTCTGCATTTTAAAACAGGATGGCCTGTTTACACTATGAGGAATCATCACATTAATTGAAATGTGAATATTCAGTGGAATATATTTCAGTGGAAATATATTGAAAAATGACAGTATTTTCAGTAATTTATGAACTGAATCTACCTCTAAATTTTAATCTCTTCTGCAGAATGCCTTCATTATAGAAAAACTACTAAATATGCTTCATATAATAAATACCTACATTTATTTTAACGTTTTCAGTCTCCTGTGTATGTTGAGTGATGATCACAGTGCAGTTAATGTAAAAATTATATTTGTGATCAAACACAAAATTTATGCAGGTTTCAGAATTAGAACTGTTAAGGCAGTGGATTTAAACAAAAATCTGTAAGCATGTATTCAGCTTTTAAGATTGTAGTTAGACACGGATTATTACTAGCTGAAATTTTACTCTGCATTGTGTTCTTAAAGCCTATAATTTCCTGCCAATTAAGTTAATCAGTAAAACAAAATTCTAAGGTGTTCACAGAGATGGGCTGAAGAGTCCATGAGAGAAGTATTTGGTCTGTAAGGATAAATTACTTTCTCATTTGAATTGTCTACCAAGTAGACAATTGGAGGTAGAGAGATGACTACTTCTATAATTCAGGTTCTTTAGTGTATATATATATAGCTCGTATGTGTTCTCTCTCTGCTGTATCTTACACAAAGGTATAGGGTAAATGCAAAGGTTATATCTTTTATCAGTGCAGAAATGATGCTTCATACCATCAAAAGAGGTGTCCATGAAGCAAGTGATGTGCTACAGAGCCAAGCCTTGCTACTCTGTAGTATTCACTCACTGTATGTGAAATGTAGCAAAAAGATTTAGTTGCAGTAGTTAGTTATCAGTATCTCAAACATTTTAAATACAAGCAGTGTTTTGCTACTTAATCTTGTTTGTTTTTAAAGCTTCTTCCCAGCTATGGGACCAAACATCTTGCTAATTCACATGAGAATCTTGTTTTACTTTTTTTAATTTTTATACTCTCTTTCTTGGGTACAGTCAGCTATTATCCCAGGATGTTTTGACTTGCATCCAGTCTGTGAAAGTCCCTTTACTCAATAAAGCAGGTCTAGATGCATGTAGGAATACGTGAAACAAGCGGAGGTTCACTTCTGTGCTGGGAGAACTTCCTGAAAGGAGGAAGGAGAACGAAACCCTCTGTGTGTCGATGCTGTGTGCCAGTTAGTTGATAACTCAGGAGCATAATTTTTCCTGGATAAAAAAGTAAAACCGTGAAAATAATACTTGTCTTGCACTTCAGGTTCATATTCCCTCGAATGGCAAACTAAATTGCACATGAATGACAATTCTAAAATAAGAAAGGAAATTATTTGTTATCTGTGTTAAAAACAAGATTTAGTTTTTGGTGTTACCATTTTTCAATTACATTTATAACTGTAATCATAGAATTCAATTTTACTAAATTTATTAAATTTTAGCAATACATTTTTTTACTCACTAAACTTTTCAGTAATTAATGACAATGTAGTTGAGGATTATTCAGTGTTGCTTGTTAATTTTAGAATCTTTTCTCATTCTGCTGATACATTTTATCATAAAGAGACTCTGCTTTATCTTGAAACCATGTCACTTAGGAAGTGTTTTAGTGAGGTCATGCCTACTTTCTTTAAAGGCTATTTATAACACAACAGTTGGCTTCAAGCTTCTGTTTCTTTCCTACTAGAACACATGACCTCTCTGCTCTACATTATGTACGTATTGGTAGACTTTGCCCATCTGCTCCTCATGCACAGCTTCTTTATTCCTTTCTTGTGAGGCATATTTAGGAACTGCAGCCATTGGAATCTCATCCCAGGCTGTGCTGCCTGGTGACATTCTATCTTCCTGTAAAGCTTGAATTGGCCATGTTTTGTTTTATTTTTCTCCTCTGTCTTTGATTCCACCAAGAGCTTCAGAGGTTGCATTCCTTGTTCCCTCATGTTAGCAGACAAGGCATCCTGCATTCTGCTTTTCCTGCTGCACTGGTTCTTGAATGTGTGCACCTGTCTCATGACTGAAGCTGGCAATAATAAAACTACTTAAGTAGAGGCCAAGTGGAATTACAAACAGGAAGGCCATAGACTTGACCAGATCAGTGAAACGTTTATAATCCTATCTGTTGATAATATTACTGAATAAAATTTTAGAGGGAAAAAAAGTAAATTTTCTTCATCTTTTTCTCTTTGTTGTTCTTTTCTTTAATTGCTGATTTAATGGTTAAATTGTGAAGAAACTCTATGCCCTGTTATGCAATGACTGGTGAAATAAGACATTTAAAGCATTTGGTACAGTATAATAAACTGCAATATTTTTTGTTTCCATAACTTTTTTTTTTTCTCAGGGTGTATAATCCATAGGCATTGTAGCCTACCTCCACATTCTCTACTGTTCTTATAATATAAAATTTCACTAGCTTTGTATTCTGTAGTGTATTTAATTCCATCTGGGACAACTAAAAAATAACATGAATTTTCTTCTAGAGTGTTAGTTGGCAATTTGAAATTTTACGTCTGTGTAGAGCTTCTAGAAGTATCTTTGAGCTTGTATTTGAGTGTTAACATCAAAGAAGGAGGGAAAAATCCTGTATTTTTAGTAGTAATAGAGATCTATGATAAAATTAACTGGAATTCAGGAAAAGTGTTGAGGACTTTTTAGTTGTGTACCTACCTGTAGGGAACATTCTACTTTATATAGTATGTTTTCACATACAGTAATCCTATAGTAATCCTATGTAAGAATCACTTCTTTGCTTGATTTGTGTGGGAGTGCTGAGGATTTTGTGCTATGAGACTTCCTAAACCTGCTGGTTAAAATATGTCAAAATGTTATTTCAAAACTGACTTGACATGAAAAGTAGCATTGTAACTTCTGGGTTTTTTTTTAAGCTCCTGAATATTCATTCTTTCCATACTTTCTGGAAAATATCTGACTATTTAGGATTTTTTTTTCTGAAAGATGCAACTTTTCCAGAGCAGTTTCCATTACCAAATATGTGGGATTTTTTAGATTCTGTTAAATCTGAAAAGAAAATTAAGTGCAATAGTATTGTGGAGAAGATTTATGATTGCGCTTTTATACTTATAAATGCTGGGATGGCACACTCTGGAATAGGGTTACAAACCAATTTTCTTATGAGCCAAATGCAATTATATTTATTTGCAAAAATGAAATCCACTGACTATTTACAAACAAAGAGAAAATGGAGACTGAAGAACAGCAAGGTAAGTTTTTAAAGGATTTTGGTGGTTGATTCCAATTACAGCTTTCTAATAAAATCATACTTTGTGATGTCAATATATGTAAATTAATCAGGATAATACACATAATTGGGATTTATATCTCTTTTTTTATGTTGTCAACTCTTTTGGCTCCCTGATAATAAACTTTAAGTGTACTACAAAATAGAGACATGTTAAATGAAAGTTGTTTTTTTCGGATCCATAAATTGGTCTCCTGACTGCTACCAGACATACTAGAAAAAGAATCAATTTCGTTCGCAAACAGATCATTAGGAAGAGTTGCTTTACCTTGCTTCTAGATTTAAGGAATGCCCTGTCTTATGTGCTGCATGAGGAGAACTCCTATTATAAGCAACCCTTCTGTGGTGGATCTGGTGAGCGAAAGAACAAATAGCTTTCTTTTGAAATATTCAAAGATTGAGAGGTACAGAAATTACTGCAACAATGGGTTGTTGCTGCTCAGATGAAAATTGACGTATTTGGTATTTATCTCTAAAATAACATATTTTTCTTCTGTCTAAAATATTAGGAAAATAGCCCAGATTGATGGAATTGCCTGCATTTTACATATTATTGAGGGAAGTTATTGTTCCAGTAATAGGTGACTTAGAGTACTCTGAATCAAAGGAGTTCCATGAGGAGCTTTGAGAGAAAATGTAGAAAATCGCGATGTTTGTGATTGAGGAAAATTTTTTGGAAACACCACGAGAAGATAAGCTTTCTTCCCTGAGGATGTTTTAGTATAAAAAGAAATTACAGGTTTCCTGAAAGCCCCTAAGTAAACCCCCTAATGTTTATGTGCAAAAAATTTATTATACCCACTATTACTGGACCTTTTAAGTATGGTGAAACAAGGTAAATTTTGGGCTGAGAGATGAAAGAAACAACATACATCCAGATTCTGTCACCTTTACTGGTTCTGAATTTCATGGGAGTCAGGGTGATAGACCTTGGAGTTATGGTTAATGAAATACATAAAAAGGAGTATTAAAAGGGTAATGCTTTTAAACAAACAAATAAACAACAAAAAAAGACAATTCTCTAGTACCCTTCAAGAGCAGTTACTTCAAGTGGAGAAAATAAACTCTTCAAAATGTTCAAGCTCAGGCTGAGAGGGGAAGGAAGTTGTGGGTGAAGTCTTCAGGTGACTGTGCAGGCAGCAGAAACCCTGTGCAACCTGACCCTGCACCTGGATGCTCTGGCAATCTCCTGTTTCCCATTCCAGAGAAATGGTTTGGTTTGATGAATGTAATGATAAGGGAGTATTGATTTAGATTTCTATTTATCAAAGTGTTCATAGAGTGTTTAGGTCTATGAGGAGTGTGATATTTGCCAATATTTTCATGTAAATATCCTGCTGTTCATGTTTTTCCTTGCTTTTGAGCATACTGAAGTTAGCTTCCTTCCATTGCTTTTTTTGTCACCTGAAAGCGTCAAATGGTACATGTTTTTTCCATTTGATCTGAAGTTGGTTGTCTAGTCAAATTTGAGGATACTTAGGGTCTTGGTGGCTTAGCAGAAGTTGGTGTATTACAGATATCACAGTAATGATAGTTCAGTCTGTATTTTGCATGGAAAAAACCCCTGCAAGTATTTAACACTGAATATATCTTCAGCTCCAGAAAAACTTTTCCAGTAATAGCACTTGCAGATAAAGGATCTCTTATGTGTATAGGATATTAGTTTTTATAGAACCTTGCAATTTTCACAGATGGCTACCATATTTCTGAAATTTTCTTATAATTATTCATGCATAAATTTGTTAAGCATATGTCAGAGAGGATAGTTGTTTTTTTGTGTTTGTGTATTTGTCCTCAATGGCGAAGGACAACAGAGGTTACGATAGGGAGGCATTTTGCAGTGGAAAAATTCAATTTGCTTGGTATATCTTTGCTTGGTGTATACTTTACGTGATTTATAACAAATTACACGACAAGTATAGCTACTGGCTTGACTGCTGTTTTAAAAAAAATACAGTTCATTAATCAATATTCATTTTTCATATAAAAGCATTATTATTTTTAGGCATCTAAAGGCCATGAATACCCAAGAGTCAACACATTATTAAAACTGTTGCATGTCACACTCATCCATTTGTTTCAGTTTAAAGGCTGACAAAAAATTTCCTCTGGAATAACTGGATCAGAATTCAATGTGCCTGTTTGCAACAACAGAACACCCTAATGATAAAGTGCAAGACTGTGTAATAGAAACGAATGAAGTGTAAAATAAAATAATAGAAGAACATGACAAGCTAAATGCTTTCTGCAATGCAGTATTGTTGGAAGTGAGTGCAACATAAAGAAAAGTTACTTTCCTGTTTCCTAATTTCACATAGGAGATATTTCTGATTTATCATGTACCTCTTTGAACAATACTTTGTTGTTTATCTGGTTTAGCAGATTTCTGGATCTAAAGTTCAGGATTTAGTAACCCTGGTAGCTGCCATGGAATAAACCTTACCTCAAATATGTGGTAGTTCAGGACTAAATTATTTTTCTTCTCTCTTTTAGTATATTTGCTATATAATTTGCAGTGTATTTACACAGTTTCAACAGAGATGCTTAAGATCATTCTGAAATTGCAACTTGCCTTCTTATTTTAAGTACTCCAGAAGTGCAGTACACCTTTTCTGCACCATGCCATGTTCAGGGTTGAGCTTAAGTCTTCAGAGGTGAGACCAAAAAACCATGGTAGGCTAAGAAATAATGAAAGATATGCTGTGCAAGTTGGAAAATATCTACAACTCCAGCTCTACTTTACTAAGTTTGAGGACACTATTCTCTCTTTATAGCCAGTTAAATTGTGGTCAGCCTGCACAATTAGTCTACAATTAAGGAAATGAGGCGATCTTCATAAGTGAACAGAACACATGCCTTGAAGCTCTTCCCACCTCATTTGTGCTTCCCCTTCCAGGGACAGCACTGGGACTGCCTCTTGCAGTTGAAAATTTTGTACTTGCAAACATTTGCAGTCCTGGAGCAGGGCAGAGTGTAGCACACGTGAGTCACTGGGTCAGGTTTGCCTTTCTTGGCAGCACTGCCCATCTGCCTCTTACAGACAGATCTGAGAGCTGCCAAAGCAGGAGATTTGCAATCTGGAAGGTGCAGGGGGCAACAAGACAATTTCAGAAGTTCCCCATACTTCACATTTAAGATTCTCTGTGAATGAACAGGGTTCAGATCAATTCTGATGAAAAATAAATTTGTTTGCCCTCCAGAGCGATTTTCTCATCCCTCTTCCCATCCCTTTTCCCTCTCTGAAAAGTCAGACTGTTTGTTACAGGGCACTGTGCTTGGACCTGAGATAGTGGGGATTCCTTGCCTAATAGCCACAGGTAGTCATCTTGTAAGTCAAAGATTTGATTACCCATATCATTGGCTTAGCTTGCATAGCTGCAAATGTTATTAAAGGTAATAAAATTATCCAACCCTTACATCACTGTGCTGTGGGCAAAGGATATTGTTCTCAGCAATCACCATTTATGTCCAACCATTTAACACCGGTGGAGCTATTCTAATGGCTTTCTGTGACATTTTTGAAAGGACAGCCATTAGATCAAATGAGCAGAGATCTACCCAGCAAAATGTAACATTCAAATATTTACGAAGAAATGGAATTACTGCCTTTATCAAATTAAATTAGTAAACAAGGCTGTTCAGGGCTTAGGTGCAGAAACAGATCTCTGGCTCTTTCTTTTCCCAGCCTAATCATTCCTTGCTCTGGACTGAAGCTGAAGCGGATGGTGGGATTGGATATGAAGGCTGATATAGTTTATAAGGCTTCAAATTGGTGGAAGAGTGACATGAAATTGCAAATAGATAGACAAAATAGGCAAGAAAGAAAATTCATTGCTTTAATTACAAGCATTATGAAGGAAGAAGAGGGATTTATGGTTGGTGTTCTGGACCACCCATATTGCCTCTGGTATATGTGATAGTTCTACTATGGGTGCACATCAGCTCCAGGGAAAGGTACAGCAATTAACCTATCATCTCACTGCCTTTAAGTCATGCATTACCTGTTCTCAGATTTCACTCACTCCCTTTGAATAAAAATAATTTTCCACAATTATTTTTATTTTCCAAAGGACATAATGTCCAAGCCATTGCCTTTTAATTGATACTTCTCTTCCTCCCTAGCTAAACACAGTAAACACAGTGTGTTGAAACATAATGCTTATGTGATGCAAGATATTCATTGTGTTTATTCCATGATCCCTGCAAAACCTAATATCCAGTGTATGCCTGTCAAATCCTAAATAATTCTTGTATGTTATAGATTAATGTTTTAGATCAATGAAGGTTTGCTTTTTTGTATCAGTGCAGAAAACTGAAATATTTAAGAGTATAGAAGTGACATAAATAATGCTCATTACAGGAAAACCTAATTTTACCTATATGAGGAACTCAGAATTATGGTTGGATTCGGAGTTGCATCCCAAAAACTTTTGTTCATTTGACTTTAACAGCAACCACTGTCTAGTCATTATTTAATACTTAACGTTAGTAGTACTGCTAAGGTCAGCATGTATTTCATAGAAACCAAAGTTAATGCCAGGAGGGAAAGTTCTGAGAAATGACTTTTGAAGTGTTAGCGAAGTAAGCGAGGAAAACAATTACCACCATATCAATTTGCAACTTTTAAAACACTTAGAATATGTAAATATAAGGCCATAAAATGTGGCTGTTAACACCACGACTTCTAAATATATATGATAATGTAATTGAAAGGTCAAAGAGAAGATCTCATCTTGTAAATACTTAAATGAAAAATCCTTGCTCATGAATTATTCTTTTCAGGTGAGCAGGACTGGGCATTTCAGTAAGTATTGCTCATGGGAATAAGCAGTGCAGGATCAGACAGCCAGTGCTGTGTAATAAGTGGGAGCTCTATAATGTGACCCTGATAAATTTTTCTAATCTGTTTTTCCTGATGATCTGGTTAGTTCCCAAAGCAACTGGGGCAGAAATCAGTCCAATTCCAAAAGGCAATGCAGATCTGCTTCAATTACCGGGTACTGTACCATTACTCTTGGATGTAGTACCAAGTCGAACGCTGCACACGGTCAAAAAGCAGCTGATTCATGATCCATGGGAAATGATTCCGCCCCACCGGCTGTTTTAATGTGGAACTATGCTGGCGATAAAATATAAATCCAGTGTCTACCAGGCTGCTCAGTTTTATATCTATTTTTCTTAAAATTCAAGTCTTCCTGTTGAGTATTTAATTCATTTCTAATGTTGAAATCTTGGCATTTTAATTTGAGCCTCCTATACGCCCAAATGACTGAAAGAGTGTGCTGTCTTCTACTGCTTTCAGTCTGTGAATCTACCTTGTTCATCAGCTTTGGTCATGTTTGAAGGCAACAGGAGTAAAGAAAGTGTGAAGGGTTTGGGATTGGTTTTTTCTCCTCCTAAAACCTTGATATTAAAGAAAAAGCAGAATTATTTGTTCAGTGTCCAAATGATAGGTGTGTTTGCTAAATTCTAACAAAAGGTATGAAAATTCATATGTTACCCTAGCTGTATGATCCAAAAATAATTTGAAGATTTTGCAGGCTTTATCCTGAGGTAAACTATGAAGCTGGGTTTTGCTTTCACTTGTGTGGATACAATATTACAGAAACTCAGTCTAAATCTGCAGTTATAAAATGACTGTGAATGGTCAGATTCGTGGAAAAATTAACCCTGGGGTTCTTAGGAAGGGCAATAATCAAACCTTCTCCTCTCAGCCTGGTCCCACAATCTTTATCTTGGCTGAGTTAAATGTTTGAGGGCTAAGTACATAGATCACCTTTAAATGTGTAAAGGTCTGGTTTCAAAGTGGTGAAACTGTGCATGTGGTATTTTATCACTTGATTAACATTTGTGCATAAGTATTTCCAGTTTTACTTACTGTGCTCAAGTTAGATCTATATTCAGAGGATAACCCTGTGTTTCACAACTTTATGAAGTTGTATTTAGACAGTGGACTCACAACATCTGAAACTTTATGCTATCTGTTCACTACTCATGCAAAAAAATCAAATCTTCAGAGAGAACTGGAATTTTCTGTATACATGTACATACTAAGCATATTCAATAACATGTTATATGTGGAGTGTTTTATAGTTTGATTTTACTTCTTTCTGGATGTTGGCAGCCACAAGGAGCGACTCCATTCATTGGTCTGTGACACAGCATTGATAACATGACTAATAGTGTGGTCCTTGTCTGCTGCATATTGTGAAATGCAGATGTGGGCATTTGAATTCTATATGAAGAGATTACTGAATGTATACATCTGGTAATTCAGGCAAGAAATAAAACACAACTTTTTCTGCTTCTCAATCAGCTTAGGCCTCTTTCACATAATACCAATTATTTCTTCAATCTTAATATAATCTAGAAAAATAGGAAAAATTAGAGGAAATATATCACTGGCTAAGTGGAGCTACTGACTTGTAGTATATATATGCTACAATATGCTACTTGCAATTTACAGGTATATATACCATATATTTGGAGATGAGGGAGGAGGTTATTCCAGTGGTGGCTTGTGATGGTTTTCTTTGAGTTGTCATGATAATGGATCTCAACTCCTTGAGTTCAGTGGTGTAACTTTTGGGCAGGTGCAATGAACATCATCACTCTAGATGTGAGAGCAGAAGAACTTAAATATATCTCAAAACTGTGGAAAATTAAAAGGTCTGTTTGGGATGACTTGTTTGGCATCACTTGACTTTGTCCATTACCAACACTATTGCTATCAAAACTTCCAATGCTGAAATCTCTCCCTCCTCCAGCCAATGAAATATGATTAAGTATTTTAGTTTCAAACAGTGCAAATGGTCATTTGTCTGAATTAAAAATTTGCATCATAGTGATAGTTAACATTTCAGAATATTTAATCCTGATTCTCATTTCATTGATCAGCTGATGAATTAAAACTCCTGCACTCCTTCAGCTTCTTATATGTGGAATTAAAGAGAATATCATAGTTAGACACAGCTCCTTGTACTAAATGTGTGTCTATATCACATGCTGGCATCATCTGAGATTTAAGAGGTCACTAACTTGGGTATGTGTTTCCATTATGTATGAACAGCAGCATTCTTTCTTGCATAAATACAAGACCAATTATTCTTATAAACCTAAGCTTGAAAAGCATGATCAGTGCCAATTCCTTAATGAACAGTATTTAACTCCCTGTTTGTGTCTTAATTTTGCTGATTGCCTTGGTGTCCTTCTCACTAAAGTGCATGGAAAGCATAACACAAGTAGTTTTTTATGAGGTAACAGCAGCAAAAACACGTGTGGGGAGGAAGGGAACATGCTTGTCGGTTTGTTTTTTTGTTCTTTTTGTTTTCCAAATCTATGAAAGTTGTCTGAGGTTAATTTTTTGTTCTACTGATTTGAGACATCAAAGAAAACTCCCTTGTTGGTACTAGTGAGATTTAATTTCCAGCTAGGTACTGGCTATGCCATTGAAGAGAAACCTGCTCAGAACAGGGAGGCTTTCTGAGTGCTGCAGCTTCTGGGAGTCTTAGATCAAGTAGGAACCTTGGAGGGAAAAAACAAAATTAAAAAATTGGACAGAAGTAGAATTTGAGAAGTTAAGGAATCACTGTACACATTCCCAGATGGTCTAGGAAAAATATGAAGAGGAATCAACCTGGCTATAGTTGTAGCATCAGAATGGACTTTTATTCCAGTTTAACTCATATTAGGATCTGTCTGAAGTAACATGGACAACATTCAAATGTCACATAAGGGGTACATGAAAAGTGTTTAATGAAATGAAAAATATAATTAATATTTAAAGGGTTGGTCCTGGTTTCTCCTGAGGGTCACTAAGTATGAGTACTCTGCCAGAAAAGAGAATTTGAAATACGGTGTTATTCTGTTTAAAACTGTGATGTGTTCAATAAGAATCTTTTTTAAAAGACTCCATACTTCTAAGCTCTTAATGATTATTGAATCATTAGTCTAATGTTTCCCCAGGGTCTTGTTGTAGAAACTTACAGATAAAATACCCACTTTCCACAACTTTAATGGTTTAGTAAGTAGTTCCTTCTTTGCAAAAACTTATGCAGGTTTGTCCTAACTGCACTTGCTATGAATTGTTTGATCGTCAGAAACAATGGTATCCTAATTTAAAAGATGTCATGAAGGGGAAAGTAAAGACTATTAATAGTCAATTTATGGCATTTCACTTAAATTCGGTATTTTTTTTAGACCTGTTTAATTTCTTCTTTGCTCTGTGTTTAAATATTACCACTTCAAACACAACTTTCCTTAACTCTTAAAGTGAATCTTAGCTGTCTACAATACCGTAACTTGTTTTAAAGAGTTATTTGCAGACTGTGTAGATCTAAGTAATGTGATGCTTCAGACAGGGCTGATGATCAGTTAATTATATTGGCACCTGAGGGATCGTTCATTTATTATGAGTTATCAGTCTTGAAATGAATGAGCCCCTTCACATTCAAGTTTTTCAGGTTCTTTGTGAATGCAAGGGAACACTTCTGCACCAAAGTGCTTGCAAAGTTTGCTTTTGCATAGAAAAAGAAACTGCATTTAGGGAGTTGAGCAGTTTGTCCACCTGTGCATGATATCAGCAGAACAGCAAACTTTTTTCCAAATTTTATTTTCAAACTCTTTTTCTGAGAGGTCCTTAGAATCTTGGGTTTGATGTACTGAAGAAATAAGCATTGCTAAACTGATGAAATGTGATAAAAATAATCTGGTAACCTGGAGAATTCTGAACTACACTTAAATCTGATGTGCAAGTTATCTGGTTTTTTTCTATATGATACAGCAGTTTGCTGTCTACAGTCCCATAGATACATACACTTTTATCATTACATGAAAAAGGGCATAAAGTCAAGCACTTAGTTTTTAGGAAGTGCTGCAATTAAGATGTGCCACTAGAAGTTATCAATTTTATACTGGTAAAAGTACCTGCTACTGTATATAATTAGAAAGCCATATTTCTGGAATCTTCCAGTGAAAAACAAAGAGAAACCAGAATATCAAATATCATTTGGTAGTTATCAATTAATTTGGAAAAGTAAAAGTAAAAAAGCATTGTTAAAATAAAAACGTTATAGTCTGTTATGCTGTTCTTCATAGTCATCCTCCAGGAGAACTCTAGGAAAAAATGGATGTGATTTGTGCCTGTCTGTCTCCTCCAGAAATACTAGAAGGTTCTGTCTTCAAATCAAAGAATTGCCCACAAATCTAGAAAGGTATCAGGATAACACAGAAAGGAAAAAAGAACATGCGAGTGAAAAAATGGACTGCACTAGGTCTTGATAATTTCTGACTGTTCTTTTCTAACCATTCCTGGGTTTCCTTTGGGAGCAAAAACTTGTGTGTAAAAGGTCAGGTTCTTTATCTGTTGAGATCAATGTCAACCTGTCCACCTACTTCAATAAACAGTGAATCATGTCTCAGATTTCCACAGCTGAGAATGGTATAAAAATACCACAGCTCTTGTGGCTTGCTCTCCCAGATTGTGGGAAGCAGGGAACACTTTGGTCAAGGCATCACTCTGTCACCAAAAAAAAATGTTGAACTAATTGTAAAAAAGCAGACCAGAAAAGAAGATGAGGCTTCTTGGGGAATACTTACTATTTATCTTAGAGCAGAGATGGAGAAATCTGGAGTTAATTCTCGTTGGTCGATAATGGGAAAGAACAGCTGAGACAGGAACAGTACAGTCTGTGCTTTACATGTGAAGAGCATGTTTCTTACAAGTCAGCTTGCTCATTGTGCTGCTGCAGCTAATGAAACCAGGAGTGCTTTGTGACAGGAATATGCCACAATTCCTATTCTTTCTGGGTGCAGAAGAGAGGACAGTATTTCACACTGGGTCTCAATCCCTAACCTGGTATGATGTGAAGGACTGCAGGGAGGTACAGAACAGTTCTGAGTCAGGGAAACGTCTACCCCGATTTAAAGCAAAAGGGTATGTGTATGTGCACAGACTTCCACTAAACACTGGCATTTATATTCCTCAATATCAAGATTTATTTTTTACTCATAAATATTGGCCTACAGCCTAACCACAGTCAATATTCACCCCTCAAATCAAGAATTTTTTGATGGCCGAGAAAGAAACTGATACTGCTTCTTAAAACACTAGTCTGAGCTGTATATGAAAATAGTATTGCTCTGGTACTTGCCAAGCTGTAATTTCCATATAAAGTGCTTCTGATACAGGATTATGTGTATGCCAAGTAACCAAATCATAATTTTATTCTTATGTTGATATATTTAACTTTTGCCTATGATGAATCTGTGGATATTGTGGGAAGAGCCCTTTGTTTACAGGGGAGTATGAAATGTGGTCTCAATTTTTGTTTTGGTTTTGTTGTTCCTTTAGCCTAAAAAGAATTCAGAATGAAAATACAGAGTTCCTTTTCATAAATGCAAAAACATAACAATTACATAGCCAATTATTTAGTAAAGATTAGGCTTTAAAAAAAATCTTTTGTCTTATAGTTTGTCAAAGAAGCTGTAAGATGAAATATGATCAAGAGCATTCATAATTTGAAACCTACTGAATGTTGAATGCTTTGATTTATAATTGATGCTTTAGATACATTATAAGTGTGGAAACTTCAGATAACTATGGTAGTTTACACATAGAAATAAAGGACTATGCACTAAAAGCTCTATTTTAATGGACCTGATCCTGTCAAAATATCAACATGCAAGAAATAATACTTCTAAATATTGAGTTCTATTTCACCATACTGATGAAATACTCTCAGGATAACAGAGCTTCTTGAAAAGTCATTTTTTCTAAAAGAGGCTTGTTGTGGTTCATAATTAAACAATCAATGCCATGCCTTAGAGATCTGTGATAAAGTAGATCCCATTTTGTCACTCAATATACCCCTGCAAACTTACTGACAGTAACTGTTCCATGGGCATATGACAGAAATTTGGGGATGAGTATAGTAAGAGTTCTGGTGTTTGTGCTGGTATTTCACTTTTTCTTGTGTTTAGGGAATTAAAGCTGAAATATGTGTATCCTCAAATGGAACATGAACAATTCCTCTAGAGAGGTAGGTTAATAAATGAGAACAAAGGGTACAAAGAGAGAATTGAAGCCTTGACAAAACAGGGAGATAGGACCACTGGTGCACCTCTCAAGGGTCAGCTGGGAACTGAGGCCTCCCAGTACCAAGGCATGGAAAAGATCTAAGGAGCTCCACATAAAAATGCAGCAGGTTCATCAGCACAATGTGTGTTTCAGAGAGAGAACTGCAGGCATAACTAAGGCAGTTCAAGAGGGCAGGATGGTACTCATTGCTGAAAACTCCAAATCCAGTGTTGAGCACTAATTAGTACTAGGCATGGTGTGGCATTTTGCAGTCTGTGTTTTTGAAGATTTCCTCAAAACTTACGTTCGAAGGACGGAAAAGATTCAATAAAACCTCAGCTTTTGATTTCCAGTTTAGCTTAAAACTCAGCCTTTTGTAATGTTACTGAAAACAAAGAGCAGATTTCTAATAAAGGAGCTAATTATTATTAAAGTTCTGGTGTCAGCAGAACACTTCATCCTCACAGACAGAAATGAAATAGTAGTTCACAGATATTTATTCTAAGTTTCCAATAAATACTTGGCAAAAATTCAATAATGTTCATTAAATACATAAATGGAAAAATTAAAAATAAAGATTTTTTCCCTTGTGATTTATTATATAGTGTTTTTGAAAAGCAAAGTTGAAGAAAGAAGTCATTATCTGGCAGAAAACGTACTTCAGAAATGTTAATTAAATTGTATAGTCACAAGCAAGCCAGTGAGAAAGAAAAAAGGTTCCCTGCTTAGAATCAGAAGCCATATTTATTCTGGCTGGATGCTTAAAGGCGTGAAAAGATTATTTGAGATATTAAAGTAAAATTTAAATAAAGCACAGAGAGTAATATTGCTAGATACTTTTCTTTTCGGGTTATACCAAAGGAGCAAGAATAGAAAACCCCATTAGGAGGTCTGTTATAATTAAGAAGTCAGAAATGAGCACAGGGAGGTTTTTGCAGGCACATCTGGGCACAATTACATTACGGAGTGATTACAGAAAGGGTGAAGTGGCACACAAGGAGCCCTTGTCCTTGTGGACTGATAGGAGCAAATGTCACTGGGAAACTCCCTGGGCTCCGGGTGAGTTGCTTCCCCTGTGGCAGAGCCTGACTCTGTAAGGACTTAGGGAGGGATCATGGCTGTAGGCATTGTGTCCAACCCTCCTTGCTGCCTGGTATTGGAGGAGTGTAGTTCTTAAATTATCAGATGGTCGTTGGGGAAACATGTTCCTCAGTGCTTCAAGTACATGAGGTTTCTGCACTCTGGGCACCAATGGCTGGGCTTGAAACCAGAATCCTTTTGCTATTGAAAAATAGTTTGCCTATTTTATTTTGTTCTTCATAACCCTGGATTTTGAGGGCTGTGTTTCTTCTGTGAGTCTAACACCTTGAGTGTTGATTCAAAAGGGCATATGAGAATTTTAGGTCCATTTAAAAACAAAAAAACCCCAACCCACAAAGGAAAAAAGAAAACCCCAACTAATAACAAACCAAAACTTTGATTCCTGTAGCTCATGATAAAATTACATAGCTCTTTTGAAAGTGCATTCCCGTCAGTGTAATGGGAGTGTAGTTTATTTCTCAATATAACTGCAACACCCCCAGCCCCACATTGCTTAATTCAGTACAGCTTCTAAGTAGCACTGAGCTCTACTTTAGGGAGAAAAACAACCCAAAACCTCTCTTTATATTGTACTTCAAAATGATTATTTATTTTAAAAAGTTATATTAAAAGGACTCCTCAGAAGGGTTTTCATCTGCTTCGGGACACCTGGTTAACATTAAGAACAGTTTACCAAAGAGTTTTGTGTAGGGATACAGAGCTTACTCTGAGAATTTAATCACATATTTTACCAGCCTTGTGTGGGTAGTTCAGCTGTGCACATGAATGTTCCTGAGTAGGATTATTGTAGTTCTCTCTAAGAAGGTACGTAGATTTCTTTTTTACATTGCAGTGTTTTGTAGCACTTTTTAATAATAAATACTCCTCTTCTCTGAAGGTGCTGCTTCATACAGCTAGAGCTTTCAGATCAGCATCATTTATTGGCAGTGATTGCTTGTGCTGTGGTTTTAATAAAAAAAGTATCAGAGGATCGTGTTCTAAAGTAAAATTGTATAGGTATATTCTGCACAGGCTCTTGTTTTCTAAAACTTGACATTTGTAGAAGTTATTTGAATAGTTTCAATGAGCTTACTGATCCATTCACAAGGACTGCTTGTCTCCTCTAATGTGAGTGGTATGTTTAACAAATCTGATGTGAAATAACTTTCAACCTAAGGAAACTAATGCAGTAGTTTGTTTTTTTTTCTATGATGAACTGAGAGACTGTGTAACATTGTTCCTGTTCATTTTTGAACATCTTTTAGATAAGAGATGAAGGGGTCAAATTTTTCTTTTAGTTGTTTCTGCATACAAATGTTAACATTTATACATAGAATTGGTGCCAATTTTGGCCATTTTATTCCCAAAACTGCAGTCATGTATAAAGCTGGAAATTGGCAACAAAGTATGCAATGGCAGATTTCTCTTGTGGTAGTGATTGCTTGTAAAAGGAATATTTGGGGAGTATTTTGTTTGGCAGAACAAATTTGGATTTAAAAAATCTCAACTCTCTAACAACTTCCAACTTATTTTAATTTAGGTGATGGGAAATGTCCAATTAACTGGCACATGCATTTCATTCCCATTGCAGAGGCATAAATCGAGAATAAATAACAAATAATAACAAATAATGGGTTTTGACACAGTATGTAGAAGAAGAGAGGACAGAGAGAGAAGGGTCTGTTCTGTAGGCATTCTGAATGTCTTGTAATTTGGCTGGTTGGGATTGAACTGTACTATTGCTGTGAAAACTGAAGACACAAGGTCATGGGTCCTGAACTGAATTGCATGCAGGATAACAGACCCAGATGCATCCAACACTGTGACACAAAGTTGACACTTTACACTTTTTTTTATAAATACAAAGCAAAATAGAGCTGACTAAGTGTCACAAATGATGCCTAAAATGAAATAAGGGTAGGTATCTAAAACCATCTGTAAAAGTCTTTGGAAATTTTCAATGATATTTCAAACTCTACTAGTTTTTTTGGGTTTTCTTTTTATTTCTATAGATAAAAGGAATAAAATTGTACATACTTTTAACTATCACTGTATAATTAAAAAGGTAAAACCAAAGCTACAGCTGATTTTGGTGTGGATAGCCAAAATAAAAATATATACAACCAAAGTAAATTTTAAAAAAAGGTGAGCTCACCTTTCTTTATTTTCATTTTCTGATGTAGTTTGATTGTATTGCTGTGCTACTTAAACTGTTCTTGCTATCTTAAAGAGGCATCATTCTGCAAAACTTGCTCTAGGCTTCACTATTTCTAATTATTCTCCTCTTTTAAGAGATGTCACTAATATTTGTTCCTTTACTTTCCAGGGAGTTGAAGGTATTTTCAAAAACTGTCTAGATAAAACCTAAATGTCAGCTTCTCTAAGGTAGTTAAGTGCCAAGTTCAGCGGGAGTTAAATGACTTATAGAAGACAGAAACACCTTTGGAGAGAGGGGCTTAAGTGCCTTTTCCTATCTCAAGGAAAAAAGAGACAAAGGCCTTCTATAATTCGTGTTTCATAGACACAGATGTGCTTTCAGTACAGTAATTGCAAGTCTGTAGAGCCTGACAGAACTTTGTTTGTAGCATAAAACTATAATGTCTCTCTTTTGAAAATAATCATAGTCAATAAGCCCCTGAATAATGTGCTCCATGCTCCAGGTGTTCTCTACTGGGATGATGTGTTCTTTGTTTGTGTTTGTGGGTATAGAGGTAGTTAGGGGTGGAAAGGACCTTTCCCCCTTTCTACCCTGCTGTGTGCTAGCAAGTTGTGATAGATCTTCAGGGGAAGTGTGCTGCAACCACAGCAGGGAAGGCTTGGGTTGCTAGCAAGCAGCTGTTTGCCTTGTCTCTTCCCCCGGCTACTTTTTGGGGACCTTTTCAGGATTGCAATCTAATATTGGCTCTACCCACGACAAAAAGACCACAGTTCCTTTATTTGTAGTGAAAGCTCTTCTGGCTCAAGTTGACCCTTGGTTGTCACAGTGTCTAACACAGCCTTGATTCTGAGTATGACGTTAAGCTTTCTCTGCTGAAAAAAAAATACAAAACTCTAATGTGGCACTATCTGTACTTAGAGGGGCCTTGCAGTTGCAGACCAAATGGAAGAAATAGCACTTAGCACGGCTGTACGCTGTCCTGCAAATTCCAGCAATACAGTATTTGGCTTTGACACAATTTTTCTCTAAATAGGTGAAGTGACAACAAACACCTTCAAAGCAGTTTGTTTTAAGTTCACTCTTTTCTGCTGAGTTTTAGGAGAGTGCCAGGAGGGGATATAGTGATCTACCTCTGGGGATTAATATGTTATATCACATCTGTCTGCCTAATGCAGAGGAATCTCTGGTAATGTCAAGTGCCTGACACTTCAAAGGAAGCTAGAAATCACCAGCCAAGATATTTATAGAGGCCTTCTATAGGGAAGTGTCTTAATGTCTCCAGATCAGTAGCTGCCTTGGATCTGAAGCAGTACAAGTAATTCTGCTTTTATTATCCATTCCAGTGCCTTGTTAGTCTTCCTTTTTTTTTCTTTTCATTCTGATTGGTCATATGAAATGTGCAGGAGGGCACTACTTGTAGGTAAGTTGACTCAGTGTCACATGTCAGTCACTGTAGAGAAAACCCAAGTGTAAAAGAAGAAGAGAGAGAGACAAGCAGGGAAGAGCAAAACAGATCTCCTGCAGGGCAGGACAAGATGCCTGTGTGGCCTCAGTACAGTGGGTCTTGAACTTCAGTTGTGTCATTGAGCTGTGCCTGGGCGTCCAGCTCTAACCCAGGCAGTGGGAGATTTCAGCGTTTTCTGAACATATCCAGGTGGGCACAGCCAGGCAGGGTTAAGCGAGTCGAGATGTTTAAAGGTTGTATTCTCTGCTCCATGACGGGGAAATGTTTTGAGAGCAAGAGGCATTCACAGAGGCCTGGTAGGTGCTCTCTTGTCAAACTGCTTCAGAGAACAGGGAGAGTGTGTAGAGTGTGGAGAAAAGGGTAAAATGTTTTTTTCAAGAATGGAATGGTCTATGTAGCGCTGGGTATGCTGGCATCAGCCAAACATATCCTGGGCTGCATCAAAACAAGGCAACAGGTCAAGGGAGGTGGTTCTGCCCCTCTACTCTGCTCTGGTGAGACCCCACCTGGAGTGCTGCATCCAGCCCTGGGATCCCCAGCACAGGGAGGACATGGACTGCTCCAGAGGAGGATCACCAAGTTGATTAGAGGGAGAGAGCACCTTTCCTATGAGGAAAGGCTGAGAATTGGGTTTGTTCAGACTGGAAAAGAGAAGGCTTCGGAATGACCCAATTGTGGCCTTCCAGTGCCTGAAGGGAGACTGTAAGAAAGACAGAGAGGAGTTTTTTACAAGAGCATTCAGTAACAGGACAAAGGCAAGGGGTAATGGCTTCAAACTGAAAGGGAGTATGTTTGGATCAGACATTAGGAAGAAATTCTTTACTGTGAGGGTGGTGAGGCAGTTTTCCTGGAGAAGCTGTGGATGTCCCATCCCTGAAAGTGTTTAAGGTCAGGCTGGATGGGGCTCTGAGGAACCTGGTCTAGTGGAAGGTGTTCTGACTCATGGCAGGGGTGAACCAGATGATCTCTAAGATTCCTTCCAACCCAAACCATTCAATGATTCTATGACCATTTATAGAATTTCTGTTACTTGTGCTGCTTAGGGTATAGCTGCGCTGTGCAGGGCTGTACAGAGCAAAGAGGTTCAGGTTGCCTCCAAGGTCTCAAGGGGTGGAGCACTATAGATATGGTACTGTGATACTGGTCTCTTATACAGATTTTCTACAGGATTTTAGTGAAATACTTGGCTCAAGGAGCATTTCAGGCAGCTCTCAGCACAGCACAGCTGGCTCTGCAGCACCCTCTCCGTTGTGTTTGAGTTCCTGATTGAGGCCAGGCTAGAGCTGTCCTTTCCAGGGCTGGTGGCTCTGCCTAGTTGTACGGTTTGCTGTGGATTTCAGATGAGGCCACAGGTAAGCAAGGTGGGAGTCTGATTAGTTTGGGACCAAGCCCCATGACAAGTACCAAATGAATGTAACAGGGCAAAAGCATCCCTAATACCATGATTGAGTTTTATGCATTGGAGGGTGCTTTGCGTTTCCCTCTCACAGTGGTGCAGCAGTCTCTACACAGCTGTGAGAAGTCTGTACTTTGGAGCAGTGCCAGTCCTGCTGCAGCACAGTTACAGGGAATTAAAATCCATGTGCATCTCTCTATCCAGATGTTCTTTCGCTTTACTTACATTGAAAATGTAGATGATGGAACATAAAATGTATCTCTCTGCTGATGTTGATTTAGCACCATATCAAAATTTATTCTAGCAATTAAGTGCTCAGTGGGCATTTTAAATTATTTTTGAAATACTAATATGATGCTGAGGTTGCCATGTCTGGAAAAACTGAGGATAATTTTGGATTTGTGTTTGTACCAATTCAGAATGAGGTCAGCTTCTACTAGTTTTGCAGTGTAGTGCAATTGTGTTGTCTTTGAGGATCTGCACATACCTGTGTTACTGCTCATTTTCTTCTGGAGTGGCTTCAGAAGCTGGTACTGTGATAGTAGCAGTGATACCACCCTGTAACCAAAATACCTTGTGCTGCATAACTTTTTTTTAACTGAATCATGCTACTTTCATAGACTACAATTTGCCCTTACTCTAAAGGTTATTTCTCATCCAGCCTGGACTTCTAGAGGACTCTGTTTTTTATCTTGGGTTTTGTTTTGGCCAAGAAAAGGCCATCTTAGTATGTTTTCTTCTCTTCTGTATGTGGATATAGTTTTATGTATATATTTTCTAACAAAAAGAAAACTTTTTATTTTATAGTAATATTTTCTCAAAATGGCACTATCAATTATTAATCTTTTACCTGGTTTAGCTAGTGCAAAAAAAATTATTACTTGTGTAAGACAGTAAGACAAAACACAAATACTTACAACTTGTGAAAATTTAGAACAAAACCAGAGCCTTCCTACCAATGAATTCTCAGCTTGGTGCTTGGACTGTAGTTCATGTGAAGGAGAAGCAGCTTTGCTTTTCTTACTCATACACCAGTGCACAGTACCATGCAGAGAGAGTCTCTGCCTGTGAGAGGTGAGGAGTACTGAATGTTTATTTTAGTGTTTAGGTGATGTGAATCTTATTGTCTTCTCTAAGGAGAAAGGCTTGTAAACTTTATTCTCCTCTTTGCCTGCTGAACTTGTAGCTTTCAGGTCTCAATTATTTTCAGTTCTGTAAGCTTGCATCAATTCTGTAAGCTCACATCATTGTGATGCTGTTCATTAATTTGTTTTTAATGAATTTGTACAGCTCGCTGTTGTCTCATCCAAGGCTTTGTAACATTTTTTATGGCTGAGATGAAAACATGAGCTTGGCTTGAAGATAACCCTTATTTTAGGAGCGTCATCATTAATCCATTTGTCCTTTTTAGCTTTGTTTGCCTAAAAACTGCAATTAGGCATCCTTGAGAGGGAAAAAGTATTTCTTTTTAAAAAGAAAACTCCAAAATGAAATTTATCTTCTTGTGACCCACTTTGTCACTTTGAAATATAAATTTCTTGGGCCTCATCAATACAGATTTTTCCAGATGAATTAGTTGCTGTCATCTTTGTCTTCCTGGAAAGAACCTGGGTTTTCAATTCGGTGGCTGAACGCAGGGCATGGATGACTGATTGTGTAGTGGTGCTGTGCAGGATCTTACAGCCCATCATTTCTGGCAGACTTGGACACTACTGTCTTGCCATACTAAATTGTGGGTTATCTACAGTTAATGCAGTGAATTAGGAAAAGCAGGGTTGAAACTTTCTTCCCTTGGAGAAAAATTCTACAGCCTGTTCAGGTGCCCAAAATACAATTACATAAATTAATCTTTCTACACTGGAAACTCTTTATTCAAACTAAGCAATAATGTTGTGTTTTAACCTTCTTTAATGCCTTAGCTGTCTGTGGTTAATTTATAAGTAGTTGGTTGAGACACAGGTTGTATGCTTGGATGACTACACAAAATGCTGACACTTCTAAAGACACCTTTCAAGTGAAAACGTGGGTGTTTCTCTTGTCTTTAGAGACTGACTTCTCTTTTTTTTAGACTAACAGTCTCACTTCAGATGAAGGACAAGGATATGTTTTGGTTAAATCACTGTAATACTCCTGAAAAAGAATTACTTTCTCTAGGGTAATGGTGAATATATAAATAAAAATAAGGCGTGCCTAAGCAACAATTTAAAATCTAGCATGTTTTTTTGAGGTGAACAAAGCAAGAGCATACATAGTTGCTTATGGTGGTGGTACATTGCAATGGTTTAGTAATGAGACTTTTGTAAAGGAAGTACTAATCTTCACATTTTCCTGAACCAGAGTCAACAAATATGTAATCATTAGTGTCTATACACAGCTCTATTACAAAATACAGATCTGTCTGATCTGTCTCCTGCTGAGTTAAGGAGGCAGTTTGTAAGGTCAGCATAAAAAATCCTCATGCATGATACATTTATTTAATGTTTTATTGCTAAAATCAACCTACATTTCTTAATTCTGTCAGTTTGCAGAAAGTATCCTGAATACAAGTCTTCTCTCCTCGAGTCTAATAGAAACAAATTCTGAACTTCTCTTGTTTAACAACTGGGTAACCTCTTGCATCAAGATTAAACACTTTGTTTTGTCCCCAGGCAGTTGTATATTTATTACTCTTGAGGCAGTGGTATTTGAAATAAATAGAATTGAAAGATCCTGAGAAATGGTTTCTGAAACACATATATTGAGTTATTTTCTCCTATGTGAGCAGAAAATGCTTCTGATGCTTCTCCCTGCACCCTTGAAAAGGAAAATAGCTGATATAAAAATATCACATGATGGGGTGGTGAATAGGTAAGCATTTTTGTTCTTAGTCAGTGAGGATTTTTGCTGCTTATTGTCCTGAAAATAATTAGGTTATCTTTATGGAATGTATTGCTATTCACTAAAGGTAACATAGGTAAGGGCATAATAAAGGACAAAATAAAAGGAAACAGAAAAAAAATCTCTCCTTTTCTACCCTAAAAAGGTACAATATGAAAAAAAAATAATCCATGGCTTGTAAATAGTCCTTAAAGACTTCTCAAGATTCAGATATATTTTAGGCTGGTGACAGGGCTCATTCCTTCTTCCGGATCAAAATAACAAATGCTCACTAAGAGAAAAAGTTCTTTTATGTTATAACGGAAACAATTTCCATATAGCTTTTGTGTGTGTGTACACATATTCATAAAATATGGATTAGCAGCACTAGGTATTCAGCTAAGTAAATATTCATAAAATAAAGGTGGAATTGATATGCATTTCCCAATAGAGAGTTAGAAGCATATTTTGATTTCATAGTAAAAAATACAGGGAAAGAAAGCACTTTCTTTTGTCTGCACATTTTTTATTCCTCATTCTCATTGTGTTGATTCTGCTGGCAAAGACTTTCTTTCCTGAAATTTTGAATATACAGTATTGCTAATATTGTTAAATGTGGAAGAATAAGGCATATTGCTTAAAACATGAAATAAAAAGAATCCAAATTGTCTTTTTTTCTTTGCATTCTCACTTATGTCTTTGGGGTACATTAAAGCTGCATGTTTAAGTTTGTCTTTATAACTATAAGAGGTAGATATTCCTTTTTTAAATTAAATCCTAAATTCTCAGAAGTGTTAGCAATATGTGCTAACAAGTATTGGAAGACTCAATAAATAAATAAAGGATGACCCAAAATGTTTGCTTATTGTTGCTTTTTGCAACACTGAAACTCCTAATTTATTTTGAATAGTTACTGTCACTCACTACATAATGGCTTTTTTGGCACCCCTTACAGATGATTCACTATTAACCTCTGATTTATGCTAAATTTAAGGAAATAAGATATATGCTGCAGTCCTGAACTGCATACTTATAGGTATGCCTGACATCTTTCTTTGCAGTACAAAGATAATTTAGAATAATAAAATGGAATTGTTTTTGAATAAACCCCAAATTAAGTGGATGTTCTAAAGCTTTACCTGAGAGATCTCAAGAGTGGCCCTGTTTCAAGCAGCACATTGAATCCGGGAAAAATTACACTTTGGTATCCAAACAGCCAAAGTTTTATTAAAATCAACTCCTTGAAGTAAAACAGAATGCAAATAGATTTTTTTTGTTATTGTTTTCATTTAATGTCTAAAGAGTTGGCTTAGGCTCCTGATTTTTAGAAACAAAATTATTAAAACCCAGTATTGAAAAATATGTGTTCCTAGAATTAGTTTTTAATATAATAATGGTTTGGATTGTGTCTTGGTCTTTACCTGAATTCCTGTTGATATTGCTTCTTTGTTTCTGTTGGGTCTGTTCATTAAAAACTATTTCATCCCCTTCTTCTGTTTTACCCCTTTGCTTGGGTCAGTTGTATCTGGCAGCCTCCAAGCTTAGAATACGGGCTTAACTGTGCACGTATGGAGCAGGCAGCTCAAATCCTCATCCCTCACTTCTCTTTTGGTGTTTTGTCCTTTGAACATAGAAAGTTCCTTCCAACGGCAACCGTATTTTGGACAGTCAGGAAATACAAGGTCTTTGTTCTACTTATTTTATGGATTTTACCTGATATATTAATGCGTGAATTAATATGTGCATTCAGTAGTGTAATTTCAGCGTGTTCATTGCAAATAAGGAAAAGAAAAACAAAACCATCTTTGGCAACTGGCACGGAGCTGGGGTGAGACAATAAATAGTTATGTATTTAAAAGAGATTTTATTATTTCAGAGCTGTTAGAAAAAAGATGACCATTGTCTTGTAGCTTGAATTTTTTTTCTAAATTACATCTTCAACTGGATGCCACTGATCATTTCCACACACTGAATAAATTAGAATCACCATATAGTGTGGCAGCAATCTCCACTAACACAGCTTGTTGATACCTGCTTGTTGAAGTCTATTATTTAAAATAATTCCTTTGGCTTTGTCAATGTTTACACAGGCCAGCATCATTAATGTTGACTTAGGGTTATCTCTGTGTTCCATAACTAGAATACAGAACATTTTTATTGATTTCTTAGCCACACTCTTCTACTTTACTATCACTAAATGAATTTTGATTCATAAAAGAAAAACCCTGGGAGTCAAATGTCAGCTATTATCCAATAGATTGGTCTCTGCTGCAAGTAAAATAGCCTGCATCTCATCTTGAAAATATAATGTATATGTCTTCTCTGAAAGAATTTCAATAAAATATTGATGTAACTACTTTTTTTGTTTTATATGATAAGGTGTTTTGAAGATACGGATGAGAACACAAAACAAAGCCTGGAGTCATCCTGTATCTTGTTTTGAGGATTTTGGAGCTTTTCATTGGGCATTAATAGTCATAAAATGTTGGTGTTTTATTTGTGCTAATAAGAAAATAGTCTTTGGTATTGTCTTGAGTGATCTGTCTTAGTAGATTTTGTGCTGAGAGTTATGATCAAGCCAAACCAAGCCTAGCAACAACCAAAACTATACACACTCCTCTGGATATCACATTGCTTATTTACATCCCATTCAGGTACCCTGCTTTTAAAGAATGTGTTTCTACACAATGCTTTTAATTTTTACTCCTAAATGTGTGTCTAGGTAATATGTGTAATTAGATTGTTTTGTTTTGTTTAAAGGCAAGTTTGTAATTTTATACACAATCTAATATGATTTTCTCTTTATACCTCCCAACCTGAGAACAGATAAATAAAGGTAGCTTGTAACAAGAAGGCTGGTGCCACCTGGAAAATTTGGACACCATAGGAGTTAGAAAAATATTGGTTTACAGGGACTTGTGCACTTGCAAACAGATGCATTGGAATTTATGTGTTGGTTTTTTTTTTTAATTTTGAATGTGTTTTTTTCATTTTGACTCAAATAGAATAAAAATAATTGTAATCCCGGGGCATTTAGGATTCTCTGGGGATGGGTCATGATGATATGGAGTAGTATAGCTGTAAATTTTTATTGAAAATGGTATATGCTCATTTCATCTACCATAGTGACATTTTACCAGCTATTGGCTCACAGGAGAGAGAGTGAAGAGAGATGTTTACCAAACAGATACCCTCAGGGACAGTGACAGAGTCAGCAACAGATTTATGACCTTCTGCCCACAATGCTTTGGATGCAGCCCAGGACATGTCTGGTTTCTGGGCTGTGAGCTCACGTTGCAGCTCCTGTCCAGCCTCTCACCCACCAGCACCCCGAAGTCCCTCTCAGCAAGGCTGCTCTCGATCTGTTCATCCACCAGCCTGGATCAACAGCCAGGGTTGCCCCAACCCAGGTGCAGCACCTTGCACTTGGTCTTGTTAAAGCTCATGAGGTTCCCATGGGCCCGTTTCTCAGGCTTGTCCAGGTTATCCTTCAGGTGTGTCAATCACCTTGTGTCATGAGCAAATTTGCTGAGGGTGCCCTCGATCCCTTCATCTGCATCATTAATGAAGATATTCAGTAACACTGGTCCCTGAGGGACACCACTTGTCACTGATGTCCATTGGGACTCTGAGCCATTGACTACAGTCCTCCAGATGTGACTGTCCAACCACTTTCTTATGCACCTAGCAGTCAATTCATCAAATCCATCTCTCTTCAATTCAGAGAGAAGGAGCTTGTGGGGGACCGTGTCCAAGGCTTTGCAGGAATCCAGATAAATGACATCTGTAACCCTTCCCTTGTCCACTGGTATAGTCACCCCATCACAGAAGGCCATTTGGTTGGTCAGGCAAGACTTGTCATTGATGAAGCCTTGCTGGATGTCCTGAATCACCTCCCTGTTGTCTATGTGCCTTAGCAGAACTTCTAGGAGGACCTGTTCCATGATCTTTCCAGGCACAGAGGTGAGGCTGACAGGTTGGTAGTTCCCAGGATCCTCCTTTGGACCCTTTTTAAAGATGGGTGCAATGTTTCCCCTTTTCCAGTCACCTGGGACTTCAGCTGACATAAATCATGTGACTGTACTTCAGTCTTTTAATTCTTTTGCAGAAAGCAAAGGCAAAATGTCTGATTTTCATGGAACAAATGAAAAAATTATGATCACTAACATTGCAGTGAATATTAAATGGATATATAATAACTGAACATTAGGAAACAATTAGAAAAAGTGCCTAGACATTAGTAATTCATGTCCTATTCATTGTACCAACATTGATCATGTGAAGGAAGTGTGATGTTAGTTACATTTTAACCATTCAGTGTTGAAGAAGGACTAATTATTTTCAATCAGAGATGGGAAGGATCCAGTTTTATAAAAAAATCATGGAACGTCCAATTTACTCCACAGTGTTTTCATAGGAAACATGTCTGCCAATACCGGTAGGACTGTGGACAAAATCACAGCAATTTTTTGTTTCAACTCTTACAGAGAAGGTAGACATACATTCCAGTCCCCCCTGAAGATAGAAGTTGCACATTCCTCCTTGGAAAGTCGTCTCTGATCTTGCACAGATGCATGCCTGAGAGCAAACCTGAAAGTTAATGCCTTCTTCATAGGAAAGGATTTCTTCTTGGGCGGAGGCTGTATGTAGAGGTTCAGACAAAGAGCTCAGGGATTTAGAGCTCGGTGGAACAGTTGTGAATTAGAGAAGCAGGTACTGAAATACTTCATGGTCAAGCTGACCAACTCCCAGGCTCATTTGGATGTTTTGTAAGCGATAGTTTTGTTCTCCAGGCAAAGAACCTCATAAATGCCTACAAACAAAGAGGTGGATCTCTAGGGACTTCTCTGTTATCCAGGTGGAGTTCTGTGAGCTTTTCTTCCTGAACTGGGACCCTTTTGAGGGACTTGGCACGCATGCTTTGGAAATAGCATATGTCTCTCTTTTTTGTGTATTTTGCCATAACTTGTGGTTTAGGAGACCTCAGATCAGTTATAATGATATGATCAAAACACAGGACAGCTGCACAATCAGAATTGCAGAGCTAAATCTGGGATGATTTAAGGGGTGATTTCACTTTGAAGTGCTTGTGAAAAGCTTAAGAACATGGGTCCATATGAGTGTAAACAAAGCCCACTGTAGCTTTTTGGCTTCCTATTTCTCTGGCCACATTCCATGTTAGAGGAAGGCAAAAATCAACTTGTAAGCCACAGTAAAATTCACTTAGAATTGCGTCAAGTTTACTTTGGTTTATTGTCTTTTTTGTAGCCTGTGAGCTTGGTTTATTTATGTTATTCAGGGGCAAAAGTAACACCTGTTTTCTGTGGTGGATTGGTTGATTTAAATTCACAGAAACCACAACATGTTCTTCCTTCAGTATCCGCTCCAAGTGGATGTTTCTTGTTATATTGTCTTCCTTAGTTTTATATAGTATTGATGAAATTGAAAATCAGTGACCTGACAAAAACAAAATAATACGGCATGAAAATTGCTACCATGATTTCATGCTGTGTTAATGCAAGGATGTCATTCCCGCTTCAGAATAATAACAGTGTTTTGCTTCTGAGCTTACAGCATCTCTCTGTCCCTCTCTTCCTCTGCCCAACCCCCCTTTTCCTTTCTAAAGGAGCGTTGATGCCACAGTGAAATTGTCTTTAATCACATCTCTTGGCTGTTTGTTAGAGAATAACCACTACTAACAGTTAAGTTTTTGAAATAGACAGTGGAATCTCTGTATTCCATAAGCATATGCCAAAATGCAGAAAGAATCAGGCTTAACAGGCACCATAACATGGCTAATTGCAGGATCTGGGACTTTTTTAGTCATTCTGCCTCAAAGAACCATGACCCAGGCTGCTTGGCAGCACTCTTTGAATTCCCACAGGGCACTGGTTGTCCTGGAATATGCAGAAGTGTTATTTGCTCTCTGTCTCAACAATTCCTGTTATCCTACAGGTGCCAGAAAAAATTCAAGGAAAAAACCCAAATTCTGACTAACATACTCACTGAGCTTGCAATAGTGTGATCAAGTTTCATATCTTAACTGATTAGAGACCACCTTATCCAACCTTCCCAGCTTGTGAATGATTGTAGAGCCTACAAAATTTGATGTAAAAATTCTAAGTTTTATATCAAAGGTTAGAAGGCACTTGGCAAATTCTGCCACACGGGAAGAGTGTCTTTCAGATCGCAGGTACTTGTTCAGACTCTGCCCTCTCTGTTCAGTGAGGGAAGGAGCAAATACTAAGTCTCAAGCTAAAGGCCAGCATTAGCACCAACTTCACTTTGTTTTGTCTATTTCTTCATTGCTTGCAGAAGAGGGTGAGCCTGGCTGTGTGTATGGAATGAAATGGTCATCTCTACTGTACTTCATGGTGGAGAAGGAATGGGAACAGAAAGAAACAGAACACTGTGCCCTCTCCTCATGCTCTACCTGACTGACTTGTCAGAATAGAGGTCAATTTAAACAAACAAAAACAATAGATGGATTATTGCATTTAAGGCAGTGAGCTGAAGGACTGCTGATATAAAAACCTCTCTGTCTATATAGTTGCTTTTCAGCTGAAGCATTCACCCACACTACCTGAGGTCTGAACCAGTTCAGATTCTTTTTTCACAAACAAGGAGTTTCCTCGACCTCGTATATCTTGGTTATTTTAGGCAGAAAACAATTTATGATTGAGCGAGTCAGAGAGAAAATACATGTGAGCCTGAGGTTTAATGGTTTGTATTCACCTGAGGGTTCCAGTTTCCATGCTAAAGACAGCTTCAGCTCTAATGTCAGCTTTTGGCACAGGGATTTGAAGTTCTCTTCCCAGCTAGGTGGCTGATAAGCTGCAGAATTCCCCAGTTTAGCACTGTCCTCTGTAATTCCATAGCCTCCATGAGGAGAATGGGAAATGTCCTGATGGATATGGTAACCTACCTCTTTAAAGACAGATGGGAATATGGGGTTGAGTTCTCTGAGAATAAGAAATAATTCAAGTAGCCTGGACGAGTGTTCATACTGTGCACTGTTTTGTGGGGGTGAATAAGAGGTACCTCATCCTGTAGCTTACTTAAAAAAACAAGGACAACCTCTCTTTTATTTTGAAAGAGGTAACATTGGTCACTTCTTAGTTAAGACTGAGATTTTTGTGAGCTCACACTTCTGTTCTGGATGTTTCTTATTAGTAAATTGAAAATATTCTTTACTGAACAGGTCAGATCTTCTCACCAGCCTGGTTGTCATTCTGTCATGTTCTCTTCCAGAATGATGTTCAAAATTTTCAATCTCTATCTGACAGTACTAGGACAAATATAGAAGAGGTGATAAAGGAAAAAAGTCTCCTTCCAAAAGAAAATTTCTATTTGCTCAATTAATTTTATTTTGTAACCAAGTGCTTGAATTCCACTGGTAACTTTTGTTTGCCTTTGAGGGTGCTGGAAGCTCTGTGTGCTTTGTGTTGCTAACGGTGTTGTGTGCCTCAGTTTTAGGTTTGTTTCTTAAACTGCTCTTGTTTGTTGCCACTGTTTTTTCTGGTTGTTTAGCATCTTTTGTTTGTTTTCCTCCCCTGCTGCCTTTCTGTCCTTGCAGCTCTCTGTGGGTTTTTGCTATGAACTGCCCATCTGATGGGTTTCCTGCTGACTTTACTTGATTGCTGGAGCTCTGGCAGTAGCTGCACTGAGCACTGGAGCACCATCCGAGGGCTCCACGCTGTCTGGTGGGAGGCCAGGTACTCCAGCCACTCGGCTCCAATGTCTGATTTAGTCCATCAGCCAGCAGCATTGAAGGGATCCTCCGAGACTGGCTGGTATCAGCCAGACTTTGGATGAAAGGAATTTTTTGGTCTGTTCTTTCATTTTTCCGTATGTGTGCCGGAGGATCCTCTAAGTGTGGTTATTTAGTGATTTGGATTTTGTTGTTACAGCAGCATAGGAGATTGCTGTAACTTCAAATGAAGGTATCCTAACCTAAGTACAGGAATGTTATGGAAGCACCTTGGTTGATTCGGTTTTTTTCCAAAATGTGATGAGGGTTTTTTTGTGAAAAATGTTTTTTTTCACCACAGATAGAATGTTTTCTGTGAACATGCTTTGTTCATAATTACTTGTTCTGAAAAACAAATTTTTATTCCTCATGGAAACATGAGGCGAAAAAAGTATAGAGTTTAACATTCTTTATGATAGAATTTAAATTTACCATAAAATTAAACCTTGCAATGGAATTACATAAATCGATTTATATCCTTTGTGGAGGCATTAATTCAGTATTGCATCTTCTTGAATTTTGAAGAAATTTTTTAGTATAAGTATATATATAGGTTGGCAGTTAACACTGGGATGGAGATAAAAGTCAAAATATGTGTTTTATATGATAAACTTGCTAATACATTTAATCAATATAATTGTGTTTTACGAATATGAAGGCACAAGAGCTGCCCACATGCTGTATGAAGACCGAGTAATAGTGTCCAACTAAACAGTGTAAGCAAAGTAGGAAGGGGATGGAACAAAAAATAATGATAAATACAGCGATTGATTGCAGGTATTATACCAGTACACTTGTACTTTGATTTTTGACATTTCTTTTTCACTTCTTTTTATCATGGGAGAGAGCTTTTTTAGAGCTTACAGAGTTTTGAAAATATTTTAATGAAATGTTTAAGGGAGTATTTTTTAGTCATCAAGAGGAAAGGCAAGATCATAAAGGGAAAGGGTATGGTGAGTAGAGGAAGAGGGAGAGCTGGAAGATAGTGCAGGAGGAAGGTGGGGTGAGAGTGAGAGTGGGGGCAGTGGGAGGAAAATATCCTGCAGGTTTTGTTCTTTGTAAGAAAGTGTGAGGTCAGGGAGATAAAGGATAGTCCGAATGGTTCCTATTTTCTTCCTTTTCCACCAGGGAACTCTTAAAACTCCCTCTGTGTCTATGCAGTGGCTCTATAATGGTCATGTTCATACCTCCTTAGTTTCTGAGAAATCAAACCTACACCTAGATGCAGATTTCAGACTCTGTGGTTGGATCATTTTTTATTTCTTGGTGACAGTAGTTTTCTTCCTGATCATTTACAATTCTCCCACATCTAGGGATGCAAAAAGAATACCTTTTCTAATGCCAGATTAAGTGCTAAAAAAAATTCACATTTAGAACCAGGTGGGGAACCGTGAAGCGCACAGATGGTTCCAAAGAGAAGCGGTGAAGTTTTAATTAATTTTTTTTTGTTTCTATGTAATTTGTCTTTCAATTCAAATGTAAGAATAGGTTGTATTCAAATACACTGTGAACAAAATGGGTAATTTCACATTTGGGAGAAAAAAATCAGGTTAAAAAAAGGTGTGTATTATTTAATGGGCTTAATTTATTATTGAAACAATGTGTCTTGAAATGTGGTTATTTGTTGCTGGAACCCTATATTGCACCTGGATATCCTCCTAAAAGAAACAGCAGTTGAACCAGAATATTTTGATTGGATGCAGAATTTCTCAGATTTTAGGGGAATTCTATAGAAGCAGTCAGACCAGATGAACATATTTGTACTTTCTGTCTTTTTAATTCCTGAAGGCACACTGTGCAACAGCTTTCCAAGTCAGTTGTAACAATTAAATTAGGCCACTGGGTCCCTAAATCAAGTGCTCCAGGCCAGACTGGAGACAGAGGCTGCCCTTCCACTCTTCCCAAGGCTTCCTGAGCTGTGGGAAGGTGAAAAGCTGGGAGCACTTCACCTCTGTCTGTGGCACCGTGCATCAGCTGCAAGGAGAACTTGTCTGCATAGGCTCACATCAGCTGTGAGGTAAACAATCTGCATAGCCAAGAGTAGGGTTTTGTTTTTCATGTGTTGTGTTGCTTTAGGGGCAACTGCAAGTGGTGCTTTCCAAGAACACACATCAGTGGTTTTCCCAAAGCCTTCCAGAGATCCGAACTGATCTACACAGTATATACCACCTCCTTGTGGTATCCCTATGGATAGGGGCTGCTTTTCTACTTCTCTTGCTTCCTCTTATTAAACAGGATGTGTTCAGAGAAGGTTAGTCCAGAAAAAAAACATGTATTTCCTAGACACAGGAATGCCAATTTCGGCCAGTTACCAACACAGGATTTAAATAACAAGCAGAAAATTCTTCCTACTTATGATCTGGAAGGTACCCAGCAGTAATTCTTTGGAGGTGCAGGCTGGTCACAGTAAATGGCAAAGTAGTAAATCTGCTCCAGGTTTTGCTTTAGGTTGGAGAAAAAAGCCATAATTCTACTTCTTTATTGCTTGTCTTGCTCTTGCTAATTGTTGTGCAATTACTGAATTAAGAAGGTAGATGAAATTATAAAAAGCTTTATATAATAGATATCAGTACGAATTAGTATAGTGCGAAGTGCTTATCTCAGTAGGTGTTTGTTCATTTGCTTTGTTGCTGTTGGAATATATGTGCAGTGATACAATGCTTTGTGAAACACATGAATACTTACTTTTATGAAAACAAAAATACAAGATATTTTACTCTGATTTATTCCATTTTAGGAATTAGAGAAATTAAGCTTCCTCTTCCTTTTAATTATATCTTATGGAGAAACAGTAATCTCTTAATCTCTATAAAGCTGCTCTCTTTTAGTTTACCCATTTTGGCATTTGCTGACATGGAGCCTGCGGAGCCTGCAGTTGGAACTGCACTCTGCAGCTCGGAGGGGTGTGCTCAGAAAGCAAAGGCCAAATTTTGCCTACATGTGTGCAGCTTGTTTTGACTCCAGGGCAGGCGATCTGCACTCGGGCTACACAATAAATAGATTTGTCAGTTCAGTGACTGACTTAAAAATAAATAAATTAAAACGGTCCCAGTTGACAAGAAACAGATCTCTCTTCAGTCCTCCCCACTTTTTTTTTTTCCAGCTAATCAAAGCAAGATGCTTTGTTCAACCAAAAAATGCATTTCCAGCCATTTTAGATAAAACAAAAGCTAGATTTTCAGGAGGATATAGATGCCATCACAAAACAGGTGCTGCAGTTTTCTTATGTATATTGGATCAGAAACAGTTCAAATCTCTACTAATTTTAATGAGATCCACTTTTTTTCCCTCACTTAACTTGGAAGCAAATCTCCTAACTATGGAGCTATATGCTCCTACAGAATGTTGTGTTTTTCTGTTGGAACATCTTAGTTATGTGTAAAATGCTTAAGCACCTATTTTGGTCAGCAGTACAAAAAGTAACTCTATAGCCTCCTGCTAAGAATACTGTGGGGATGTCCATGTTCCTTTGTTAATGAATCTAAGTGCTCAATAGAAAAAATGAGAGACTGAGGGACCACCAGCCCACAATACTTTATTGCTTTGTGTCTAAGGTATTTTCCTAAATGCATGTTTTGTTTCAGTGAGAGATTAGATTTGAATCTGAACCTCTGACAGCCCATCCTAATTGTTGGACTGCAAGGCCAGAAAGCTCCTTTTTTGTGCAAAATACTGTGAAACTAAAAATTGTTAAATACTATGGGAAAATAAGAAGTAGCCACTTTGAAATTAGCAATTACTCTCTGCAACTACTGGAAAAGAGGTTATAGTGAGGTGGAGGTTGGTCTCTTCTCCCAGCTAGCAGGTGATATGATGACATGAAAGAGCCTCAAGTTGCACTGGGAGGTTTAGATTGGATATGAGGAAAAAATTCTTCTCTGAAAGGGTTGTCAGGCATTGGATCAGGCTACCCAGGGAAGTGGTTGAGTCACCATCCCTGCAGATATTTAAAAGACATGTAGATGTGGCACTTAGGGCCATGGTTTAGTGGTGGGCTTGGCTGTGCTGGGTTAAAGATCTTTTCCAACCTAAAGAATGCAGTGATTCTCTGAACTAATTCTTGATACGATTGGAGATTTTGTTTCTTTTTTTATTATTTGTTGGAAGTTACTCAGTGTGATTCTTCCACAGTTATTTTTGGAGGAAGAAGTGTTTCCTTTAAAAGTAATTAATGCAAACGTAGAAGATAGATTTTACCTTTTGTTCCAAAATCTAGTCTGCAAATACGTAAGTGTGCAGTCAAGCAGGCTGCAGTGCTATCCTCACTTCACATGGGTGACCATGTAGGCATCTTTCCTGTCATATTTCACCTTATTTCTGTGTGCCCTACAGTGGGGAATAGAAGGTAGGTAGGATCTTTGCAGAAGAGATATCAAAACCTGGCAAAAAAGAAAAGGGTCATAGCCAGAATCAGTGGACATTTGGCATTTCTTTCTGTGATGCTGATAGAAATCTATTCAAGCATTAAGACAACCCAGAGGAAATGATCAGAGCTCAGGAAAATATCACAACATATGATTCAGCCAACCCTGTTACAAATGAAACATGTTTAGTTCAGCTGTCATACGACTCTCATCATACATTGTCAATTATTCTGTATCTCATAATCTTAGATGCTTGCTGCTATTTGCAGCAGGTAGTGTGGTTCTATAAACCTGACACTTTTTAAAAGAGAAAGCCTCCAGGTCTCTGTTAACTAGGCAATATATGTGAATAGTGCTGCTGTTTGACCAAAAATGTAAAACATTTTGTGGACTTGCCTTGATTTTCCATCTCCTTGAGTTTAGAAAGGAAAAGAAATATAGCTTCCAGTCTGAGTGTTTAATATATTTGAAATGTATGTTGAAACTTTTTTTGGTCATGAAAATGACATTATTTTGCTTTATTATATGTTTAGAATGCAGAAATTTTAACTTTTACAGAATTCTGCACTTACTTTTCCAGAAGCTATTTTCCCTTCTATATGCAGTAAGCATGTCTCTTAAAGTAATACTCTTGTAAAAAATTGTGAGAATTAGCTCTGGAAAATATTTTTGAAACTAAACTTCATCACTAAAGACAATGATATAATTGGTTGTACAGAGGCCATGCCTTTATCCACACCTTTCCTGAGACAAGTTAGTGCAAAATGTTACCTATCTGGTCTGATGTAATGACTTGAAGTGAATGGACAAGATATTGTGATTTCAATCTCCTTTTGAGAATCCCTTTCACCATTTTTCAGGCACTTCTAGTGTCTGGAACGGTATTTTTAAATAGCTTCTGAACTGTGCTGTTTAACATTGACATTTCACTCAGTTTGGACAGTTTTCCTTTGTGTGACAGTTAATTTAAACCTCCTGCTTCTCTTCTAGCATAATTTTCTCACTATCCAGGTGGGCAGCCTCTCACCTGAAGCCACAAGCCAGTTACTTACACTTGCTGAAGAAATCTAATGATAAGACCTTGAATAATTTATCTGTTTGCATTTTTCCAGAAGCTGCATAACCAATATTTGGCCTTGAAAGTCAATGGTATAGGGAAAAGCATTGTTGGGAATGTTCAGCTCCTCATGACAGATGTAGTGCTTCACTGTATGAGTCTGTGGTGCCAGGTATTGGATTTTTGCATGGCATCCTGAAGTGGTACTGTCTGCTTGCACTGGGTGAAAAATGGCTCAAAAAAGTTTGAAGATAATAAGGGTTTCCTCTTTGAGTTGCCTTGGCTGTGTTGGTCCACACACCTTTTCCTCCCTTCCAGAAAGACTGGGGGAAGAGGAGCTTAGGAATTCATTTCAGAACAGAACTTCAGTCAGCTTGTGACTGTACCCCAGTAATGTGTGTTTAGGGACACATGGGTTAAATTTTTGTTATTCTTTGAGCAGGAAAGTAGAAGAAAGCTGGTTGAGTTTTGGTAAAGATAGTAATTTTTAAAGAATACTCTTTGTCTGAGTCATGGAAAATCCCAGTGATTCACCACTGTGAGTAGATTTGTCTAAAAATTCACTAAAATGTTCAGATATATGTTGTTACTTCCAATTCTGTCTCCAGTTTTTGAGAAATGTACTTTATGCTGCTAACTATATTCCTTCCTATACTTGGTAGACCTTTTTATTTTTTATTTTTTTTCCCTCTTTGTGTATGTACCTATTTGCAAATGCTCAGTAGACTAATTAAGGTTTCTGAAGGTTTAGCCTTTTCTTATAAAGTAGATTCTGAGACTTGCCATGGTGTTAGCTCAGTAGGCTTCAGGGAAGGGTTCCAGAAAAGATTGTGTAATATTGCCAAGCAGGGCTTTGCTGTTGAGATTACTTATCCTGCAGGGCTTAGGTCAATTTTATTGTGAGAGGGGAGATCTAATCCCATGGGAGAGTGTTTTCATTACATGTTTTAAAATAAATTTTATCACCTGAATCTAAAAAGAATAGTACTGACTGTATTTTATTTAATTGTTCTTTAAATGGTGAAAGAAAACTATATTTTCAATTAACTGCCAAACAAAAGCAAGGTCTACACTTTGCTTATAACTGAGCACATTGTAATGATTCTGCCTCAACAGAGAATATTTTCCCGTTTTCATAAAAAGGAAACATGTTTCTGAGGTAATTGCAGAAGGGGAACCATCCCACCCTAGTAATTTCAAATGAGATGTAAGAAACTCATAGCAGCTTAGTTCAGCCAGATCTTGCTCTCCTTGATGCCATGGTGTGATGCTGTCAAGCAGTGCTAGCTTCTGATGCTGCATCTTTTATTTGATAAAATGAAAACAATTTAAAATGCCACTGATCTCACCTCACAGAACTATTGCTACTTCTCCTTCTTCAGATTTTGCACCCTAGCTCTGGAATACTTACTATTTTCTTAGAAGAGCTTCTAGTTCCCTTCTGTTCATGTTACTTATTTTTGTCAAAGTTGCTGAGCAGCTTGGCCTGGACCTGGCTCACAGCAGAACTCGAGCTTGCCCACATTGGCTGGCACTGGGCAGAGAGAGATAGGGCTCTTTAATGGGTTTGCAGTACTCAAAAATGATAGAGGGGGAGTAGTTTATATTTTTGGGTTGTTAGTTGTCCAGATAGCGGATGATATCATTAGCCTGTGTTTGGGCCAAATACACAGTGTAGACATATCCCAGAGCGAAGATTTGTGCCAAAATTACACCCTTGCCTATAGCATTGACCAGATTTAAAAATACACATCTACATCAGAATAAAAAAAACTAAAAGGGAAAAAAGGAAAGGAAAAAAGAAATCCTCTTATATTGTATAATAATGAAGAGCTGTATCAAAATCCATAAATTAGGCACAACTTTAAAATCACATATAATTTCAATTACAGCCATCTGTTTCTCCTTAGGAAGAATGAAGTGAGGTCAACAACTAAACATTTTACAGTCATAAAGATTCTGGGATGCTTTTTAAGCTATATACATATGTGATTTGTAAGAAACCTATTTATATGTAAAATTTCTCATTTGAACATTCATTTCTTTTATTATGCAAACACCAAGTTTTTTGGAAGCTACAGGCTTCGAACTGAAGTGAATACACATATTTCAGCCTCACGTTATTGCCTTAATTTTTTTTTATTTTAACCCCCTATGTTTCTCACATCATGAAGAAAAATATCTGTTTAACTTTCAAATGTATAGATAGTAGAGAATAGATGGGGCATAGATTTTCCTTAAGAAAAGTATGTAAAAGGTTTCTGAGCTCTTTGCCAAAAATAAAAGTTAAAGCCTTAACAGAGGTTTTTGAGAGAAGATGGGCAAGGGAGGAACGTTATATGCCGGGACTCAAGGTAAAAAATTTTTTAAATCTTTGAATTTAATGTAATCATTTATTTGAGTGGCACTTCCTTTCCTTCTCTCCCCCAGTGCTGTTCATAGCATTGAATAGAGACCAGTTCAGTCAGCTGTGACTGTCTTGTTATGCCCCTGATGAGGGTTATGTCCAAGATGTGGCATGTATCATTTTCCAAGTGATGGTAATAAAGTTGGTGACTTTACTGATAAGGTTTTTAGTAATACAAAATAAAATGGAAATGAATTTTACATTCATTCTAAATGTATGATATAATGTATTGACCCTCTTTGAGCCAGCAGACTTTTTGAATTCCTCAAATATGAAAAGGTGAGCAAAGCCTTAAGTAAGCTTGTCCAACAATAAATCAAACAAGAAAGCAGAATCACTTGGAATACATAATCATAAAACCTTCATGCATAAAATATAAAGCAAAATACTGACCTAAATGGTTAATAACAGGAAAAGTCTGTTAATACCTGTTGTATAAACCCCTAATCTTTACAGTTGTTAACAGAAACTGGAGTGCATGCATAAAAAACTCTCTTCATAGCAAAGCTGTTATCCACATCAATCAAGATAATCCCACAGTAAAACCTTGCTAAAGAGGAAATGTGGCATGTTTGGATAATGTCAATGATTAGAAAACATGTCCCAGAAAATGCCATGCAAAGCAAGTTTAAATATTAATGCACACTTCCCTAGCCCTTTTCAAACTGAGTCTCAAATTATTTACATGGACCTCAAGGGCTGGACTCTGATTTCAGTTCCAGATGTGAAACAAACAGAAGTTCCTGTGTACTCGAAAGCAAGTGTAATTCTGTGCTGTAAAACTTCACATCTGTTTTTTCACAAAATTTGAATTCTCAGTCTGAACAAGGGTAAATTGAGTCACAGAACAGGGGCATGATTTACTGAATGTGAACATAGTGAACCACAGCACATAACAAACCTTGCTCTCTCTTATTACCGCTTCCTCCTTCATGGCTCAAGGAAACACGCTGCTGGTTCAAATTCATTCTGTCTTAGGCTGACAATGTATTTGATCATAACTCATCAGGGAGGACAATTTTATGCTTTAGACCACACTATAAATTAAATCCCTGGAAGATTTTCATAGGGTGTATAGTATGTTCTGGAGATATCATTGAAAAAGACAGAATTACACACTAAACCTCTGTGAACAATCATGTCCTTATTTTCTACTCTAGATGGATGGTAATTGAATATGATTTGCACTTGCAGGTTGGCACTTGTGGACTGCTAATCACTTGGGAAAATACAACACATTGAGCTCTCAAGTGCTGTTCTGCTATTGTTTCTCAGGGCAATCAAAGAATTGGCTCTCCTGATGTGCTTATGAGGAAGGTGGTATTAAAAAATGTGTAAGTGGAGCAGAATTAGCTCAGCTAATTTTAGACGACTGCCATTTAAAAGTCTGGATCTCGGCTGGTCCTTGTGATTTCACCAGACTGATGTATATTGTCCTATGAAATGCCTTTTTCTCTCCACCAGCTGTAGCAGTAATGCAGACTCAAATGACTATGTTGTAGCTATCCAAAGTTACTGAGATGAATCTCACCTAAAGTTAAATTGAACAAGTCACCTTTCTGCAGAGCTTAGCAAAATTGGAGCTTTTTGAATTATCTGGAGCAGTGCAGCAACCAAACCCTACAGAAACCAACAGGCATGGGAGAAACACACAGGAGAGCATGAATGTGTAGTAGGAGTAACATTCACACTAATACATAAAAGCTATGTAAAAGCCTGTGTTTCAATAAGAAGGTGATTCTGTTTGTCAATGGAACCTGGCAATGTTATGTTTGATCAGAACACTCGTAATGTCAGATGAGAATTCATTATTCACCAAGCTCTCAGTTCAGTTCAGCTGCATGAGATGCAGTGTGGTGTTAAGGAAACAACTGAAAACCTGCTTAATCAGTTGTGTAGTCTTACCAACTAAGCAAGGAAGTGTGAGGAATATGCTGTGCTAAAGTACATCTTTAATGAAGAGCTGTCTGGAAAGACCATACATAGGAAAGGGCTTGGATTGGTTGGTTTTCTTTGGTTTTATTTTTAAAGTAGAAAAAATAGATTATCTCTGACCTCCTTTCTGGAACAAAAGACACAAATTAAGAAATTATTTTATAATTATTTACAATTAAAAAAAATAAGATATGGTTTGTTACGGTAATAAGCATCATACCAATAGAGCTCCTAAACGGTGATTAAATAATTTAATTGTTTTAATTAAAAAAAAAAACAACAAAAAACTGTGACTTAAAATTTGTACTGTGCCTTAAGCACAAAACAGAGGAAAATATGATTCTGGCAGTGGACTGAGCTGTAGGAATACTGCTCTCACTTTGTGGTTCACTCTCTTTATGTTAAACATTTATGAATAGCATGTGCTTGACCTAGATGGCTGCAGGAGGATGTAGGAGCCCTCACACCTTCAAGAAGATCCAAAACCTAGGTGGTTGTTTATGTGGGCTTGTGCTGATCATATATAACTTTTTCTAACAAGTGGGAGTGGACATGAAAGGTAAGTCATGCCTTGTGCTCTACTTTGCATAACCTCATTGATTTGGGCTTTTTTTTAGTGCATGTTAGAAATGAGCAGTGCCAGGGCACGTTCACTGGCCCCAGGGCCACCAGGCAGCATCTGGCCATGCTATTAAGCACACTCAGCATCCAAAGGTGGAGAGACTGCATCCAAACTGCCCATAGGGAACAGTGTTAACCTATCACTGCTCTGCAGATGGTCCTATCCAGAGAGCGCTGGCTCCCTGTGCCAAAGGTGTGGCAAGGGCAATTTTAATGGTCTAATAAACTGCAGAGAGAGAGAGATTCTTGTGAGTGGGAATGGTTTTGGCACCCGAGTTTGCTGGAATAGCTATGGTGCTGGTAAATTAGGATTCCTGACAGCATCCCTCAATGAAGGTTCTTTTAGGAAACTAAGCTGTTACAAAATGAGAAAAAGTCTCTTTACTTGAGTTTCTTAATCGTAGTAATTATCAGTTGTGATGATTAATGCCTGGTTTAAAGGTGATGTAGAGCATTATGAGTAATGAGAGTTTTTTACTAGAGGTGAATGTTACCAAATAGATGAGGATGTTCTTGTTCTGAGGAAACAGAGGACTCAAAGGATACAAGAAAATGGGATCACAGAGAGATCAATAAAAACATGTCATTACAAAGGTGTCTGTGAACAGTTTACCTAGGAAAGAAGAGAACCCACCTGTTTGTTTTGAAGGATCTGTTTTCAGATCTAAAACAAGCAGGAGGAAATATTTTTCATAAAATTGTAAATCAATTGTGGAACTTGGTTCCAGATGAATGGTGGATAGGCAGTTCAGGAAATTCTTAACATTCTGACTGCCAAAAGCAGTGGTGTTTGCTGAGGAGGATCAGTCTGTCCTTACTTTTTTTCTCCCATATCCCCTAAGCATCAGCTACTGGCCACAGTTGGAGGCAGGATTTAGCCATTTCAGTCTAACCCAGCATGACAGTTTCTATTTTTCTGCAGCCTGGATCATGTGTGTGGAGAGGATAAAAGGGAACAGGCAACATTTGTTGACAGCATTTTATTCTTTCCTTTATCACCCGCTTGTCAGCAGCCTTGAGATGGTTTAAGAACTCAGCAGAGCAAAGGAAGCATTGCAAGAGGCATTGGAGGGGAAGTTATGGCTCTGAAACACGTTTGCCTCATTATGCTAATTTCTCCATTTTCTCTGGGGTAGTGCATCATCCTGGTCCAGGTGAATTTAGATAAGTCCTATATTCAGCCCTTAATTACACTGTTCTTGGGTCCTCACTCTGTAAAACTGGGATGCTGTCATGGGAGGCAGTGATGGCAAATATACCATCTGTGAGATTCTCAGCTTGTATTACAATAAAGGCCAACAAATGAGGTAGAAGAATTCTCCATAATGTGGGGTTCTATATACAGTGCCATAATAAGTTATCAGGGAATAAATCATGCAGTCCAACATTTATACACTCGGGCAGCAAAAGCAAGGAGCTTCAGGTTCATATCTGAATAATTGCAGCTGGACCAAAGCTGCTGACACAGTGTGGCTTTGGAATTCCTACACACATCACTGCAAACCATGGATGTCTGTGCTTTGGGCCACTCTAGGAGCATGGGAAATGTCTGAAAGTAGGACCCTCATCCTTCAGTTTCCCCAGCTGCAAAGTAAAAATAATTTTCATTTTGCAGAATGTTGTGATTGTTTAAGTTACTTTGAGATTTATGGATCAAATGCATCATAAAAGAGCAAACTATTTCTGTGTTCAGTAGATACAGCATAAAGGAGCTCGAAAATGGTGCACAGATAGTTAAAAGAAAAACTGGAGTTCTGAGCAATACATATGTAATTTCTACAGACAACTGCCATTATCCTATGAGGCACAAGTGTTGCCAAATTATTAAACTAATTACAGATATTAAACCAAATATCAGTCTTCAAACCCTCTGTTGCTTTTTTTCCTTCCTTTGAAGGCTTTTTCTTATTTTTTATTAGTGTGGACACCTATAAAAACTTTGAATAATTTAGAAATTTGCATTTAATTTTATTATATTTCTTTTCATGTTACTGAAGTGTTGTCTTTGGGCTTTTAATTGATTTTTTTTGTTGTTGTCAAACACTTTGAAACTTCTGAAGTGAACTGCATGAAAAGAATAAATAATGACATTGTCTTAAGAGAAAAACAGCAATATTTTATTAAACAGAATCTTTCACAGAATTAAATCCTGTGATTTTAGTATTTTCTGAGCAATTACAATAGCGTTAGTACCAGGTTCTTATGAAAGTAACGTATCTGTATCTATAGAGCAGGCGTAGAAAATGCTGCAAATATATGCCTTTGATCTAAATGACAGAAATAAATTTGCTAGGGACACGGTAACATTAAGCACATTTAAACTGACCCATATTGCTTGAAGTGCAGGTAGAGTATTTCTCCTTTTGATCAGGCCATTTGATTTACAGTATAAATGAAATTAAGTTATATGCATAATACGTGTAACATAATTTGGCACATTAACTCTTACAGATGTAGGTTAATATTTTATTTATCCCCTATTTTTTCCTGTTCTGCAATTAAATTTATCACGAGTCTGCAGGCATAACTTGGACACGAACAATTAAGTTTTCAGTCAGAACCACAGCGAGAGACTCCGATCCGACTGCACTCACTAAGCCTTTTGGTAGCTGCATTGATAAGGCAGAAAGAAGTTCATGTGTGAGAAATCTGAAGTGAAGATGCAAATCTCATGCTTGGCTGGTATTTTGTTATCTAGGAATACGTTGATCCTGAGTGGCATCAGAGTAGCTTTACTTTCAGAGTGCTTCTGTTTCTTTTAAAACTGTTCTAAATCCTTTGGTAGATTTACTACTCTCTTATCGTTACAGGCAACTCAAATTTGTTAATGTTGTGATTAGAGTTACCATTTCATAGGGTTTTAAACAATTTTTCAGAAAGTGTTCATTAATATTCAAAGCTTTTTTAAAAAAAGTCATAGACTTGTGTCTAGCATTCAATCAGGCACATTTTAATTGCTTTTTATAGACTTGGATGTTGGAGATGTGCTTTCTAGTTTGAAGCAGTCATAAATGCCTTCAATCATTCTGATAAAATGAGAATATTAAAAATAACATCAAACTTGCATTCATTTTCTTTCCACATATCCAAAAGTTCTATGATTCTAAAATAAATTGCATATAAAATAATGGAAATAAGCATTCAGCTTTTTGAGTTAATTGTTAAGCTACTGTAATTGATTTTGAGTATAACAGACTGCTCCTTGTTTGAATGTTTACTCCTTGTTTGAATAAAACAAGGGGTGGGGATCTGGGTTTCTATAGAGCTATAATATTTTTAACTCCCTGGAGAAAGAAGGCAGACAAAGCTGACTTTTGTCAGAGTGTTTGCTGAAATCTGACATGTTTAAAGAAGATGCTTCCATTGTCTGACCTTTAGGTAGTAACTTCTGAACTACTTCTTACCTGTTGAGATGCCCAACATGAATAGTTCCCACTCTAACACTGGAAGATTCTGGAGCTTTCCAGTTTTTCATTTTGTCAAAGCACTCAGTACTTTATTCTAGGTTTGAGCTTAAACACCTATGTTAGGAAGTCTTTAGGCTTTTATGTAGCCTGCAGAGACTGGGATGCTGCCCCAGGGGATAATTCAGAACAGGAATCTCTTGTGGCCAACTGTCTAAAGAGCTTAGTGAGTCCAACTTGATACTTGACTAAATGGCTGTGTAGAGTTATGTTCAGAAAATTATTCCTCCAGCAATTCCAGGGCTAAGTAGGCTGAAGGGCTGCAGGACTGTTACTTTTCTCCACTTCTTTACCATTTTTTGCTTGTGTGGACCGGGTGCTATGTCTAGGCAAAATACTAAGTTTTGTAGATCTGCAATGTTAGAAATTTGCAAGAAATTTGCAAGCTCTCGAGGTTAAGAAGATACAGCCTTTATTGGGACAATTATAGGGACACTCATTAGCCCAATGAAGTCATGGCAGTGCATTTGTGGGGATGGTACTGCATCAGTGTCAAAGCAAGTTTGTTATGAGAATATTTTGAATTATTTTTGCTTAACAATATACGGTCCCCAAGGAAATAAAAAACTAATACTAGGGATACGAAACTACTCGCTGAAGAATACCAGAATGATACAGGAAGAGACTCTTCTATAAGACTTGTAATTATGGATCATAAGATACTGCCTGTCCTTGGTTCTTAAATACATAATTCATGACTAGAGCTTGAGTAAGTTTTTCAGCCAATAAAAACTACAGTGAAATTGGAATTTAGGGGATTACCAGCACAATGAATTTGATGAACAGTTATAGCTTTTCAGTCTTTTTCTTCTTTAATAGGAGAGGCAGGAAGAAGTTCTTATAACCTAAAAAATAAACGTATTTCCACTTGAGAGCTTTTATGGGAAGTTGCAGTTAGCTACAAAACTTAGAGTAAGCAAAATTTAGGTGGGATTTAATTTAATAGACAATAATCTGAAAGCTCATCATGTTTAAACTGAAATAACTTAAAGTTGCCATTCTGTTTAAGCTAAATATATTTTGTGTTCTCTGCTTATATATATGTACTCAAGAAAGGCAAAACAGCAGAAACCAAGGAAGCAAAGCTCTCAAACGCACAATGTCTTTGAAAATTCGAGGCAATATTTCCACTGCTTTTTCACAATGAAGTATTTGCTTGATGCTTTACCATAGGCTGAAAGAACTTTCATACTGTTTTTATCAGTTTTCAGTACACAATGATATTCAGAAGACCTCAGTTCTTGCTTAAAGTTTGCTGTACGTTGCATGTTACAGAGAGATAAAATCCTAACAATAAATATGCTCTGTCCTTGTTTACTTTTTTAAAAAAAACTAATATAAAATGTATTGCTTGTTCAGAAAAGCTGCTGTTATGAGATTAGTGAAAGAGATATCAACTGCAGGGATAATGATTTCCTTAATGATCAATAAATTTTACAGTAAGCTGGGAAGAAGGATGTGGGATAGTGAAGCCCAGATGAACGAAAAACTTGGAAAAAGTCTGTTGAAATTCATAAACTTCTTTTTTCTTGGTATTTTCCTAGAAGCACGGAATGTAAAAAAATATTTCATTTTGTAATACTGTTTTGTAATTGCTGTGTTAACTGATTAGACTGGCCAAATTTAAGTGAGTAAAATTGGGCTTTACAGTCTCAAATCAAGAACTCACTTGTGAAAAAGAATTTGAAAATGTAAATCTCACTCTAAATTTTTCTGTAAGATTCAAAAGAAAAGATGAAAGATGGGGAGAATGGAAGGCAATAGATGGGCTATTCAAGATTGAATGGTATGAATATTTCCTGAAAGTCTTCAGAAGTCCTTTGAAAAGCTTCAGATGTCAAAATAGAAACACCTGAAGGCCTATTATCTAAATAATAGCCTCTATAATCTGTGAACTTGGCAAAAGAGAAATTACTCATATCCAGTGATATGGGATTGATAGATTCCACTGGCAGCCAGTGACTTGTGTGACGTGACTAGATAATGAGGCTTTCATAAACCCCTTTGCCCATTTAAGGGCCTAAAAATGAATTTTTGATCACAGGCCAAGATTCAGGGCCAGGCACCCAGAGATGGATTCTCTGCTATTTTTAAGAACTCTTGAGACTGCAATGCAGGTAGTATCTGTGCACCCTCTTTGCTTAAGTGGTAAAATCTTCTGTTCTCTTTAGTGAACAAGGGAATAGTTATTACTGTAATTTTTAATATAAGCTTAGAAAATGTAACTGGCAGTGATAACCTCAGTGAACTATCCTGGAGACTACAGGCATTCATTAAATAATAATCATTCTTTGTAGTGCATTAGCACAAGGAACCTTAACGATGGACAATGACGCTGTTCTGCCAGGTAGGAAAAAAACCCTCCCCTGGCACAAAGACCTTCCAGTTTAAATTCTCAATGTGATACAACACATGGATAGAGAAGATTATAGAGCAGGTAAAATGCTATAGGAGTTCTTCTTGGTAGTGTTTAATGTTTAACTTGTAACATAGAGATCTTCAAGAGTAATCTGCAGATTTGAAAGTAGGAGAATCTGATTAAAAAGAGAGATATCTGATATGGATTTCAAGGAGAAATTCAGCCTGTTGGATTCATTGTATTGACATGAGATCAAGTAAAATATCAAGCTCTTATGTATTAACTGAGCAAATATTTTATTCGGACTAATTAGAGTATTGTTTTACAAACATTAAAAAGCTTGCTAAAAGCCATGTCATTCATTATTATCATTAAAAATATTGGTATTAGGCCTTTGGAATAATTACAAACAGCAATTCTTCATAAGATAAATGGGTAGGATTAAAAATAAGCACATACAAAGCTATTCATCAATTGAATAAATCAGCCCATGCTATGAAAACTCCATGAAAAGATACCTTAGAGAATTAGTTAATATCATGGCATTATTTATTACAGGAATGTTGATTGTTTGGACATGGTGAGAAGAAAGTCTTAGAAGTATTGTCTAGATAAGACTAGAAGCTTATTTTCTTTTTAAAATACAGGGAAAGAGTATGGGCACCAAGACATTGTGATTTATTTTTTAAAGTGATTCTGATATATCTGTGTGAAAAGCCAGATTATACTGTGTAATAGCATACAGACATAGGATAAAATGGTGTCTGCCATGTGTTGTGTTCTCCTGACACTCAACCCACCCCAAAAAAGCCTCCAGACCCACCACCTTTAGTCTTCAAGTGTTTCATTTTGTGGCTCTGTTTAGGCTATTTCTTACCTAGGAATCTGTGAGGTTTGGAAAGCAAAGAGATGCAGATCTTCTCACCAAGAGTACTGAGGATAAATAGGTTCAGCTGTAGACACCAAAGTGGTGATGAGCTATCTCAAAGTTGCCAGGTACCAAGTCATCTTTAAGAAAAGGATGAGTTTAGTATGTTGTGGAGCCTGAGAAAGCAAAAAAATGTTATTAGCCTGGGTGGCCAGGCAGTGCCAGACTGACCAGACAGCATTTTACACCTTCAGCAGTACTGTGCCTTGTCAATGTATCAGATCTCCTAAAGATGCTGTGGGAACTAGAGCTGTGACACCATGCAACAGAGAGATGAGCAAAATGGTACCTGAGGGGGAGCCAAGGGCCACCTCCAGCCTCTCTGTGCAGCATGACACCCACACACAGGGTCCTCTCTCTGTCCCCTGACACTTTGCAGCTGTGCCCCACACCCCAGTTATCTCTCGGCTGTGTGGATGAGTCTCACTGAGACCCTCTGGACACATTAGCTGGAGAGAAACTCTGGAGACCAAACTCCTTGTGCTGAGCAGCCTGTGGAGAGAGTTACATATTCACTTGAAATGGAAACCAGCTCTCTTACCTGAGCAAACAGAAGACTAAGCTGGAAAGTCAGAGAGCTTACTTTGCTATGGCAAGTTGTCCTCATTACCATTGCAGGGTTAGTAAATTATAAATATCTACCCATTAGAAGAGGAAAACTCAAATGCAAGCTCTGTGATTTCTGCTTGGCTTGCTATTATTTTATTATTTCTAACCCTGTAAACTGTAGGATTTCAAAGGTAAAATCTGTTCATAGTTCATGTAACTTTACAAAGCAGGATCTGCTGCTACATAAAAACAGCAGTACATGAGCAATTCCAGCTTTGCCAGTCTGAGTATGCACTCACTGCATGCGGCCTCTAAACTGAAAGAGACCAAAATTTAAGTTGGAAATGCGTCACTTCCTCGTATCCATTCTCCAGCTCAATTTTAATGGGAATGGAAGACAGCTGCACAACGTGGAAGGCCTGTGGTGTGCATGTTGGAGGGAGTGGGGCTGTGGGGAGTGCTGATGGAGCTTTGCTTCCTGCAGTCTGTGCACTGGCAAAGTGTCTGCCATGAAGTGTGTGTTCCCTGAAAGGTCTGCAAAGTTACCAATATATGTCTAAACAGGGATATAAATAGAAAAGCAGATCGGGTAGTGTGTGCAAGCTTCATTTGGAAAAAAAAAAACAAAATGGACTGAGAACAAAGAGCTTTTCACTGCCTCAAGCCTGGCGCTGGCCAGGATCCAGACAGATCCCTACTACTGGCTGAAACTAGAGCTGTGTAAGTCTACCCTAAGTTGTCTCTGGTTGCCTATAGCCCTGGAGAGCTTTTCTAAGAGTCACAAGTCATCCAGATTTAGGAGTGTCCAACTTAGTTTGCTTGGCTGCATTCCTTATGTTAATGGCTAAGAGACAGTGTGATGTAAGAGTTGTTTTGAGATCCTAGACAACCTGAAATGGTGCCTGCAATTTTTCCTTTTTCAGTGAGAAAATCCTTTGGTTTGCAATGATAAACTTGGACTTTCTTTAGCATCTTATGTTTAATAATGTCGACTTAAAATATGTAGTGGGGAGGAGTTAACTCTTGCTTCCCATAAATATATAACCCATTTTTAATTTACACATTTACATAAAGACAAAAAAAACCCCATATCCTTTCTTTTTTTGTATATATAGAGGACCTTTGTTGATGTCTGATAATCTAAATAACCAGAAAAATAGCTGGTAAAAATTCCCTTATATGATGAAAAAGTATGAAAAAAAGTATTCTGGGAAACAGAGCTTGATTCTTTGCGAATCTGGAGCTACAAAATCTAAGAATGTACAACTTTCTGAATACACTGAAGTCTAAGGGGCAAATCAAGACCCTGCCTTCTGCAAAGATTGATCTTAGTCTGTATTTGTCTTCATGTCTTCTATAATATTCCTAAATTCACTGCTGTATAATCAGAGTGATTTGAGTTTCGAGTGCTGCAAAAACATGAGTAAAACCTCTGTATCTTTGCTTACTTTACATTTTCAGTTTTCCTTGTGACAAGAAGACACAACTACATAAAATGTCATCCTGGCAGAACACAAGCACATTGTTGTGTGATGGGATCACAGTCAGCAGTCTTGGCTTTACATTTTTGAATCTGAATGTGTACAGCTCAAAATACAGGTTTATTAGGAATCATCAGTCCCAGTTTATGCAAAGAACAGACAGTTCCTTTATGGTAAAGTCTGCTTACTAGTCTGTTACACAGCTGGGTATAGCTGAAGAACAAGTAGGAGACAAATTAGGAAGTTTGATTCTTGAAGTGACTGGAAATATCCAAGCAGAAATATACTCCAAATCTCAGGCTATTAACAAGAGCAGAGGCAGTACAAAGTACATTCTTCGGAGAAGCTCGGTTCTTTGAGAAGAGCAAGTCTCTGAATTTCTCTGGAGATCTGTGTTGCTGCTAACGTCGACATGTCTTCTGTGTGGAGGCAGGAGGGCCTTGCCAGGCTCTCAGCTCAGGAGAGTTGGCCTTTGCATTCTGCTTCATCCATTCACCCTACTCAAAAAACCCCACAACATCCTGCCCCCACACTGCAGGAATTGGGTGTTTGATGTCTATTTAATTTCATTACATTCTAAGGTCTAATTACATCCTAATAACCTTATCATTTATACACTTGCTTGTACAACTTTTATTTCATGTTTATCATCTCTGTCTGTGAGCTGTTCTGTTGACCTCTTAGGATCTGGCTCATAAATAAGCTGCTGGCAATATGAAATGATGTATGTGCTAGGAGTGCTTATCTCTGCTGTAGAAATTACTCTTATGTAGATATTAAACTAAATGGTGATAATTCGCACCTGTTTTTATATCTGTTAGCTCACTGCAAGATGTTTCCGTAGAAATTGAGAGTTCCTTCTGTTAAAATGTGAAATTAACTTTTTACTACCATAGAAATGGTATAAAAATATTAGAAATACTTAATGCTGTCAACAGTAGGAGTAAAGAGTTAGGAAAGAAGAGGAAAAATTCCAGCAGTTCTTTCAGCTCCTGTTCTCCATTGATATGTCCTATATTGCATTTATAGTGCTTTGTTCAAATTCCAGGAGCTGTGACTTCTATCAAAGATTTTTCCATAATCCAGAAGAATTCATTTTCAGAGAAAACCTTTTCTCTATATTTTCATTTTCCTTTCACTGTACTTCTCTTAGACGTACTTGTAAAGTATCACTCACAATGAAATAATACTTGTCTTTCCAATTCTGCATTCTTCCCGCTTTAAAAATCCAACATTGTTTTGTATTCTTAGGATTTCCTTTGGTGTTTTTTTTTCTCTGTGGTTTAGATATAAAGACAAATTTTCCAACTGTATTATGGTATTCTGTGATGTTTTACTACAAAAAGAATCCATAAAGTTTACCATAAGAATGTTCCCAAGTTAAGGGAACATCCTTATGGAATGCCTAAACAGTGGATTATATTTTATATGGTTGAGATGCAGCTTCATTTGTTGCTAGATCAGCACTTTCTAGCCATCATTTACTGAACATAAACTTGATCAGCTGTAAAGCTGTTCTTTCTCATTGACTTCCCAGGCAACCAGATTGCTTTTTAAAATCTATGTATTTTCACTGATTCTTTGGACTATGTCTTTTTCCTGTCTCCGGAGGCAAGCCAAAGCTCCCTGGACACATTGCTGTGTGACCTGCCTCAGGTGACCCTGGCCTGGCAGGGAGGTTGGAGTGATCTCCAGAGGGCCCTTCCAACCCTAACAATTCTGAGTACCATTTCTAAACTGCAGTAACCCAGTTAATTGGGCTAAATTGAAGCTTTGGTTGAAATAGTCTGACAGCTGGATGCTCTCGGAGCAGCAGGCGGCCTCGCATCCCAGAGCGCGGGAAGCTGCTCCCAGACCCTGCGCCCAGTGCAGGTGTCCCCTGGCAGATAGAAGAAACTACAGAAAACCATTCCATTTGATGATTCTTGTATCTTAAACAGATATAAGGACTAGAGGAAAGAGAGCTCTTCTACCTGCAGTAGCTGTCACTTGCATAGAGGTAATAAAAAGGACATCTGGAATTTAAAACTGGACTTTGTCTCAGCCTTTTGTATTTCGATCCCTTTGTTCGTATGCACACAGCTCAGGAATTTGGGTGAAATTGAAGGTTTTATTGAAGAAAAATTATAATCTATTCCTATCTATCTATCTATCTATCTATCAATGTATCTATCAATGTATCTATCTATCTACGAATCTATCTATCTACGGATCTATCTATCTATGGATCTATCTATCTATGGATCTATCTATCTATCTATCTATCTATGGATCTATCTATCTACTTATCTATCTATCTGTCTATCTATCTATCTATTTTATAATCTACCTAATCTATCTCTAGCCTACTATCTACGGGCAAACTGTGCTCAAGCTGTGAACCAGCCGAAGCCCTAGGGTGTCTCTCGGGGCCTCACAGGCTGGTCCCAGGAATGAGCGGGTGAGCCCAGTCGGGCAGGGTGCTCCTGGGGCAGCCCAATGGCTGAGGCACCATCCCTGCAGCCACGGCCGGGGTGCCTCCCTGTGCCGCGCTGTCGGCGGCCGCCGCTGAGGCTCAGCAGGGTCACCTCCAGGCACCTGCCTGGCACTGTGGGCCCGGTGCTGCTGCTCCCGCTCTGGTGGGACACGGCTGCCAAGGAACAGCCTGCGCGCAGCCCGGAGCACCCTGCCCAACAGGGAGCGCGGCTGGCGTCGCGCCGGGCCGTGAGCAGCCGTGGCAGGAGGAGACGCGTGGCCAAGGGGCCGTGCGGGCAAGAGGCGAGCTCCTGCCTGCAGCGCCGGCGCCCGGGGATCTTGCCGGGGCAGAGCGGGCAGAGCGTAGCCAGCCGTGCTGGTTGTGGCGGTGCCGGCCTGGCCTGGCTGCTGCTCTCCGGGACGGCTGGGCAGGGCCTGCCCCCACTGGGGCAGCGCTGGACTTTGGGACGTGGCTGGCTCATCCTCGGTGTGGGTGGGAGCAGGTGGAGGCGGAGACACGCTCAGGTGTCTGCCTGCCTCCTGTGCTGCCGCTGTACCCTCCTCTTGGCCTTGAAAGAGGCCTTGGTTGCTTTGCTCTTCCGGCATCTGCGAGGGCACTCTCTCCTTCAGAGACCATGCTGTGGGTCCTTATGGGAAGAATTAAATGCAGCTTTAATTTGTGAAAGGTAAAACTAAAATGAACTACTTGAAATCTGTTACATCGCATTACTTTTACTAGAGAAACACTCTCCTTAGTTCAGCTGCTCTTGTTGAGACATATTTGTCATTGAAGAAATTTATATCGTTTTGTCAAGTCTTCGTTTTTGCATTTGCAGTCTTTTTGGTAATATATTCCTTACCACTCCAACAGCATTCTCCTACACACTCATGTCAGGAGGATTTTCTGTACTTTTTAGAATGTAGCAGATAACATTGTCCTGTATATTTTCACTCCTGACAAAAATTCCACCCAAACCAATGAACAGAACCTCAGTAATACAAGACCACTCCAAACATCTGGAAGCAGAAAACAACATAGGGAACAGAACACTGGTTTTCTGTAATCCACTGGTTGGCATATCAGCAGAAAGCTGAAACTTACTTTTTGAATTAATTATCTAATTTTCTTTCCCTTGTCACTACCCCATTTCAGTGTAGGTGATTCAAAACTGTTGATTTTTATATGCTTGAGCATGGAGAACACTATTGCATGGAGAACATGTACATTAAGACTGAGCAAAACCACTCTTCCAGTAAACACTGTTCTACTTTTTGACAATGTCGAACAGACACTAAGTGGAAGAAGTCTTGTATCAAAATTCATCTTAGATATTTTCTCATAAACTGTGTAATCTTTAGCGATTGAAGTTGAACCGAATCAATAAGATGACTTTATTCCTGCCCAAAACTCTTTTGGGACTACTGCCTAACAATCAGTTCCCAACCAGTCAGTTGATTTTTTAATTTTTTTTATTTTTTTTTGCACATTAGAAAGCAGCCAATTAAGAGTTGATTCCTGGGGAGAAAAAGAGAGAAGATAACACCTGCTTAGTAAATGACATAAAATAGCGCTAAAGTAGGGATGCGCTTACAGTGAGAACGTATGAACACAGATGTGCTTTTCTTTATAAGAATTGGTAATAATGTTTTTAAGACTTTCGGAAGACTTGTCTTTGTTGATCAGTTCATCAAAGAGTTAAAAGAACAAAACTGTGAGGGAGTTTTACTTCAATCATTCGCTTCAGAATTTGACGATCACTGTTCCCTTTTAATCAGCGCATGGAATATATTCTCTTTTCTTGGAGAGGGCAATTTGTTCATTACTAATTGAAGTAGACTAATTATAAATGATTAGCATTTGAAGAAGGCTTTTAACTGCTATATAAGACCAGTTCAGTGTGCCTTTCTCTGCACTTCTTGTGAGTGTAACTTAAAATACATAATTCAATAAAGACTTCAGTATAAAATAGGATTAAGTATACTTAAAAGTCTTTACCAGTCATTTCTGCTTGTCTCTAATCCTAAACAAAATGATGCTAAATATGCAGAATTGCAAAAGAGAGAAACCAGGTAATTCAGTATAAACATGCTTGCTTTCTGCATGAGATATTTGTACTATTTTTCTATGTACCATTTTACTGCAAATCCTGTTCCATGAAGAATATTAAAAAATACCTTAAGCTTTTAGTTCAAAATGGAGAACAACCCAAGAGGTAATACTGATCTCGTAAATCCAGATGAAAAGAATCAGAAAAATTTGCACTGAAAAGAATTGGACAGATTCTGTAGCTGCTTGGAGTATCAGGAACAGTATTGATAGGAGCATCAGTGTAGAATAAAACCATTAAAATAAAGTCATTTACATACCTACATATGTCTGGAACAGAAGTAGATTTGTTAGGTCCTTGTCTCTCTCCTTGCTGCCCAGTTATGACAGTACCTTCTGTACTACAGAAGGTTCTTCATAGTTTTCAACCTGTGAGCATGAATGTGACCTCTGCTTGTAGAATGACTCACTTTTACAAGGCTGGGACAGGGAGAAGAGCAAAGGGAAGAAGCGAAGTGACTTTTTGCTAGAAGCCCTTCTGTGAGGCTAGTTTTGGTGAAAAAAAAATCACTTTTTTCTATTTTTGTCCTTGTCCTGTACAATTGGTGTCAGTTCTTCAGACTCTATATTCTTTGTGAAGGCCTCTATCTCTATAACAATTCCTTAAAATTCCCCCTCTCCTTCTCATGAGGTATCTCAGGACCAGCCTTGGGTCTTGAATGTTCTCTCAAGGATGTGTAGCTAGTTATAACTACACAGCTGCAACAAGGGGACTCACACAAGAAGTCATGGTACTCTGTAGTCATAGACCTTAACAAGAATCACTATCTGATGGGTTTTCTGAGGCTTCATGATAAAGAAAATTTTTGTGAATGGGGGGAGAAAGATGGGGAGATACTTTTCACTCTGTCATGTGAGAGGTAGAGCAGTTAAAATATTGAGATTGAACTGAGAAGTCATTTGGAGTTCTGCTGCTGAACTACTGGAAATTGCTAGGATGGGGCTGTGATGTACTAGCGTTAGAAATAAAGACAAAGACATTTTATTTCATACAAAAAAAGGACCTAGTACTAGAAAAATTAAAAGAAAGGGGTGACATGGACAAAACTTTGTAGTAGAAGAGCAGTCTTTGCAGCACTGTTTTGAATAAGTGAGGGTAGAGCAAATATGTCTTGTATTTCTAAATATACATGGCAGTGAAATACTGCTTGATCAGATTAAGAAAACAGGGAAAAAATGTTGCAAGTGAATATCAATATGCCTGTTTAATTTTGTTGAACTTGAATAGCTAATCAACTCAAAGAAGATGTCAGAGAGACAAGGAGGTGTTGGGTCTGGCATGCTGAGGTAGGGTTGTGAATTGCTTTAAGATAGTAGTTAAATTTAAATTTGCAGGTAAGGGTAGCCTGAGATAATTTAAAGGTGAGAGAGAAGGAGACAAAAAGTATTTTGGATTTCCCACCAAGAACTGCAATAAAATCTAGAGGGATCTGTGGAAGAAACACATTGGAAAAAAAAATTATCATAATGAAGAGTCGGAGAAGCCAAAAGGAGACTGATTTCAAGATGAACTTAGCTGTATTGAAGAGAACTGACAGCTCAAGGCAGGACAGAGTGCTATTTCTGAGTGTAAAAAGATTAGAGAGGAGAAATCATAGTTAAAGAGGAAGGGAGGTGGGACAAGTGTGTTTGTGCAGTGATGTGAGAGGATGGGAAAGTAAGGCAAAGATTAAAAGAGAGACTAGCAAAATCTGAAATTATTGTTCCAGTTTCATGATAGGAAAAATAAAAGTAAGTAGCAGGGAAGAAAGTTTGGGATGAAAGCAAATGGAGAGGACTGAAACAAGTTCTAAAAATATGTCACAGATGTTTCCTGAATCGCCAGATGGAGATCTTTCTACCTGCCGAGGATGATGAAAGAAGTGAGGTCCAGATGTTGCAGGACAGACTGAATCATGGTTTTACCATGCTCACCCTACATTGCTCTGATCCAGACTGCCTTGTTCTCTGGCTAAGGCATTGTACAGGGAAGCTAGGGGCTGAATTCCTTACAATTAGGCTCAAGTGGATCTGAACATGCATGTTTCTTCATGAGGCAATTACACAAGATGATTGTCAACTGAACCACTAAGTGACTTTTAAAGAGGCAGTGGGTTAAACCTGTGGGTTAAGCATGCCATGAGCAGATGTATGAACCTGCCATGAGCACACACTAGAATGAGAACCTAAAAACCTAAACATTGTCCTATCCATTTTTCTCATGCTGCTGGCATTTAAGCAGGGCAAAGTAGAGACAAGTAAATGTAGAAATAAAGTTTCAGACCAAAACCAGACATTTGGTGTTTGGAAAGCCTTATTTTGCAAGGAGAAAATGAACAGAAACTGCTTGGATCACATAGCTGAAGTCAGGTATCCAAAATCACACCTATTTCAGGAGTTTGAGTCCTTTTACAAATAGTCTTTAGGCTTTCCTTTTCATCCCTTACTTCAGAATAGGTATACCATTATTGTGTGCTCTTATTAATGCTTAGTAACTGTAGGGATGTTGATGTTCCAAACAAGAAGATGGCTGGGGATGTCCTTCCTTTCCTGTCTCCCTGTAGAAAAGTACCTGGTATAGCTTATGAAGAGTAACAATATTTTTGTATAATTATATAGATAGGAGTACTTTTTAGCTGTATGTTATCTGCCAGTACTGCCATCTTTTGCACAGGTACTCTCTACACAAAATAAACCCAAGTGTAGGAGAATGGGTTTTAAGACCGCCCCTTTAAATATAACACAGAAAACAACTGAAGTGTACTATGGCAAAGTGAACTGCAGGCAGTTTGCACAACTTATACTGCAGGTATTCTAACAAACGCATCAAAACAGAATATACCCACTAAGTATTTAAATATCCTTGCTATCATACAAAACTAAATAGTCTGTAGAAGTTTTTTATATGCCAGGGTGTTCTTTCAGATGTGAGTAATTACCATATTTATTTTTTTCCCAGTATCTCCTATTTTTTGCAAGTTTGAGCTCAGAAATACTTACCTGTATAAAAATTCCTTACATTCCTCTCCATCTCTTAATTTCTCTGTTCCTCCTTTCTATCTCATATCAGAAGCAAAATGTAACTCTATTTGCAGATTTCTCTTTTTTCTCTCCATCTTTTCTCCACCAGCAGGCCTTTGATTTGAAATTGTAAGGCACTTAATCTTCTGCCAGCATTCTTATAAACAGATTCAACTTGTCCTTTTGCTGATGCTTCAGCATGAAGCCAATTTCCTCTCTTTTCTTGCAGTTTAGAAGACCTAGATAATTCTTCCTCTGTTCTCTCACAAATATATGAAATTCTAAGTAGTCATCTAACTTCACATTCATGAGGCAATTTCATCACCACCAAATTGCAGACTTGGCAAAACATTGTCCATCTGCCTTTGAAATGATTTAAGAAAGGATTGAATTTCAGAGATGCTGGTACAGACAATCTAATCTACTACATGGCTGCTTGTACTTTTACAGAATAGCCTTGTTCTTTTGCATATCCCAGCATGGAATGCTGAAACTATTGTTGAGCTTGGCTAAAGTTTCCATTCAATTCACCAATGCTTCACATTTTATTTGATAAAAGACAAGGTCACTGGGATTCACAGAATTTGGCCTAAAACTGCCGATTTGAAGGAAACAATGCATTTCTGTATAGATCTTTAGAAAGGACTGATCTGATGTCAGTATGCACTCTAATGGCGCTTGGCTGCAATTTTAGGCTGCTGAAGTAGAAGTGGTGAATGCTTTTACTTGTGTTACAAACTCCTATTTAATGCCTACGGTGATAGGTTATCAAGGAATAGAGTAATGTATTAATCCCTCAGGTTTAGTTAGATAACCCCTTCTGAAGCTTTAAGCAGCTGCCGCCTCAGATTCTTCAGTCTGAATCCGGTCAGATCATCTGTAATCCATTTTTTTTCCCTTTCCTCTTCATTTCAGGACTTTCAGTCTGCACGCTGTAAGCATACACAAAAGAATGTGAGCAGCTGCAGTTACAGAGACATGTCTAGTAAGCAGCAATGTGTGATTCACAGTGGCACTGCCTGATGCGTGGAGTTCTTTTAAAACAGTATTTGCCCTCTCTCTTTAGCAATGTGTTTAAATGTAGAACAAGCAAGAATTCTCACTCGCTGTCCTGTCTCAGCGGTCACTGTCCCTCAAACAGTGGTAGTCCAAATATTCCAAGTGTTAACTTCCAAGCACACTAAATCTGCTGCAGTCAGGGAAGATATTAAATACTAAAAAAAGAAACATACTGACTAAGTTGCTGGCTCTCTCAGTCTGAACAGGCTCATACATCTTTTACCCTCTATGGCTTGTAGACTCTGACTTAAGAGAGGAAGAGAGGCCATGTACTTGGAGAGAAGGCATTTTCATTATGTCAAAAATAAATGTCTGAAAACTGAAGTGTGGCTAGTGCTGAGTGTACTTCCTTGGCAGGAGCTGATGCCTTTCTGAATACCAAAGCCTTTGAGATGTTTCAGTGGTCCTGTATTATTTATTTTGATCACATAAATGTTTATTATCCGTCCCTAAAAATAGATGAAGTGAATTTGAGAATGTTGCAATGTGAATAAATGGCAAAGCGATGAAAACTCTTTTGGTACCATACCTAAGCCACAACCAACCACAGACAATTTTGCTATATAAAGACTTTGGGGTGCAGGGGGGAATGAATGTCTGTAGGCTTATTGTGTTTGTGTACATTTGCTGTGACCCTTTTGTTAGTGAAATAACCCAGAAGGGAGATAGGAATCAATACGGTACTGTAGGCAGTGCAAATGAACTTGTGTATGTTTGGAATATAGTAGTTAAGATCTTATCTCATCATGCTTGCCCAAAAGATAACAGACCCCAAATACACACTAACCATGGGGCTGCTCTAAACCACACTGTAGACCTGGATATTAAGCAAGAATCAAAACATTTGTAGCAACAAACTTTGCATTCTCTTGTTCCCAACAGTACCTAACTCTGTTTGCTGCTGCAAAACTGAGCTCAAAGATGCTGATGTGTGTAACTGTAGTGATGGATTTATGGTAAGGATTTGAAACTGAATTTTTTTTTTTTTGAGACTTATGACCTATATTTCAGTCAGTTTTGGAAAAGCCTTGGAGTGGTTATGAGCAATTCTTGTGATTTTTCAGCTATTCTTAAATCTTATTCCTCAGTATGTGTTCTGTGCATTAGGATAGCACTTATGAATACATATTTTAGTGGGTTTTAAAATGGTGTAGTCTTCTAAATACTACTGAATATTTGAATTGTCATCCCTTATTGAATTGTGCCATTTATTTGATATGTTGTCAAATACCATTTCAAAGTTCTTTCTAATACTTCACCAGACTGACACTTCTTTTATCTCTTCCATCATTTTTGGGAAAGCACTTACAACATAACAGTTTGAATAGCAAAGTCCCACTTTAGTAATCTGTTTAAATAACATCTTTTTCCAAGAGAGAGCTACTTTTCTGAGATTTTTTAAAACATTTAGCACCATTAAAATAAATATTTTTAAAAAATCTATAACAGTTTGGTCTTTTCAGCAATGTAAAAAAAAAAAAAGATTAAAAAAAAAATCTCTGTGATTAGGAGAATAGTAGCCCTAAGGTTATTCTCTCCTATCTGTTAAAATCCATTCCTACCAGACATAACAAGAGCTCAACTTCATGCCAAAATTGATTTGAAGTGCATCTTCACTCTTGACTTTCTCCGCGGTGGCTCATTTCCCTTTTCTGTGCTTCTTTGTAATGGCATTCTTCCAAGCTGTGAGACTGAGAAGTCAGTACAAGCCCAACACTGATTTCAGCAGGGAACTGCAGAGACATTTGCCCTTTATTGTAGATGCAGAACATAAATTGAATCCAGGGAGAGCAGCATCCTAAAATTACCCCAGGAGTAATTTTTCTAGACCAGACATTTAGATGATGAGCATTGTTCCCTTTCACTAAGCTTTTTTAATATCATAGAAAGTCAAGCATGTTTCTAATGTAAATATTGCATATCCCTTTTTTAAACATAATTTTTACAAGAACCCTTTGGGTGGCAATACAAATGCAAAATACTTAGGATCCAAATTAATTCAGAAGTAGAAGATCCAATTTTGAACTTTGCGCAATAAATAACTGCTGACTGTGGATTTTGATGGAGAATAATTTATCAGACAAAACTGCAGGTCATGGTGTATTTAAGGCCACTACTTCTAATACTGGGTTTTATTGTAAAAACAATTAATTGATTAATTAATTATAGTCAGTCATTTATCATCCCAATGCAGACACTTTTTCTCTCACAAAGTCAGAGTATGCCTCTCTCATAGGAGTCATGCTTTCCAGAGCACTTTTTCTTTTATTGGATTAGTTTGGAAAGGGAGCAGGCAGACCTCGAAGCCTTACAGCCAGACAGAACCAATCACTTCCCTTCCTCTACAAAGGCAATAATCATAGACAGCACTTTCATCTGCAGGGAAAGAGATATTACAAGCCTAAACTACAATCCTGAGTTTGTTGTTATCTTTGCCAAATTGAAATAGGGATTGTATTCAGGAACAGTTTACAAGACTTTTCACAGGAGTTGTAGCCAGTGTTGTCAGAATGTCTTTCTAGTAACAATCAAAAATTCCTCTTAGCTTCCATCCATTAAGAGGTACCTGCTAACACTATGTACCAATTACCACTTTTACAGAACATAGCAGTTAGATTTGAACATTTTTGTTTTCCTGTAAATAGTTTGTTAGAGCTAGATCCAGAGAAGAATTTCAGCGTCATAGTTGCCCCTGAAGCATGGTTCTTGTTTGATTACCTGTGTATTGCCAAGGGGCACACATATCCAAAAGGAATTTAGGCAGCATGGCATTAAACACAGTAGTAACCATCCACAAAACCATTCATTATGTCAAAAATCTACAAATTGTCTTTGTTCTCTTGTACAAGGAAGAGTTCAGAATGGAATCCAGAGAACACAGAGCAATTACATCCAATTAACAGGAAATACTGAAGGTAAGAATCCACATAAACACTTTAGCAGCTGTTTCATATCCTTACCAGGATATATCTTTCCTTTTCTGCAATTACCTATTTATCCTATGCCTATCATATGAGGCACAGCCAGAGAGGTGGGATCAGGGGATATTGAAGATTATATCCTCTATGTATTTATCTAATGGATTTTCTACAATTACACTGCTCCTGTCTCTGTTTGGAATTCCTTCTCTTTTGCCCAGTGTAATTAAATATTCAAGGAGCCAGAAAGAAAAAAAGAAGAGAAATATCTGGTATGGAAATTCAGCTGGGATGGGTGCAACCAATCACTCACATGCCGATATTTGAATCTAGCATCAAACAGTTCTTAGCCAGGGTCTATGTATGGACCTTCAAATATGTTTTTCTGATGTATCTTTCTATCACAGTTTAGGATTCATCATTTAAGCTGTCTATGATCAAACTTCCTCTGATACCTGAAGGTCCTTTATCCAGCAGACTATATGTACAAGCTTTGTGTATAAGTTTTTTTAATGCCACCCCCTCTGATAACTGCCTCATTTTGAAGAGACATATGGTTTAATCTTCTTTAGTTATTAATCCTTGTTTTTTCTGCTGATGATACTGTATGCTTTACTGATCAGTTCTTTGACCCTGTGATATGTCAATTATTTCTTTCATATGAATTTAAGTTTTCTGTGTGAATTCTCTCCTAAAAAACAGAAAAAAAGCATGAAGAATTTATTTAATGTTAATGTTACTTTGGAAATCACTGTTAGTGACATTCTAGTTTGCACTGAAGAAATGTATTATTCTATAAAATTTTCTGCAAAAACAAGAAAAAGGAAAAAGAATGGAAATTCATGGGTTGAGTTTTCCATCCTGAGAGATGGCCATCATCATGAAAGTGCTTTAGTTACTAGTGAGATTACATGATTAGAATCACAAGAGAACATGCTTTGTGCAAATTCACATAGTAATTATCCATGGGACAAGTTGTAGTCTCATCTTATTGTTCTGTATTCACAGTAACTATGATAGAGGGGAAGCTACTCAGGGAATAAAAGCAACTCCATATCTCTTTAACTCGTAATCTTATTGTGTGGCTTATGTATGACTTTTTTACCATGTTCCTCATGTCTTACAAGAAACAATGAGAAACTCAGTACACTGTGAAAGAGTTACACTAGACAACATTTGTTTTCTGGTGCTTTCTGGTTTTTTTTACCTTGAATGAGGTCATCTAGCTATTCTCCAGAATGTTTAACAACACTACTTGAGACAGAGATTCAGAGCATCACTAGTACATTTTTGTCAGTGGTTGGTATTTCTCCTTCAATAGACGTTGCTGTTTTTACGCTTGGAAATCCATCATGAGTTCGTTGAGACTGAACTGAACTTTAATATGAAAATATATAATGGTTATATCCTGAAGATTATTCTTTCATGTTGGGGCTAAATAGGTACAATATCCTTAAACTTTGATCTCTTTCCATGTTCCATATTGTAAAGAAGTCAGCGTAACAGATCAAACCAGGAAGCTCCTAAATGAAGTTTGAGTGAAACCCTTTCTTCACCTTCAAAGTATATTTGTAGTCTGAATATTTGAAAAACTCCATTATTATGTTGGCACACAATGTTGTTAATAACAGCTTCCAAAAGAGAGCTGGGTGTTTAATAAAACTCTCAAATTTTTTAAACAGAAATTGGAGTCACATGAAAATGCTGAATAAATTCTAAATAAATAATTGAAATTTACATATCATAGGGAAGCGCCTGCCATAGAGAGGTTGATTATGATGAGATTTATTACAGCAGGAAAAGATTTTTATTTGCTGATTCAATTAACTTTGAAAACTTGCAGTAGTGTGCCAGTGTTGCTTATTGCCTTTAGTTGCTTCCAAGGCAGCAAATTCAGTGACTGTGTTCAGTATCAGCCCTAGGTTTGGAATCATAGAATCACAGCAACCTGGGCAACCTGTTCCAGTGCCTCACCACCCTCACAGGAAAGAGTTTCTTCCTAAAGTCTGATCTAAACCTACTCACTTTCAGTTTGAAGCCATTCCTCTTTGTCCTCTCACTACATGCCCCTGCAAATAGTCCCTCTCCATCTTTCTTGTTGGCTCCCTTCAGGTACTGGAAGGCAACAATTAGGTGTCCCCAAAGTCTTCTCTTTTCCAGGTTAAAAAAATCCCAATACTCCCAGCCTTCCTTCATAGGAGAGGTGCTCTATCCCTCTAATCAACTTGGTCACCCTCCTCCAACAGGTCCATGTCCTTCCTGTGCTGGGACCCCATTGCTGGATGCAGCACTGCAGGTGGGGTCTCACCAGAGGGGAGCAGAGGGGCAGAATCACCTCCCTCCACCTGCTGCCCACGATGCTTTGGATGCAGCCCAGGATACACTTGGTGTTCTGGGCTGCAAGTGCACATTGCAGCTCCTGTCCAGCCTCTCACCCACCAGCACCCCCAAGTCCTTCTTGGAAGAGCTGCTCTTGATCTGTTCAGCCCCCAGCCTGGATTGACACTGGGGGTTGCCCTGACCCAGGTACAGCACCTTGCACTTGGTCTTGTTAAACCTCATGAGATTCCCATGGGCCACTTCTCAAGTTTGTCCAGGTCCCTCTGGATGGCATTGAATGAAAATATTTTTTCTGCAGAAACAATGTGGATACATTCTGGTGCTTGGGTTTCTTGCAATAAGGGTTATGCCAACAAGTCTTCTAGTTTCAGCTCTGCTAGGGCTTGATCCATCACTGTTATAAACTTTTGCCATTGAGTTTAGTCAAACTGTACTAAAAATTGCTTTGGTATCCCATGGAGTTTTCAGAGCTCAATTAAATATTTTCAAATAGCATATTACTGCAGCTAGAGTTATTCATTAATGCTAGATCCAGCACCCTTTGAAATAAATGTATTTTTAAGGCTCTGAACTTCAGACCATATACTCAAAGACAAGGAGGTATGTAAATGGAATGTGATTCCCTGTCCAAGAAGAACACATGCTTCTGATCATATCTGTATGAAATATTTAGATGCTGGTTAAAAGCACTTCAGTGCTATTTTAACATTAAGTACATAAGTTGTCAGTCAGGCTGTTTGGGCTTAGTTAGTCATGAAGCTGAGAACTTAGTAATCAAAGTTCTCAAAGTAGTACTTCAGACTTTTCTTTTGGTTAAGAAATATTTTCAAATAAATTTTCCTCTCTGATTTTCAAATTCTGAACTCATGATTTGTTAGGTCATTGGAATGCTCTCCTTCAAAATGACTCACTCAGAATAATAAGACTCTTTTTATAAAGTGGTCTATTATCATAAATGAATAAAGCACAACCTCTTAAGCAAGTGGGGAAGATTGTGTGAAGTGCAGGTCTCAGTCACGTACAATATCTCTTTCAAACATGGGGAATTTTCATGGAAATTATAGTACTTCAAAAATTCTCTTTCCCTAATCTTTACTAAAATTACTTGACTTATGTCATAGAATCACTTCTTCTAACTACCTAAGGTTATCTACTTTAAATGGTAATGAGCTTTATGTTTGAAACTTTACAGGATTGCTCGTAGGTAATTCTAGAAAAACGTCTGAAAAGAGAATTTGGGGCTTTAAGCATTACAAAACAGAATGAGCTATTTAAATTAACAAGCAAGCTGTTAGTCAGGTTAACAATTAGTGTAGTGAAAAAGTATCATAGGCAAACTTCATTAATGTGTTGCAGTAGAAACAGCTATTTCAACAATTTCTCAGTCATTAAAATTCTTCCAATTTTACCTTATCTCTTAGTCTATAAAGTTATGTAAACTTATACAGGATCAGGAAAGACTAGGAGAGGAGGGGAAGCATGTAAAACTCTGAACTATTTGTATCTTGAACTGGATGAAAAGGAAAACAAAATAGATAAAATTTTTTTTTTCCATTTTTCCATAACAAAACACCTACAGCTAGTCTTGATTAACTGTGTCACAGGATAACAAACAAATGGGAAGGAGCAAGTTTGAATTCAAAATATAACCCAACAGTTATCTACTTTTCAGGCAGAGACAGGAGTGACAATTAGAGAAGACTCCTGGGTAACATCACACTAAAAATTTTCTGTCTGCCAAAAGTTTGATAATATTCAACTCGATCTTGAAAAACTCTGTTACTTATGCATTATGTGGCTGGCAATGCCAACTATGTAGTTTTAAAAAGCTCATCCATCAATTTAAGGTTATGGAGTTAGGTAAATGTGGAAATGAAAAAAAAAATTGCTGAAAGTATGAAGCAAACTTGCTTGTTTTGGATGAAATAGGACATAGATTTAATCTAATGACAACCTGTGTTCTGACAAACAAAAAAGGCCATCCAGGCCTGTATAGTGATGTTTATGGTCTCATAATAATTTGAGCTTTCTGCTTCTCCCTTGGTCATTATGAAATAATGGTTCCAGACTGTGCAGGGTGTTCAACTCTTGTCCCATGAAAACTTTCTATGGAAATAGCACTTGTGAAAAGAATTCAGCTTTTCTTTATATCTAGTAGGGTTTTATTCTCTTTATTTGTTCTCCTATTTAAAAATCAGCTGTTTATGCATTTTCTTCTTCTGGAGGATGCAGAAAGCTGAATCAAATTCTCTCTTCCCTGTGATTCTAGGACTTACACCTTTTGTCTTTCATCAAAAATTATTTACCCAAGTGTTATCTTGGTTGCCATTAACTCAGTTTTACCAATATAAAGAGAGGCAATATTTCATATAAAAAGTTCCCAGTCTGTAAAATTTACTACCACAACAGCACAGCCTGCCCCTCCAAACAAACAAAGGCTATCTAACAAAACAGCCATTGGTCTAAAACTGATAGTCTTGGAGAGTGCACTAAAACCAGATTATCTTTTTCATGTTGTTTTTGCAGGGTTTGATAAAGAACATTTTCTTGTGTAGGACATAGGAAATCTGTATTACAGCACTGATTTTGTTTAGTTGAACGAAGTGGTTTGTTTTCATAGTCTGAGAGCGTTTGTGCAGATTTCTTTCCTACAAAGTAAAACCTGTTGGCTTTTGCTGGAGGGGAAAACAGAGGCTTTATGGCCCATTATGGAAAACATTTCAGTTCCTTAAGATGTGGTGAGACAAGAGAAGGTTGTATAACTGAGTATATCAGCTTGCACTGAATCTTCTTCATCCGTAGATTTTGTTAGGTTAGTTACGTCCCTCTTCTCGTGAAATCCCAAGGCTCTGCTTAGTCTTTTGTGGCATTGAAATTCCTTGTGATCTATTATCAGATTATCCTTGAAAAAGTACTATATCTTTCACTCCTAGAAATAAGCAATCTGCTCTGTAGCACTCACCATTACAAGGAGTCATTTATTACAGCAGAACTTTGTCATTCGATTATGCTTCTGTAGAGAGCGCATGGCCAAAAATCTCAATCACAGGTGTCTAAAGTTGGTTAAAGAAGTTGTTGGTGTTCCAAACTTCAGAGATGCTGAGATGCCTGTGTGCCAATGTTCATGGCAGAGAGGAGCCTACCACAGTTATTTCCCAACTTCTGATCCTTTTGTTCTCTTGTTTTTTTTCAGGCTGTGAGCATTTTCCTATGGCATGAGAAATACTTTTCCTTCTTTTGTAAGTTATTTTTCTCAGCATGCAGTAAACTGATAAAAGCGAGAAATATTTAGCTGAAGCTTTAACTACTTTATCCTACTTATTATGTTCTACACCTTGCTGTATGCCTCATTTCAACTTCTTTTGATCCATGTTTTCATGAGGAAGAACTGACTATAGGTGTTACAGGCAGAGACCTGACTAACAGTAGGAGACTCATGGCATAGCAGAAAACCTGTCAAATTTGTAACCTAGTTGTTCTTATGAGATATGTTTTGCTATCCTATATAGAAAGGGATTTAATAGCTGATCATTTCTTTCCCCAAACAGGTCATCTTTGGTTTAGTTAACTGCTGCTAGCAGTTATAGTTTAACTTCTTTATGCCTGAGACAGGAATTCCTTGTGTTTCTTTATGTAGTATATGATGTTTGTTAGGGATAAACCAACGTATTGACATAGCACAGTATCAGCAAAGGGAACTGAACTTGTGTAGTCCAGACAGGTCTGGTTTTTGTTGAACCTTGACAAATCCACTAGCCAGGAACTATTTGTTCTTGCAGTTAGCTTGTTCTTTTCTTAACCCACAGGCAAAGTACAAGAATATCATAAAGCAATGGGAGGATGATGTAGAAAAGGTAATTGCATTTGGTCTGTTCTTTCCCAGAGGCTCAGAAGGCAGGAGCAGGAGCTTCTGTGGTGGAAAGTTAGTGTTTGAGAATGTAGAGACCCTGGAAAGAGAGAAAAAACCCTCAGAATAGCATTGTTCAGGAAGGAAGCTTTGGAAGTGTCTCCTTTTAAAGCATCTGCTACTGTGTATTCTCTCAACTTTTATTACTTCCTTCTTCAAGTCCCTTCAGAATTTATTGTATACCTTGGTCTTGCCTGCTGGCTCTGCTCTGGGGTCAGTGGCTGGCTAACATATACAAGAGGCTGCTAAACAGTGCAATGGAGACAAGCCTGCTCAGACCACTGGGAAAAACAGTGCACAATCAGGATTTGTATATTTAAAAAGTATTTTTATCTTTCTTTCTATTTCAGCAACTTGGGCCATGATTTCTTTGTGTTTCTACTAGAAATGATACCCAGATGAAGTGTTGATCTTTCAGGGCAACTACTGGGTCAACAGTTATTTTCTCTGCAGCATAATACAATAAATGTGGCCTGATTTTATATAATTGTTCCTATTTTATAAAATACACCTTGCTCCTTTCTGTCATTGTCTTGTGTAAAACTCATCTCATTCTAATTGTGTCATCCTTTTCCTTTTGTGCTGAGAAAACACATTCCATTAACCATCTAACTCTTTCAGCAGTTACTAGTTCTCAGTATTCCTGTGCTGCTGGTGCAAGAGTCGTTCCTTTAGAGACTCCTTCTCTTGAGTCCTAGAGTACTGTAACAGGATGCTATTTGAACAGGTTAATTCTGGTAAACAATTATTGATTGTCTCTTCAGAGAAGTGAAAAGTCACCTTAAGTAGTGAAGCGTTCAGATTTTCATCATTGTACTGGGAGCAGGGCCCTGCAATTCCTTCCCAAGTATCCTGTTTGAATCTGGCAGTGAAAGACCATCATTAGAAAGGAGCAGTGAAGGTGTGACAGCACCTTGGGCAAGTTACCAAGTGCATGCAAAGGTCAACTAGTGGATGAAAGAGGAGCGTAGGAATTAAATGAAAGGAGGAAAATGCCAGCATGATGCTGACGTTTTCATTAAGAAAATCACTGAATACATGGAACAAGTCTGACATTTACTTATACAGTGGCAGAAATCAGTAGGCTGTGTGTAGTGCATGTTTTCCTGTTCAGTCAGCATATTGTACAGCTGTGATAAAGGGAACTGTAATCATTTTGCAATAACGGTGATACAAAATTGTTCATTGGCTCAGCTTTTTCTCCATTATGTGAAATATATTATAACTGGCCATATAAGTCAATTTCTTTCATTATGCCTCCACAGATATCATGGCTGTAATCATCCCTTTAAAGTGATTTCTCAGATGATGCTCCTTTCTACACAAATCACCCACTTTTTCTCTATCTTTCTCTTAAACAGGTGTGTTCACTAAATTACTGTAACTGGGCAGCATATATTGTCAAGTCTCATTTTCATTATATAGCTAGAAAATCTCACTGTAATGCCACTTAGTGAGAGGAGAAATTCATCAGGCCTTAGTGATGGGTAATCCGTCATGGACTGTGGTGTGGTGCCTTTCTGCATTCAACAGTTCAGGTGGAAGAGTTAAGTCTCCATTGGACTCTTCCAAATTACATCACTTTGGCAATATAAAGAGGTCATAGAAGGATAAACCAGCCTTTAGAAACGCTCCTCGCTTACGAGGTGTACTGGGGTTACAGGCAGGTCCAGAATGGTTCATTTTCTGGCTCTTCTGGATGGGTGGATGGCTCATAAGGGATGCTTGCAGCCAGAATATGAATTAGAGTAGCTTTAAGCTTTCTCTAATTGATACCAGAAGTTCAACAGGTTCCCAGGCAACCTGAAAATACAAGGAATACTAAGGTGATTCAGAAAGCTTGGTAGTAAATTTCCCCCCTCTGGAACTCAGTAACAAATTTCGTACTGAGTTTGAGCGTCGCAGAGTGGGAGACCAGATTTAATGCTTGATGTTTAATCTTCTTGGAAGATGCTTGTAGCACTGAGCCAAAAGCCCTTGGGGTATGGCACATGGCCTGCTCATTTCGATTTCACGTCCTTTCAGTTTCATTCCTTCTTCTGTTTCTTTGTCTGCATTGAAAGGTCCATTTGCACAAAGAATGGTATTAAAATTAATGTCCATCTAAAACCATAAAAAGGCCTTCAAACATTGATCAGTTATATTTTACCCTGCACTGATGAGATGGGATGTGCTGTAATACTTTCTTTTCACGGACCACTGGAAAGGGATACAAGAGGAGCATTGGTTCTGTAGCAAATATCTTTGGCTATTGTGAAATTATCACTGCAAAGGAGGAGACAAATCAAAGAGAAAAGTTCAGCCAAAAGATAGGAATGATGGTCTGTGCTGCTCCTTGCTATTACTGAGTGGTGACAAGAAGCTGGGGAAAAGTGGTACCCTAAATTTTTTTAAGGTACAGACTACAGTCGTGTGTAAGCATGTAGAAAGACTCAGGACATTGACCACTTGCAGTTTGAAGCCAAGAACTGTCAGAGTATTACCTGCACTTTTAGTCTAATCAGGCTCTTGGGAGCCTGTTGGCCCAACATACAGTGTATACCTGGTAGTTTACTCACAGGCTTTCTTTTGGAACACACCAGCCAGGTCCTTTTCAAATCCAACCTGGATGGGGTTTTGGGGGTAGCTCACTCCAGGGACAACTCATTTTCAAGTTTAAAGCTTTGGTATCTTTGTTTACATGGTCTTCCCACACTGTCTTGGCAAACCTTGCACCCTAAAATGTCTTCACAGGTCACATCCTATACCCACAGCACACAGTATTGACTGAGCGTTGTGTTCGAAAAATACCTTTCTGGCAGATTGTGTTAAGATTGTTATTTTGTGTGTTTTGAACAGCAAAAACAACCCCTTTTTTTCAGGATGGATATCAAAGCAGCAAATGAGGCCAAAGGGATTAAAGCCAGACACAGCACCGTGTGGTCTGCAGTACTCCTTGAACATAGTTAACCTTTTACTGATGGAGTCAAACCCCAAGGAAATGTAGATGCAAAAGCTGTAACAGGTGGTCTGATGCCAGAGAATGTTTTTCCTAGTGTAGATGAAGCCTTTATCTTCTTATAAGTGTTACCAAGCAAGGCCAAGGTTATCAAAAAGGTCTGTTTTGGGGCTGACAATAGATAGAGGAGTTTGAGTTCTAGACAAAAAACTTTTTCTGAGTTAGAGGTGTTTCTTTTCATATGATGTTTCCTTTCATGGCATCATGTTACTTTGTCTCCAAGAAAAAATAACAGGATATAGCAAAAGATGTGGCCTTATTTTATAACTGATAAAATGACTGAGGAATGTGGGAGAAAAGTTCTATATTTTGGACTTTATCCTTTGTATTAAATTGAAGTCTCTACTGATAATTTACTGAGTCTGATCTTTCTCATTTAATGATCACAGATTGAAGAAATCAAACATTGTATTCGTCTCAGCACAGGGTGGGCTTAACAGGTGACACAGAAGGGGTATTTACTAATATTTTTCTCCATGAGCCACAGTTTAGCTGAAGCAGGCATTTGTAACTTACTGTATTGTAGTCCTTTGGGGAGAGCACAGTGTCAGTAGAATAAAAAGGAGATCTGTCAGAAAAAAAATGCTAACATTTTTTTTTGTTTTCCTGGGTAAATACAACAGTAATAGGTTGATAATGATCAAATTATCTGTCTTCTAAGAAATTATATTTATAAACAAATGTGTTTCCTGCATTTGCAGATGCAATAAACCAAAACCAAATGATGTACTGAGGTAAAAAACATATTCCAGGATGTATTTCTACCAGTTCTACTGCTCCAGAAATTAGGGGGTTAGAGTATTTTTTTCTGTACCTCCATAGTTGAAATGTGGTACTGTTAAAATGTGTTCTGTTTCTTTTGCTATCCTATTTCCAGCAGTTTCTGTGTCCGTGTCACATTGTTATTTCTGTTTAATGATCATAATTGTTAGCTTGAACTTGTTAGATGTTTAGCAAACATATAACCTGCCAGAATTAACAATAGATTGTAAAAAACTGCATTTATTCCTATTTCTATGTGCTTTGAATAAATGTGCTGTGACTAACCATTTTCAGTTAAAACATGAACACTTAAAAAAAAGGTGGGGGGAGCTGCATATGATCCATACTACAGCCAAGTGGGAATGAATGCAATACATATAATATACTTTTAAGAAGCTAGATGCTTGTTACAATATGAGAATTTTACACTCATGATATTTTTGTTACAAAAGTAGTTTCATTTGTAATAATCAAAGTATATGAGTTGCGGCTAGTATGCATTTATACATTTTTATATTATATGTTTTTATAATAAACCTATCATCAGAAAGACAAAATGCCGAGAGTGTTGAAATAAACTTTGTGATTTAGGAAAGCCTTGGGGACGGTGACTAGGTGCCATGGTTAGAGGCATATTATAAATACATAAGAGCAAGGCAGGTGATTTAGGGAGGCAGAAGACTTCTCAATGTGACAAAATGCCTGCTACAAGTAGCAAGTGGCTTTGAAGAAATTCCAGTTGCTGCTGGAAGAGGCTAAATTGCATCTTGAAAAGATAATAAATAATATCCAGTAGTTTTAATAAGGGGCAGTTTAAAATAATTTTTTAACCTAGGTCATAGTTGTAATATGTGATGAGAATTATTTAATGTAGCAGCTGTATATCAACAACCTTGTTTTGTTTCAGAAATTAATGTCTTTTCTGAGGCTGTCAAACCTTTCCAAATGAGAAATAATTACCCAATACTAATTACTACTGAAAAAAAAAATTAAATAAGCCAGCACTAAAATGCTGGTTTATCTGGTAGATCTCATCCCTAAACAGATAAAACGGTTAGGGTGGTGCTGGAAACTGAGTTACTGTCCAGATTGTGCAGCACGCTGTCTGATTTCCCTGAGCTTTTTAAAGAGATGTATCTCTCTGGTATAGATCCCCATGGTCTACTTACAGGGAAATTTCATTACCATGCTGTGCAGTCCTCACGGTGCTGAAAGTAAAATATTGGATTGACAGGCTCTTGTTGTGGAGCAGGGCTTATTGATGATGGAAAGACTGATTCAATCTCTAATCCTGAAGAACGACCTGCCACCTGGAGTGATAGTATACAGATGGGTGCAATCTAAACTCTCTTTCTGCCTCAAGTTGCATTTGGCTGTAGATTAACAATGTGATTCCATATAATGAAGATGGTTGTTCGGTGCAGTGGCAATTTTCCATTACTGACATGCCATGTCAACAGTTCTGACAAAGCTGTAAGGACAATGTTTAAATGTGCTACATCTGGCTGGGATGGTTGCCAGGTTATTAACAGCCCCATTAAAATTACCTGCAGAGATCTGTGTTGGTAGGAGAGAACACAGTGCACTGTTTCCCCTGCAACTATCTATGCAGGCATAATAACAGTCCAGTAGCACACACTTGGAATAATACAGTATTATGGTGATAATAGCAGCCTTTTTACAGTTTTATTCTGGTGAGGGAATACTTTATAGCTTTATTTGTATTGAATCCAAATCCTGTGGCCTTACTCAGGCAGATATCCTGTTGAAGTGAACAAACATTTTACCTTAGGGTGGAGTTTCACCAGTAAGTCTTGGTTTTATTAATGATACTTCAAATAAAAGTATCTGAAGATGTATGCATATATACAACCACTTTTAAAGAAATACATGAATATTCTTTTAATTATCTAATTTTTTTCCCTTCCTCTTGAATGACCATGTAAGACTACCAGTGAAGCATATAAAATATGAAAGGGGTTTAAGGCGTTTTTCTGAGTAAGAGTAAAGGGCCATGCTGTCCCAGAGGACACTGCAGAAGGCACAGCACATTTTATGGTGAGACTCCCCCATTCCCTTTGAGTGCAGAGGGAGCACTTGCCAGAATAATGATAAATGGGCTTGTGATTCTAGCTCTCTATAAGCAGGTTTTAGTCCAAGTTGAAACATTCCCTCTAAGTTCGGTACTTGAATGCTGGAGAAGGTTTTCACACCCTGTCTCTTACCGATCCATGTAGCGTCTGCCATAATTTAATTCCAAGCTCTGTCTGTTCACGTGTGTCCAACAGGACAACACAGAAATACCACCTATACCTGTCTTTCAACCCTTCCTGTCAATCTGGGCCCCCAGTGTGACCTTCAGGGTGACTTCAGGGTTAGTTCATAACCCACAATGAGAAAAGGAGCCCAAATGGGGCCGTCTTAGCCTATTATGGTTATGTGATCAATGGTGCCAATAAAAAGCTGGAGGCACTTCAAGTCTGATTAGAGTTCTCTTCTCTGGGATGTTGTAGTGAGTAAGTGTCATTTCTTTGCCACCTGAAGGAAAATATAGGTCTTTTGGTGCTTTTGTGTCTGAGTGCACAGGCTCTGGTCTGTGTCAGTCCTGTTCCAGCTGCCTGAACCAGTGGAAGAATTTTTGAAAATTTGGGGCAATGCAAGGGCTCTTGACATTTATTACACATGGAACTTTCTACATGTGGCAGAAATGGAAAACTAAGTATAGAACAAGCAATACGACTTAGTGTCTGTTATGCCATATGCTTTTCCTCCTGCTGCTTTACCAGAGAAAAGGGATGTGGAGTAACCTGACCTCATTCTGACCGTGTCTGTGTTTGTAACTCCTTGGGGCTCTTACAGCCACGTGAAGAATTCTTATTCTGCTGCACCACAGTATAGGCAGATAAAGTACATATCTATGAGAAAACCTGGAGCAAAGGGAGTACAGTTTTGCATCTGAATTCTGCATAAAAGTCTGCCATGAATACTCTAAAATGTATATTACCTCTTATTTAAAATTATTTTTTTTTAATTACTGTGTAGCTGTTGGGCTTCATATGAGTCATAGCAATATACATGTAATGCCTATGTTTCGAGTCATAAGAATGAGCAGTATTACTGCAGAGTAGGTGTCATGAAGAGTTCTGTGCAAAGACAAAGGATAAATCACTTATAAATTTTAATTTGACTTGGAACTTGGTCTATGTTCTGTGCTTTAGAAGTAAGAAATGAAAACCAGTGAAGGCAAGTAATTTTGTAGTGTTCAGTGACACAGGTTCATACTTTGACTCATTTTATTGTCTGGTGGTAGCACGGAAGTAGAAACACAAGTGTGTGGTGTGAACTATCTGGCTTGAGAGAGTGAGGGCCGATCTCACAAATGAGCTTTCTTAATTTATGTTTTACTCACATACTGAGGTAAGTGTAGGCCTTTCAAACCAGCTTAGGAGAAGAAATGTCTAAGAAAAATAATGAGGGAATCTAATAAAAAATCTAGTTTTCCCGCCTGTGCTGGGAAGTTTCAGTGACTGAACATCGAACTGTGCATGGAGTATTGACTCAGAGGTGCCATCCAGTTGAGATATTTCACTAGTTCCACAGCGAGTGTGCAAAGATCTGTTTTTACATGACTTCTTGGGACTTGTATCTGCCTATACTGGCAATTTAGCTTCATACTTAATTTTTAAAATATCTTTTGCTTAGACTGTGTTGGAACTAACAAATTAGATTATTTAAACTGAAAAAGTAAACAAAAATGCTATGCTGATATTTTTGCTATAACTACCACTAATTTTCTCATTTAGAAATGGAAACAGTCAATTACAGTCTATTTCACTTTTGGGTTCCAATATTTAGAATAAGTTTTTTTATCTTTTCAAAAACTAGAAGTACTTTACCTTCTGATGGAGAAGGAGGAATCATCCTTATCCACCTCAAATATATTTCAATTAACTGTATTTTTATGAAACTCATTTGTATAGAAATTAATATTTGAGACAAACCTGATTAAATGGTGTCTTTAGGGACAGATATATAGAGCAGAATATTGCAAGTTCAGTTTGTTTTTTCTTCTAGGGAATCTCAGACTGTCTTAGAGTATTCACCCTAAATTATATGGTTAAATTAGTTGTCTGGTACTGTTGTACTAGATAAATACAATAGTACCTGTTTTTAGATGCTGCTCATAGCAATGGGTATATAAGATGAATTGTACCAGTCCTATTAGTACACTATCTATCTTCAGCCAGATAATTCCTTGCTTTTAAAATTAATACAGTTTCTATTTCTCATACTGGGTCAGGCATAATTTTCATTTCTTTTTCTACCCCTTCTCAGACACTGATAAATAATGATGGCTCTCTTACATTTCAGGATCCTATTGCAGTTTTAGCTGCCTTTTTCTTTCTTTCTTCTTGAGTGAGTCTGACTCTTGGAACTCTCTGTTCTTTGCCATTTCCCTTCACTTTTTGTTACTTAGCTTTTATTTAGCACCTTGCCTCATCTCACTCCTTTTTGTTGATGTGACTATTTTTATTTGTAGTTCTGGATCAGTTCCCTCGCTTACAGTCTTAGTCAATGTCTTTTCTTGATATGGAACTTAGGTGAGACTTCTTTTCTTCCTGGTCTACTAGCTGCAAATTTCTTTAATAATCATCTTATTTTGTCTTTTTTTCTATTGAGTTCTGACTTTTGTCCTACCTCTACAACCTTTAATGTGTATATATAAGATTTTCTCTCATTTGATTGTCTTACCTTCCACTCTAAGCTTATGTTTATACTCCAGGCTATGCCAGGTAATGGGCTAAAGCCACAGCTCACCACAGTTTGGATCCACATAAATATATGGCTAGTAGAATGCAAGTGTCCCTGTATTTAGTAACCTGCCTAAAAATCCTTGCTTTCCTTGTAGTAAGTGGTGCCTAAAACCCTCTAACCCTCTAGGAAAAGTTATCTGAAGCTGCCTCAAGACCAGTCACTCAGGCAAAGCCGTGTTTTTCCAACCTATCATCTCGCTGGGCTGGCACTAGAGTTCAGTAAACCTGACTTTTAGGATTTCCTAAAGTCAGTGCCTTAGTACACATTTGTAAAATGGGCCACAAATTTGTAGAATACTTTGTCTAAGTATCATATTGTCTCAGGTATTTTCTCTTCACCTGTATATTGATTTTAACATCCTTTGAACTACAGAGAATTACAGGAGAGACTCCCTCCCTTCCAGCCCTGAAACAGACACCAGGTAGAAATCTTGCTCAGTGATTTTTTTTCTGATCACATTTCTTTGCTTGCTTTCTCTCTGATTCCTCTGCCTGTTTTTTCTCAGCAGCTGTTTTGGCATCATCGTTTCTTTGCTCTTGCTGTTCTTTTCTTCCTCTCTTTTTTTTTTTTTTTTTTTTTTTGCCTTCAGATCTCTTCTCATCCTTATTAACAAAAATAAAATAAAAAAAATCTCACTTCACCTTTCCAGCCACTGTATGGCAAGTATCAGGCTTGGATATATAAAGTCTTGATGTTGTTGTTACAAGAATAAATGTTTCCAGGAGTTATGTTATTATGTAATTTCCAAGTGTTGATGAGAAGAAAAACACTACAAGTAATGATGTGACCAGACAGTCTTTTGCATAAGTCTCCTTACCTGTAAAGTTTTTGAAAGTAATGAGCATGTTGTAGAAGATCAGTTGTTAAAAATGCAAAACACAAAGAACTGTCAAACAACTTTGAGGGCCTGATTAATAATTCAATTAAATTGGAGGTTAAGGACTTAGTGTATAGCTTTACTTTAAAGACATGCAAAAAAAAAAAAAAGAAGATACTTAGAAAGCTAGTTGATGAAGTAAACTGGAAATACTGATTACTAGCATATCTAGAATTTATTTCCATGTAAGCAGAAAAACTTTTAGGATGAACCTCAGGCTTCATAGATAAATAATGACTTAAAAGAGACTGTTAGGGTAATATCTGAAAGGGAAAGATAAACTAACCAGCCAAGACAGCTACATCATGGAGGCCAGCAACTGTTGGGATTAAGTGAGAACTGTTAGTATTTAATCTGTGTTAGACTTTATAAAGGACACTTGAATCTTAAAGGCCTTGAGAAACTCCAGGGTGAAGATTCAAAGGAGGTTTCTAGCAGTCCAACATTCTGGAGTAGTCATTCAGTGACAGCAGGGAGAGACTTCCTAACAAATTTTAAGATAGGTTTTGATGAGTCTTCCTCATCAAACAGCCTTAGTCCTTTAACACTTTTCCAGCTAACCTGTATTTGTCTTCTATGTAGTTAGTCTTTGAAGTTAGGGTCTCAGGCTTTCATTTCACAGTTTGTGTTCACTGGACTTCAAGTATTTTTTCCTTTTAACACTTGAGAAAGAACAAAGCAAAAAGTAAAACTAAACACATGTCAGACAAGCAATGAATACAAGTTGGGAAGGAATTTATTTTCAGCTGAAAGGTACATATATTGGAACAACAATTTTCATTAATGACTTTCTCCCCTAGTGTTATCTCAACCCTGCTGTGATTCATGTTTCTCGGGATTCCTCCTCCTTTTCTATTGTTTGTCTAGCATTAAGTCCACAGTTGAGCAATTCTCTATCCCCAAGGTTTGTATTTGCAATTAGAGATATGGGCACTGAGCCCCATGCTGCTAGAATTCCATTATTTTCCTCTATGTTTCTGTCACTTTTCAAAATATGATATAGATCCAGCACCTGTCTTTTTTTTTGCTCCAGATGTCCACTACAGTGGCGTTTAGACCTCCCAGGGTCAAACTCAGAATGACCTATACATGCCTCTGGAGCATCAGCTAAGACATCCAAGGTCAATGTCCTCAGATCACCATCCAGACAGTTTCTCGGCATTAATATGTTATGATGTGTTAAGCACATTTCTGTATGGGACTTCAGTGTGAGTTACCTGATACCTGGCTGTCCCAAAATAATTTTGACAAGAATTCAGTACATGACAAAACTGCATTCTTTAAATAAGGTTATCTATAATGGATTCAACAATTCAGGACAGAAAAATATAACTTCTGCTTTTCGTACTTTTCTAAGTGGATATCAAAATTTTCTTCCTATTACTATTTCTGTTCCTCTCCCCTTTGGTCCCTGGAGAAGGCCTTCTTGCCTTAGGTTTTAACATGGTCTTACCATTCCTATGTCCTTGTTCTGCTTTAGCTGCATTTCATACACTGTCTTAGATCTAACTCTTCTTCACAGGTGCACCTCATTTTCCTGACATCTACTGTTACATGTCTATCAGCAGTTTCAGCATCTTCCCTGTCATTCAGGCTTACAGCTCCTGTGTCAATTTTGACACTCTCTTCCCTCTTTCCAGAGCAAGTTGTCACTCCATCATGTCAACTGCATGTCTAACTGCATCTTCCCTCTTTTACTTCCATGACTGGAACTGTTGTTCGAGATTTAGTTGTCTCTTGTCTTGAGCACTGTAGGTCTAATGCCAGCTGGATCCCCTGTATTTGTCCCAAGAGTATCTAGGAGAGTCCTCTCACCCCTGTCACTGTTTGGCATCCCTACAGTGCATGTTTTTTGTCTCCTACAGCTTTCAAATTTCAAGTGTTTCAATGGAAGTTCTTGCACTATGGGACTGAAAACTGGCAGCAGAGGGCAGAGGCACTGTGACTCTTTACTAAATTTGTTGTGCTGGCACAGTAAACCCCTCAAGCTTTTATTGTCCAAGAAACCCACACAGGTTAAGTGCTCTCCCTGAATCATCTGAGTCAGTGCATCACTGGCCAGGTGATTTTCTGTGGGCAACAAGATCCTTTGTGGGATCATCTGATCGGCTCCTCTGACTAGGAAGAGATTTGCACTGCTCTCTGGGCTTGACTTAGGCAACAGATTATTCGGGGGTTGTGTGTTGAGGTTTTGATGTCTTCAAAAACCTATCGGGGAAAAACAGTGTTTCATTATGGGGGTTTAAACATTAGTTACTGGCATAAACATCATTTCTGACACTCATGATGGAGAGGTTCAGCGCTTGTGGTGTGCTCATGTAATGCTGCAGTCAGCAGCCTGATGGGACAGTGTGATGCTGTGCTGCAGTTGTAGCATGAAAAAGTAAAGTCTTCATGGTGAGATTTTATACTAGCCCTATGACTGTACTTCCCAAGCATCACAGTACCTAACACAATGTTAGCTGCTATGACACAGTCCAAAACTCAGAAACACTGAACTTTTGTTCATTGTTTGTTAAGTTGTTTCAGAAACTTGCCACGGACTATAAAAGTTTTCATAAGAAGTGGCTGTTCCAGTTCTGTAAGGTACAGCCTTCCAAAATTCACTTCTTATTGATCTTAGAATATATTACTGTTCATCCTTATTTGACTGATTTAAAAGGTTGAGAACTACAAGATTATGGATGTTCTATTTTTTCCCATGTCTCTTCTTTATTGCCTTTTTTCTTTGTTATCTCTCCTCTTCTTAAAGTCTTAGTGTAATCCTCACCCCCTTCTACAGGGAACTAAATACAAACAGTTCCCTTGACAATAGTTAGTACAGGGCTCCATAAAGAGCTGGCACAAAATTAAAGCAGCAGGGAAATTTCCAGTAAAAATATTGCATAAGCTATGTATATACACAGAATATATTTGTAACATAATTATGAATGTGTCGCTCTCTTGATAAAACTTTAGTAAAGTAGCTTGAAATATTTATTATCAATAACTAAAAGTTAACTTCAGTTAGGATCCCTTTTATGTTCACAACAGTAAATGACTTTAAAATTAAGGGACTGTTTTCAAGATCAGGTGCTTCTGTGAATCCAGTTAGGTGTGTGTTGGTGGATGTGAGGGGTCCAGTGGTGTGTTCCTGGAATCTGTGATGCTGAGACTCGACAGTGAGAGAATGATTGCTGTGTGTGTCAGGGCACCACTGCCCTCATCCAAGGGTGCGTCTATAGGAAGATCATACAATTCCTTAAGTTAGGAATGAGAAAACATATGGTGTATAATACTAACTCATGACAAATGAATACACAGTGCGCTTAAAACCTCTTGTGCCTGATTTTTCAGGTGTAGCTTCTTTCCCAGGGTTTACTCTGGCATTTCAAATGCAGCTGCTCAAGTATCTTTGTCAGCTAAGGCTGTCTGGCAAACAGGAAATCTGCTTCCTCTTCTTTAAATGTTCATAGCTAAAAATACATATTCACAAGGGAGACACTAATATTAAAACTGCCACAGTCCCAATTGCTATGGCACTTCCTAGGTACATAGGAAGTGTTAGTGCCAGTTTCTTCCTACCCTGATTCCAGCCACGGTCTTGTGGCCTATCAGCTGCTATCCTCATGTCACAACCCCAGCTGAGGACATGTAGAGAGTTACAGCACCAGCTTCACAACAGGTCCGTAAATCTGAATTTCCCTTTTTTTTTCCATGAGTTCCTAAGTCACCAAGATTTTAATCTCACTTTTAGGTTTTCTGAACAAAGAGAATACATTCCTTTGTTCCTTTACAAAAATGCAATAAACTAACAATAAAAGTTAAGTACATTTGAAGTACATTAAGTCTTCCAGAATTTTATCAATTCCAGTAGCAACACCTTTTCAGGTTCATAATTATAAAATAAAAATGAAATATTCGTAACCTCTCTAGAAGAATTTTAATATTGGTGTAACATATATTACAAATAATATATAATTATATATTATATATTATAATATATAAGATAATCTTATAATCTTTTTATGTTTGCAAAGCCAGGTTAAAACCAGTTTTGACAGAATTCACAGCATCAGAAGAAACTTACTTGTTCTGGATGTTATGTTTCCCACTGCTTTGCATGCAGTATATCACAGTATTATGTGTATCAATGTACAGGCATATAAGAAAAAATGGAAGCAGAAACTATTAATGTGATATTAATTTCCATTTCTCAATTAGTTTCACATCACCTGAGAGAAGATATTTGGGCATATTTGACTATTTTTCAACAGAAACATGGAAAATTATAAATTTGCTTCCAGTCTAGGTCTGCTCGTGTACTGGAACCAGTAGAAAACAGGATGGAACAGCAACCACACGCTATGAAATGGCTTAATTCTGTATTCCAGCAGAGACTTGAAATTGGCCATAATTTCTGCGTTCGGTGGTGGGTTGTTTTTTCTTTTTGCTGTTCCAAATGAGAGTGAAGAATTCCTTCCTGTAGTTAAAATGTGTTTTGAATGAGCAGGTGTTAATTCAGTCAAATTTGCAAGCTAATTTAACTTCCTGGGATTTCAACTGTTGAGGCACAAGGGGAAACATTTTAAAAGTGCTGGCAACAGCGAGAGCCTACAGATCATTATTTCAGATTGTTGTTGTTGGAGGAAATGTGATGCAGCATTTGGTTCATCAGCTAAAGTTCCATTCTATAGCATCAGTCAGGCTCAAGGAGGTCAGTCTGTACCCAGATCTCTTCTGAAACCCTTTTGTTCTCTATCTCCATGAAAGAGTAGTTGGAAGCAAAAAATAGACCATGTCAGATGAAAGTTGGTATCTTGGCATAGTTCCATTAACTTAAATGGAGTGATACTGATTTACACAAGCTAAGTGTCTGCCCTTAAGTCTGTTGTTTAGAAGTCATCCAGGAGTATTTTCATACCTTTCAAGGGGACGTTCACATGGTCTCTAAAACCTGTGACACTTTAGTAACTGAAGTGTAAAGCTGCAAAGCAGCACCCAAGGCACTTTCTTTTTAAAAATTGCACTCAAGAAAAAAGCTACAAAATAGCTTTATATCTAAAAATAGTTCTGTCTTGGTGATTTGGAAAGTTCAGGTGCTGTGGACTGAACTGTTTGTATTCAGGCTGTGGCAAGGATTCTTCTACTAACAATGAGAATTTCTTTCCATGCTGATGACAAAAAACGTATTTTTGGTCAGTGAGTGACGTATGATTAGGCAGCCCCAGATTATCCACACTATTTATCATGACAGCAATAGAAAACCTTTTATGCTATTTCTAGATAAATTAGAGTGATTTTTTTTTTAATCTAATACCACAGGGGAGTTTCATTCTTTCTAAGAGAGAAAAGAAAGACTAGAACTTACCTATTTCTTTTCAATTATATTAATTAACCTATTTTTTCATTTTTTAATGCATTGTCTTTTTGTTACATAAAGTGAAAGTGTGGAAATTGATTGCAAGTCCAGAAAACATTCTACACTGGGAAACTTGTACAGACAGATCTACCTGTATCTGTAGGCAGCCTCTTAGATCCATTGTGGAAAAGAACTTGAAAAGCATTTATATGTTTTAAAAAGTGAGTAGTTTCTGTGATGTTAACCTTCCTTTTGTCCCTAAACTACATTTTGTTCAGTTCAGCTAAATCTGTAATTGGGCCCGCCTAGGCTTTTCCTAACAGGAAAACGAAAAGCATAGTTTTCAACTGTTCACTAGAAAAAAACCCAGACAAACAAACAACAAAAAAACAAACAAAAAACCCCAAACAACTTTAAAAATGAAAGTTACAATGTTAATCTAGACATTTAACCAAGTGAAAATTCATCTTTTCAATTTAGGCTGATATTTAACATATATATTTGCTACTAACTCAATACTGTTGAAACATTTCATGGTACCCCATTTTCAATCTCCTTCTTCTCTGTGGGGAGGGCTCTTTGTCCAGACTAGATGACAGATCATGCTCTTCCCTTGAAAGTACAGGGGAGACTTGGTGCCATCCCAGCATCTCAGGTTCCCCTAAGAGAGTTGGACTGCAAGAAGAAATGAAACTTTGTAGATACATTGATATGCTTCCCTTCATAGGGATTTGTTCAGACAGAATTAAAAAGCAGAGTAATTATACAAGAATAAAATATTTTTTATCCTTGAAATAGAGTATCCACATGGGGGAGTTATATCAGCATAGCTATGGCACTGTAATTATCCTGTTAAAGCGAGGCCGCTCAGATTCTTCTTCCAGCTAAACCCCAATATGACCTGTTACCACAAGTGGGAAGAAAGGGAATAAAGCAGGTTCATTGGGCCCTTCATCGCCTCCCACATAACACCTTCAGATAAAAACTGTAATTCCGGTGTGGATAAGAACAGCAGTGAATGAAATAAAGTGAAACATAGAAGCTTTTTTTTTTGTACATTATTGAAATGTTCTGTTAACAAAATGAGCCAGACAAAAGATAGAATATGATGATATGGCACAGTGCCGTGCTCTATGGAGATGTCTAAGCAGTTCTAACACCTGGACTAGTGTAATCAGTTGCTTATTTTATTAGCACATTAAAATGCATTTTTAAAAGCAGTATTTGCAATTCTAAAATATTTAATTTTAAAATTAAAAATACATTTGAGAGATGAGAAAAATAGATGAGATTTTTAAAAATATGCAGTTTATTTACTTTGTTAACAAAATCTGGGTGACAAACAATAAGTCATTATTTCAAATTCACTCAGGAGATTAAATACAGTGCTCTCTCAGCGATCTGAGTCATAATTCTTGGTCAGATTCTCTCTTAAAATTCATATCTAGTAATAAGAAATTTAAAATATCCCTCTAATTGCATCTTATTACAGTAACTCCCCAGTCATTTGCTCTCTAAGGCTTTAACACTGTATGTTATCAGTGTGTGCCATACTGTCTCACTCCACTTTAATCTTGGTGAAATCTGGTGTCTCTCCAAAAGTCTGTTGTTTGTAAAGTCAGTTCTTTGGAGCTGTTGTTTCTCTTGTTAGTTTACCTAAGTTGCTTTAAGTCATTCTCTTTTTCCTAGTGATATAATACTTTGCAAAAATATACAGATTATATAAAGGAGCTGTCAATTGTCTGATTGAGATAAGAGACATTGTCAAGAAGACACTTTATTAAAAAGTAATTGTGGATCAGTATCAAAGAAAGACTTGATATAAAAATGATATGGGTGAAGTATAAGGGTTAAAAATTCAATATGTGTCATTTACAAGTTCTTATAGTACAATTTGTAAAGTAGCTGCTTCAAGCTCTTCAGGGAAGGAGCCATTCTTTTATACTCTTCTCTTAAGCACCTATCAGGATATGGATGCTCAGAGATATGGAAGTGATTAAAACAGCACTTATTAGTTTGACAAAGTAAGAATGTGGAATGTGGGAAACTTCTAAGAGATCCAATCATGTTGTAAAAATTAAAAAGGGAGTGAATAAGCCCATGCTTATGGACTAAAGAACACACCTCAAAGCACTGGTGGCAGCTTTGTCATTGTAGTGAGGTCACCAAGAAGTAACTATAGCATTGGGGTATGATCTATGCAAGAGAAAAAGCAGAGAAATTAGCTGGCTTTTATTTCCAAATCTTGCACATCTCAAAACCATTTTGATGGTCCTTAGCAGCATTCCACCTGTGGAATACATGGCCAGCTCCAACACCTGTAGCCTCAGCTCAGGGATGACACCAGTGGAGAAGCAGAGTAGCGGGATCTTTTTTCCCCAGCCCCTTGGAGGTCTTGCCAGCAGCAGTGTGTTCCCCCAGTACTGCTGGCCAGGTGAATCAGATAACAGCAGCTGGTTTTACAGGAACTGAAGGAAAAAGGTTCAAACACTTCAGCTGGTTCATTACAGGATGCAGACAGGTAACAAAGTCTATTCCTATTATTCCCTCTAGCAAGAATCTCAGGAGTCTGTGTGAAGGTAAGAGTAGAAGTAGATCATCTAGTCTGTAAAATTAGGAAGCATCAGCTTTATGATGACCTATGCAAACTTCATTTTTACACTTTATAGAACACATCCAGACTTCATTAGATATTGAGATCACCATTTTCCTCAGAGAGACTCTTTTTCATAGAGTCTACATAAGTTCTCACTCTCTTTAAAAACATGTTTTTCTAAGCTTTACCTTTGTCATAAATCCTTTAAAGAGATTAGGTTTGTTCACTGGATTTCATTTTAATATAATATGTGTTTTCAAGGTTGTTTCTTTTTTGTGGTAGCATATCTGAAGCAGTGATGGTTTTTTTAATGTAAGAATTCATTATTTTCAAGAAAATAACCTCTAAACATATGGAATTTAGAAAGACTACATACTGCTAGACTATGTACTTGTATTTTTTAAGGTAAAAAACCCCAAACCATGTTTCAAAGCTCATTATGAATGGGAATTTAATGGATTATGCTACATAAATGCATTATTTTATCAGTGCATTCTGATAACGATTCACCAAATATTTATAGTTGATGTATAAGTGTGATGTATATGTATGATCTATACTTACTTTTCAGTGGAATAGATTGTCCAGAGAGGGTGTTGGAGTCTCCCTCACTGGAGATATCCAAAAGCTATCTGGACACAATCCTATAGAAGACCCTGCTTAAGTAGGGAGGTTGGACCAGATGACGTTCACTGGTCCCTTCCACCCTGACCCATTCTGTGATGTTGTAAGGAAGTCTTAAGAAATTATTCCTAAATTCAAGGCTTAGTTTTTGTTTGGAGTTTTTTAGCTGCTACCTGCTGTGGTAGAACACTGCATTAGCAATGGCTGTAATGAGTTCTCAGATCAGCCACTGCATGTAATCACCTAAAGACACAACAATAATAAAAACATATTTTCCAAATAGTTATTTGGCAGCAGCTGTGCTTGACTGTATTCCCAGTGGAAAAAGGGACTGGCTTGAATTTAACACTTTCAAATGGATGTAAATTAGTTTAATACAAACATAAACTTCACTCTGAAGTGAACACTAGTTATTAAAAATAAATAAATCTGGAACAAACGTGCTCCAGTAAAGAAGATTGACATGAGAGTAGCAGTTATATTAAGAGATATTAGATTAACATCCTCTAATTTTATAAATCAAGCAATTTGTCAGCTCATTATACATATATATATATGAGAAGTAATTTATCAGAAGATATCTTTTTTTAGCATCACAGAAATATGTTTTACAAACCTTTCCATGAGACTTAAGATGCAAAATTAACATGTGGAAAACAAACAGAATTAGATTTACCTAGCCTAAAAGAACCATCATCTAAAAAAGGATTGTGTGAAATTTTAATCTCTATACAAGCTGCCAGTAATCTTTTTTTGGAGAGACAGGATGTGGCACTAGTTCTGGATAATAATCCACTTCTTTCCTTCACCAGGCATGGTTGCCACTGACATGCAACCACTGGCATGTGTTTGTGTTTTGCATCTAATCAGCAGATTTGAATGTAATTATGTATTTTGCAGGTGAGGTGTTAATGTGGGTTATATGGCACATCAACTGTGCACTGCCACTTGAAATGGCCCACTGGAAAATCTTGAGACAAACAGCATTGAATCAGGCTCCCAGCCATGACCAGCTGCGCTATGTACCACTGGCATCGCCTCAGACGTGCAATTTTCAGAGTGAGCCCACTGCTAACTGGTTTTAAAATGTGTTTGTGGTGGTGACAAAAACTTTCCATCATCAATTCTTCTTAGACCTCTCTGCCTCTTAGCTGAAAAATTACAGCTGCCTGCAAGGGGAGGGATGCTCAGTTCTATTAATTTTCATTGGATGAAAAGGATCTTTTTTCCTTCAGGCTAAAGGTTTAACCTTTATGAGTTTCATGAGTAACAAAGGGCAGCCAGATTTTTATTACATGGGGTAGAGCTGTACATTTGTTCAAAATAATCAGCACTGGGCAATCTACTGCATATCGATCCAAAACAAACCTTATTACCCACGTAAGCTGTTTCCTTCTCAAGTCAGCATTTGGCATAGGAAAACAAACTTCTTTAACCATCAGTTTTCAAATGCTTACCATATATGTCACCAGAGTCTGATATAATGTTTGAGACTGATGACAGGGATACTATCTAGGGAAGCACATCAACAGATTTTTGTAGGATTTTTTTTTTCACCTTCAACAATACCACATGTGTATTTAGAAGCTACCTTTCTGAGTACACAAGCACTTCCACAGGTACCCTGTCTGGCTCAGCAGCCTAAAGAGGAAAGAGCCAGCAACACCTTTACAGTGTTATCTTTGCAGCTCTTATAAAAGTAAAGGCCACAGAGGCTTTTTAATTTATAGAACAGTGCTGGTAAATTCCTTCTGAATTGCTGTGGAGGGTTTGCCCCTCTCACAGGGTTGAAGAGTGGAAAACATATTATGAGAGTCTTTTTGGAAAGAATCACTTAAGCAAGCTTAAGATTGAAGGGAGCAGAGGGGAAAAGGAGAAGGACAAAAGACAGGGTTTAGTTTTGGAATCCTCTTTTAGTTACAGAAGCCCAAATAGTATAGAATCTGTCTTTTGACTTGTTACTTTGTTGAGGATGAGAAAACCTTCAGCTCAGGTATAGTTACACAGACATCATGAAATTATGATTGATGAGGCAGCAGTAGTTGGAAGATGAAGGAAGAACTCATGAGGTCATTAGTATCACTTGACAATGAGAATATTGCTATGCTGGAGGGACTGGTAAGAAATGCTCACAAGCTGAAGAGCAATTTCATGATAAACAGGACCTAGAATATGAGAACTGTATTTCTTATTTTCAATATCTGTCAGCCCTCTCAATACTTGAGAAGGACTCTGTCTGGTCTTAATTTGGAACTGTGGTTAAACACAAGGAATCATATCATAGTCGTGAGGTGACTCAGGGTGGAGATACAAGTGGATAAACGGGCAGTAAAGTGGAGCAGCATTGGTGAGTCAGCAATGGGGGGAACTGAGGCAAACTATGCCCACTCCCGTTGCAGTGTAAGCATAGTCTACATATACCCTCAATCTATTTCTATGTTCTTTTAACCTCTGGTTGTTGAAGAAGCCTTTCTTTCTCCATTTTTTTTAAATTTTTTTTTTGTTCACAACTAGCGTTTACCTAAAGGGTAAGAATACTTCTTAATATCTGACAGCCTTGAACTGTGGGGAATGCAGTATTACCCGTCAAGTCTCTAGCAGAATACAAAAGAAGCTAAGTTCTATTAATGCTTTGGTGGTACAACAGAAGTTGTGAAAGATGAGAAATCTGACTACTAACTGCCAGATATTGAAAAACTGCAAAGTAAGAATTACAATATCAAAGTTATGGTCTTCCCCGACCATCTGTAATCTTAAAAATCAGGATTAATAATAATAAAAGAAAAATCATTAATTTTACTTCTAGGAGACCAAATAGGCATTTGGAAGTAAACAGATCCTACTAATGAGTTAGTGAACTCAGTTAGTACGTAGGTTGTGATGTTGAAGGGATTACTGACCTCTGGGCATTTCAGATGTATCTTGTACAGAGTTAATGCACTAATATGTGTTTGTGTTGATAGAAATAGTGTGACTGGGTGAATGAGAGCCTTTGGAGTCTTGAAGTGAGAGCTGTCATCATACAAAAGAAGACAATTTATGTGTTGTTTTCATTGTTTGGTGTGTTACACTGTAGTGGGTGAAGTAGAGCTCAGAACCGAGTCTAGTCTAGTAGTTGTATTCTCAAGTGCAATTTTAAAACTGAATTAAACTATTTTTTTCTACATGGCATTCTTTAAAAAAATTAACAAAGTATGGAATGTGTGATTTAGTTTTGCTAAGCAGAAGTTAAATAGAAGACTCATTCTTCATCACTTATCTTTTAACTCTAACTTACTTACACTTAATAGACCAAATAACAATCAGTTGTATAGCAACGATGCTGGATTCTTCTTGTATTTATCTGCATAACATAAGATAGTTCCATATGAAATCTTAGTACTTTATCTGTCATTGCTGGTTTAGTATATATTACACTAACATTCCTCAGCCATTTCCTCTTGAAAGAATACAATACTTTATAGCTTCATATATCTCCTAAGGAAGATGAGAATAAAGTAGATGAGAGCTAGTCTAGTCTAGTTCTGTAGATTTTCAGAATGCCTTGCAAACACAGTTGTGAAAGAAAGCAGTCTTTTTTGTATAGTTTTAGCTAATATGATTTTTTGTGTTTTAGAAAGAGAAACAGTCTAATTTTGCTCTAGGTGTATTAGTTTCTAATTCTCAATGCCGTAATAGGGAGAGTTCAAAAGGATGCTGAGATTGAAACCAAAACACCGTTGAAAGCTCAAAAAACCCCAATACTTATTACCAAGAGGTGGTCAACAAAATGAAAACCTGAGAGAGAGGAAGGAGTAGGAAAATAAGCCCTCAGTACGCCTCCCCCAGTCACCCAGGTGTGGCTAATGAAGTTATCTTACCGCCCCAGAATGCCTAGTATTACCCATAGCAGAAGCTGCATTCTCGGAGAGTCAGCAGGCTCACAAGACAGCGGGCATCCCCGCAGAAGGCAGCATTGTCCTTTGCTGTGAAGCTTGCATTTTTCATCCTCCTCCTCCAGCATGAGCTATCTGCTTTTTATACAACTAATTGGTGACGTCTACCTGGGCAGGTGTGGCCAGCACTGCCCAGCTAGAGGCCTTCAGTCCCACCCTCTGTTGTGCAGGTGGTATCTCTTCTGCGCATGCGTGGGGACCTCGGAATTCCCCCCTGCACTTGCGCGCTAAACCTCAGGGTCTGGGGGCTCACTTCACCGTCCTGTTCTTCACTTTCCCCTTCAAACACCCTTGAAAGGTGATAAGCCAGTCATAAGCAATTAATTTCAGTTTATACAAGATGCTTGCTTCAAGGACGAAGTTCTAGTTTGTCAGTGCTTGTTTTCTCATAAATTGGCGGGAAAAGAACAAACTTTCACAAGTGGCTGAGCCAAACACAGACCAAAGTATCAACATCTAATTAAGCCCTGATACAAATGCAAAACTCCTTTTGTTATGATTTGGATTTCTATATTGTTTTGCATTAGTTTTGGTGGGTTTTCTTGCTGGCTCTGCAGTATTTCAAATGTAGATTCATCTATATATTTCATTAGTGATCTCTTCAGGTCAATGTGATCCAAATTATTTAACCAAAAGATGAAAGCAGCTTTTAGTAGTTATTCTTAAGAATCTTATTTTCTAAATTTCCATCTACTGGTGTTAAGAATTCCTTTTAACCGAAGAGTTATTTTGAAATATGTTTAAGGCCCTAGTCCTTCTCTTCTTCTGCCTTTCTTTGTCTTTTATTGCTAGGAATATAAATCTGTGGTATGTAACTTAATTCTTATGACAGTTTAGGAAATACACGCAAGAATAACAGAAAGCACCCAGTGCAAAGTCAATTGTGATGATAAAGGAGGAGCTCAGCCTCTGTGCTGTACTGATTCTTCTGCCACTTTCAGAATGACCCTTAGGAGAGTTAATAAGAACATATCCTTCATAGAGATCTGCTCTTTTGGGTTTTTTTAAGATCTGGGAGTTGTATTGGTGGTTTTTGTTGGGTTTGGAGGTTCTTTTGTTACTTTTGTGCCTTTTCAGTTGGTTCTGCTTTTTCAAGGAGAAAGATACACCTCAATGAGAAGTAATAGAGAGTGTAAGGCTTTTGAATACCTGGCTGTACAGTAACCAAAGATGTTTTACATAACTCAACTTCTACAAGCTCTTTTTGAAACTTAGCCTTCCTTTCACAATAACAATAGGAAGGTTTCTGTCTGATCTTGTGGCTAAAGGAGCTTATGCAAGACTGTGATGCATAAATGGGGCGTTTGTCTTGGAAATGAAGTGGGGACTTTAACTTGCGTTACTCAGAAACTGATATTACCATTTTGCACATGAGACTATTGTCCCTGTTCTAAAGGTTGTTAAAAGAGTGGATGGGTTATAGAAAATACTTATAAAAAAAAGGAAAAAGACTGGGTCAAGTGCCTTTTAAAAGATTTAAATCAGTCCATCTGTTTAACTGACTCAGAAACATTGAGAGATTACTTAGTAGTAGTATATAAATTAATATTTTGATGGTAAGGTGCTATTGAGTACCAAAGACTCTTTAAAGACTCTTTAACAGTAGGTGGAAAAGGGGTAATAAGAGAAGGACTAAAAGATTAAACTACACAACCTACAGTTAGAATTGATGAATGTTTTAAATGCAAAGGATATTCTTTATGATTGGAGGTGCCAGATCCTCTTTTATTTCAAGATGTTTTCAAGTCCTTCTGAGATGATGTTTGCTTTATATATGCACCTTTCTAGAAGGTTGATATGTATTTGGCACAGGCATTACTGGTTGAAGTCAATTATCTACAGAGTGTAGCCAGTCACTATTTCTTTCACTGTCCTGTTTGCCTTTAAATTTTGTGAACTTTAAACTCATTTAAGACTTATTATTTGTGGCTTTGTCTTATTTTTTGAAATATTTATAAATATATATATTCCATAATATATATTTATAGATAGTGTGTATATATATATATATAAAATTTCAGGCTATATTAGGAATGAAAATATCATAGCCTTTTTATTTCACATGCTTTTATGTTCTCTGATTTGACTGTTTTGAAAGCAAGATGCTGGGAAATACTTTCCTCTCCTTTGTCATACTGGCTGGTAGAAAGTAGGTGTTTGAAAAACTCACTCTACCCAGGACAGTGCTAATGCAAATGCAGATCTTTTAACCCAAGAGACTTGAGCAAGGCTACTGGAAGAAATGAGATAGCTTCTTTTCTGAAGTGAACCTGTCATCTTATGATTATGAGACTCTTTAATCTCTACAGGGCAGTATAGGAAAAAAAAACAGTTTTGCGTTCGGCTTTCAGAAAGCTTGGAAAGAGTGAACAGGCACCATCAGTCTTGGAGGACAGAGAAGCACCTGGGTGCAGCAGGAACAGGAAGGTGGGCAGATGGAGGAGCGTCATGGGCTCCTCACAGTTTGTCTGCTCAAATAACATCTGAAACTTTTGAAAAGAGGTGGGATTCTTTGGGGAGGAGAAAACTGGCATAGTGGAAAATCTGCTTCTGAAAGTAATATAATTACTGCTGTGCATCAGCTACACATTTGTATACTTGAATTGATTGGGAAGAGGTTTCTAATGAAAGAGAGACTATTTGATCCCAGTAGAGATGAGAAACAGTAAGACGATGTAGTTTGCAGTAGATAAGGGTAAAGTTTTCTTTTATCTCTCCACTCTGCCTGGCTGCGTGTTGCTCTCACATCGGTTTGTGTGTCTGCTAACCTAAGGACTGTTTCAGCAGGAAAAAGTATGACTTAACTGCATTATCTTGGTGGGAATGTGTTTGCAAGAGAGGGAGACTTCTGGCAAGAACATTTACTTCCCTAAAGCTGTATGGGAGTTATCCTTCCCTCATACAGAAAAATGCTTTACAGTATTACCATTGGAAATTATCCCCGGGAAGACATGCCATGTAACAGAAGCAGCACAATGAAATGGCTTCTCTGCTAAAATCATTTACAAATTTATAAACTTTAAGCTATAGTAAGAAGTCTTGTTTTGCAGCTTTTCTTAATATGATGCAGAATATCTTTAAAAAATATTCATGGAAAATGTGCTATGTCCTTTCTTTTGCTCTAATCCTCTGTATTACCTGTACAAAGAACAAGGATTTGCACGCCCCCCCTGCCTTTTTTTTTGCTTATCTATGCTGCAGTCCTACTGTCATTGTTTGATTCTGCTTAAATCCCTCTGTACCTAAAGGTACAGCCTTATCAATTGAAAAGCTAATGCTATATAAGAAGTGAAAAGAACACAGAAAGGTTTCCTAGCAACTACTGTGAATCCTTCTAAAGTAAGTCAGTTAAAACCATGTAGTACGTGCAATGGGTGTAAATTAGGGAGCTAAGCTGATCTACAGATTTACAGATGCCCACTATAAAGTACAATAAAACCTGTAATAGAAGGTGAATTGCTCAAGAAGAAAATCACATCAGAGTCTTGACAGCTTTATCATTATTTAAATGATCCAGCTTAAATTGTACTATGTAGTTAGTAAGACTGAGTGTCAGAGCTACAGCAAAGGTTTACAAAGCAGAGTTAATAGCACTGGGTAGTGTCGCTGCTGTGATTATGCCTTTTACTGCTCTTTCTAAAAAACAACCAGCAAACATAAACAAACAGACCCAACTCCGAGGGGCAGTTGCGGGGGAGCCGTTACAAGGTGCAATTATACAAACTCACGTCTGTGAAAGAGGGTCATTGTTGTTCTGTTCTGCTTTTGCACACCATGAATTAAATTGGACATTTTTAGGTTAGTAAAATCTGTTGAGTAAAGTGTGGGGAGGCTAACAATTCTTTGTCTCCAACACACTGCTCTCCTGCCCTCTTTCCTTTCTTCACTCAACACTTTTTTATTGTAGATTTTTTTTAAAGAGCTCATTGGGCTGGGATTATTTAGGGAATCAAGCTAAACCTCTCACTTTATAAAAACAATATCTTTATTTCTAGAGCATGCTCACTTGAGACTTGGCTTGGTTACACAAATTTTGAAAAGTTTTCACTAAAAAGAAGTTCGTGGCTCATACAATAGCTTTTTTATTATGTATTTAAGTCAAATGATGGGTTGATTTTTAAATCAGGTAGTGCAATACATTTTCTTTCAACTAAAATATTCTTAGTTTACACTTAATCTGAAATGACTAATAATAGGCATAAGAAACCTACAAAAACTAAGTCTAAAATGTTTTACACTACAGGTGAGGTTCCTTATTCCTATGTGATTTACAACACTGAATTAGTTCTTTAGAATCTTTAGAAACAGTAAATAATAGAGGAATACAGTGAAGTATATTTGTAAGCAAGGGTACAATCAAACCAACTCAGCTTTCCCTACTGTTCCCCAGTAAACAAATGTACCTTCTAGTAAGGAGAAAAAAATAGGATGGGCTTCAAGTGCTACGTATAGCCCCATCCTAACAAGACAAAGTCATGTCTGGAGAGTGCCATTTGGGAACAACATTTTGTGGTGGTGCTTTTCTTTTTGTTGCTTAAGTCATCACCCCTGAAATGAGACTCATATGTTAAAACAAGACCCAAATCGCCATCCCTCTACGGGAGTAACACGTGTATGCACGTGAATGCTCATGCTATAATAGGTTTAGCCTTTGATTTCTTCCATTTTGCAGATTTTGGTAAAGAAACCTGAAAAGTTCTAGAACATCACACACTCTGGTACTTACCCAATGCTTCTCCCCTCCTGGCATCTCTGATCTGAAAATCAGGTTGAAGCTGTAAACAGACTGACCTTTCTCACATTATTGTGTGATTTCTGCTTCTCCTTTTGACTTCTCACAGAGAGTAAAAAGACACAAATATTGGAAAGCAAAAAAAAACAACAACCAAACAAAAAAAACCCCAAAGCAGCACACCAAGCACCAAGTAAGTTCAGAGTTGTTTTGAAGTCTGGCAATAGTCTGAGCTGACCTTTACTTTTGAGGTGCCCATTCATCCATTTTGCAGTGTGGAGAGTGGACTGACTTTCATAACGCTTCCGGAGGGCAGGCATGAAAATTGTGAAGCAGCAGTTTTTTCCTTACCCTCTCTAACCTCACTCAGCAATCATTGCACTTTTAATAGTATTATGGCAGAAATATTAATTCATTTAGTAGATTGAAGTAGATTCAGCACCCCCAGGTCCTTCTCACCAGGCAGCTTTCACAGGTAAGTAGCAGTGGATGCTGCTTAGGGGCATCACTTGCTTTTGTCTGCATGACATCAGAAATAGTCTCATCAACTACCATCCTTCTACTCAGATTCTTCAGTACAGTACTGGAGAGGAGGCCTTCCAGTAATTTTTGGAATTTAATTTTTACCCTCTCTGTAACTGCCACTCTTAGAGGGTTGTGCTAAGCGTAGGGGAATAATTTGGACACCCAATGTAATAGTGCTTCCAGATGATATGTTCAGGAGTCTGTTTAATAATGGTATAATTAATTATTCTAGTCTTTCAAAGCATTTGAACCATTGTTATCCACCGCAGTGTCCTAAACCCAAGCCAAAGTCTGGATACTCACTCCTTATGTTTCTTGGTTGTATTCTCTTTGCACGTTTGCCCAAATCAAGGAATTACAATAAATAAATAACAATAAATTAATAGCAATAAATAACTGTGAAAATCATAGAGTGTAAAAATCTGTTTATTACTACCCAATATGGAAATTATTGGTAGGCCATGGGGGGTTTGGGTATATTATCAGGATCTGACTTTCTGGTAGCCTCTCTGATAGTCTGATACCAGCAGCAGCCTTGTAGTCGTAAGAGTAAATGAACTTGCTTTATCTTTACCTTCTGGCTTTTATGAAATGGGCTGAAGTAGCTGTAGGTATTTTCTGCTACTGCTTTCTCTGTGTGCATGATTTTATGTGCTCATACTGCATGATTTGCAAAGTTCATCTTTAAAGTGCAGTATCTGTAAATCTATAATTGACATGAGATGTTTATTTCAGTTTATCTAAAATTTCTATATGAGTGTGAATAAATATTGCTTATCTACTCTGCGGGTTGTATATGCACACATTTATATTTTTCTGTTTACCAAGTCATTTATTTAGCTTTAGCAATTGATATTTCTTAGAATAGTACGTATCAAGACTTTAATGAAATTACTTCCTGCAGTAAATGTTTTGAGTTTTGAGATGTCCTGAACAGTTTCTCAGAAACATCTCTAACTGTCTACTTCTGAAACCTATTTTCATCAAGATCTTGTGCTGATAATTATTACAGAATATTTTATTGATATTCGCGGGTAGAAAAACTCCAGAACTTAACAGATCATTAAACACAAAGCTACATATGTAATGAAACTGCACATCTGGACTTAAAACTATTTTCCTTATGTTTATGGGAATAAATTCTGACAGGTTACTTAAAATTCACTTCATCCAGTTTCCTCTTATATCAGTTTGGAGCATGATGTTCAGATATCATTCAGGACCAAGAAATCTGGAAAAAATCTTGCTTGCTTTGTCTTGAGAGTCATTAAGTCAGCACAGAAGCCCCTGCACAACACAGCAGTTCATTTGGAGTAATTCACGATCATGTGTGAAGCAATTCCCTATACATGAGATTTATAATCTGTTTAATCCTTTCTTCTCAATGCTCCTGTTCTTCATTTAGTGCCTTTTCATATGCATTTCTCTGATCTTAATCTTATTTCATCTTCTTATAGCCTGTGCATTGCAGGCTCTATTCAGTGTTCTTTGAAGCTGATAGGAGGACTTCCACTGACTCCATTGTATGGTAGATAAAAGCTGATTTGTTTTTCTGAGGAAAAAAGAAACCTAGTGCTATGCCCAGCTGTGGTGATAACAAATTTGTGCACTAGTCATCTTTCAGAATGTTCCTGTACTTTGTTTCCTGAAAAATGATGTGATATTACTACTATCAAGGATGCACAATAGCATGATTAAGGAAGAGTGAAGTTGATTCTTGTCATTACACATCAGATTGCACCTTACTTCTCGCCATGAGATATGTATTATCACCACTGGTGCTAATATAAAGAAAAAAAGGCTGTGTTTTGCTTTAAAATCCTCCCCCCTTTTTTCTTGTTTCAAATAGGAAAAAAGTCCACTCAGAATAAGAATATATATAACTGAGAAGGAGGGAAACATCAAATTTTACAGTATTATCTCACAAAACACTTACAGTCCTACTGCACAGTTAAAGCTATCAAAGGAAAAGACGTGGGATGTTCCTTACAGGTAAAATTCTATCTGTGCAAGGCTATGCATCACTGAAGTGCTACTTAAACCCTGAAATAAGTGGGCCTCAAGTTGTTTGTAGACCATCACACAACGATGAATTTCACTCTAAGAAATATCAAGTGGTATTTTTCAATCTAAATCAATGGTCTGAGAAGCACAGTAGAGTCAAAATACTGTTGGTTTATAAATCCACGTGTGTACAGGGTGTACATAAATAGAAATATAAACAAATATATGTGTATAGAGACAAACACAAAATATGAACAACAAAATGCATTTAGTATGGTTTTACTAAAATAAAAGTGTCATGTCAAGAGGGAGGTTTAGAGTTGCTTTTTCTTCTTTTCCTGGAAAATTTTGCAAATTATGCACTAAAAAGAACTGAGCACTTTGGAAATATGTGCAGTATTTTGTTTTACCAATTATAAAGCAGTAATAATGTTGCTTTTATTTAGTACTGTACCTAAGGATTACAATACAGTAATGTCATGCAACTATTCTGAAAGGACATAGTGATTTGGGAATGAAAAGACTAAAATTACAGGAAAATGGACCTCAAAATCACATGTCCTCTGAGAATTAAGTCCTTGGTGTGCAAAAAGCCAGAATATCAGATATAAGCCTATTATACTTGTTACCTGCCTTTCAGTTGGAAATTGTTGCAAGCCATAAAAAATAGTGTTGTTCACACTGCTCAAGTTTAATTCCATCAGATTCGTTGAAGCTTGAGTCTTTAATAAAGGACATTTTTTTCAAGAAAGTAAACTTATCTCTCCCCTTCAGGGTTTTCTCCCTCTTATCCTTTCCTAGTGAAACTCTGCTAAAGTACAAAACAGGACCACAACTGTCTGCTGTCATATGGCAGTTTAAGTTCCACCATGACATTGTTTTCCAGAGATGACTGATACAGATATTAAACAGGATGTCAGCTTTGAAGGATGCTCAGAAGGATGCAAGAGGGGCTCTTTAATACTGACTGAATTAATGCATTAACACTTTGACCTGACATTCCATAAATTCAAAAGGGCAACAGAAAACAAAACAAGCAAAACAAAAATCAACCAGACAACCGAAAACATCTACGTCTGACCTCAAAGATCAATAAATCAGAATTTCTAGTTCACTAGTTCTGGTGGAAAATTACCATTTCTCTTTAGGCTGAGAGAGGATATCCTCTGTGCTTTATGTTATATTTTTTTGTATTTTGACTCTGTAATTTCTACATCAATCCCTATAGACATAAACAACAAATGTGGAAATCTTCTATTCTGAGGTCTGAGTAAGAGAAAATTAGTAACTTCCGTACAAAGTTACTTGGGACTATAAAAAATGCAAATGGCCATTGATTTAAAGCCTGCACACTGATTTTGTTCTCTATCCTTGAGACTTGGCATTAAGAGTTTATGTAGAAAAATATCTGCATATCATTGCTCTTGTGTGCAAGAGGCAGTAGCAAAATTCCTCATATTTGTGGCTAAATTATGTTAGTGTGAACACACAGACACCTGGTGTATATTTAGGTTACTTCTCTGTACTGATGTACATTTAGGTTACTTCTCTGTACAGCTAAGAAAAGTGTTGGCAGTCTTAGCAACTTTTCCAGATGGTGTCAGTCTCCCCACAAAGAGTGTATTTTTCTCTGTTTCTTGTTTGATTTTTTGTTTGTTTTCATTAAGCTGGTTAAGAGCTCCTTAAAATCCCTAGAGTGTGCGTTCTCTTGCTGCTGCCACAGATTTTTCCTTGGGTTACCAACAGGTGGTACTTCCACACTGTATTATGTTCTCTGTTCTTTCAAACAAATAAACTGTGCAGCTCAGAAAAAAAAAAACAAGGTGTTCCTCTCTGTACACCGGAGAAATGTAATGGTATGGTAAGCATGGCAATTGCTTCTACCACCTGAGTTGAAGGATGAGCAGATCCAAAGGAACAAGGTGCTTTCACGTGTATCAGTTTCTTTGAAATCATCCTTAAAACAGGCCCAAATTATTATATCATCTTATTACTTAAATCAACACTTCCATATTACTTAAGTCTTCCATATTACTTAAATTAACACAGTTAACTTCCTATTTCTTATATTCATAGGCATTTTTCGCTATGATCCAGCTGACAAATGAAGTTCTTCGGTTGCATTAGTGGAAAAGATCTGGTTTTAGGGCCCTGTGTTCGCTTAGATAAGCTAGATTTAGCATATGGAATTTATTCAGATTTGATTCCTCCCTCAGAAGGTTTTTAGTCAGTTTTAAATTAATCAGGAAAGACCATTGACCTTCTTGCTACCAGATCACTGTCTGTTGCCTCCAGCCACTATCCCTTGGATGTGATGGTAGCAAACCAGGTTAGCGGCTTCTCCGTTCCTTGGCTAAGCTCTGCGTTGGGAGGCAGGACAACGTGAAAATCCCAGTGCGATTTTCAAGATATCATAAATTTTAAATCCCATTTGAAACTGTAACTTGCTAATCCTTCTTCAAACAATCCCATAACTAGGATCAATGGATTTGGGGACAATTGATCTGAATCTTGCCTTAAAGAGATGCTGTTACAGAAATGTTGCAGTCCAGTGAATACTGTATGTCCACGTCTTTTCTCCTTCTGCCAAACAGATATAATATTAAGACTAGCAAGAATTTTAAAGCTGCCTTCAAATTTTTCTGATTCTTTCTCTGGTATTAAGCTATAAGAGCAAAGATCTTCAAGTTCTTTGTTTGGTTTTTTTTGATGTTTTTCTTGTTTATTTTTTGTTTGGTTTGGGGGTTTTGGTGTTTTTTGTTTGTTTTGGCTTTGGGGTCTTTTTGTTGTTGTTTTTGTCATTTTGACTTGCATTAAGCATTTCATTTAGTGGTTTTCAGGTGTGGGAAAGGGACACTCCAGTTTCCTTAGAGGAGTTATGGAATGAGATTAATGGTTTTTTGCTGCTTTCACAAAAAATAAATCAGATGGTTAAAATTCTAACCATTATAAGTTCAGATAACAGGAAAGAAATTTAAAAAAAAAACCCAAGAAACATGTCTTTCAATTTTTGTCAACCAGAAGTGGCTGACAAAGAGGTGAATGGTTTTATACTAGCCCTTTGTACCATCAGACTGGCATAGAAAAATTACTTGTTAGAGTCAGAAAACCTGGATTGTAGTGAGGCTGAAATGTAATTTTAGATAATGTATTTTGAGGTGGTGCCATTAAGAAAAGGTTGATCAGTATGGAGTCAAAACTAAACAGGGATTTGAGGTGTCTCCTGTTCATCTTTCAGCAGGGTTGTTAACTCATATCAAGTTCTTCATTGGCACTCTGTTGGCCTAGATTTTCTTTCTTAATTTGCAAAAGAGTTTTATGACACACTTAATAAAGTTAATGCCAAGGAATAATCTTTAATTAATGACACATTTTTTTTCCTTTAAAATTAGAAGCACTTATCAAACAGTAACTCACTGTCATTATTGTAAAAATTAATATATTACACAGATATTGTCATTACAACAGAAATAATGGCCTGATCCAAAGTCCATTAAAATCAATGAGCCCAGAATTGTATTATTCAGATTTTAAAGATTTTCTCTGTAGCTTTTATGAATCTATGACCTTCTTGTTTCTTATTGTGCTGCCGTGTTCACATAGCTTGGCATTTTGTTTTCTCATTGCAGGGTTAAAGTATTAGTCCCTAACAAAGGACACAAAAAGGCTGACTGGAAAATTTCCAACACCTATTGTAATCTTTGTGATTTTTTTTTATATGGCAACAAAAGGCATAATCTATTTCCACCTCAAACCTTCTGAGTAGTCTGTAATCCATATTTAGTTCATTAATCAATCATTGGGAAAATCTGGTATTTGCTTGGCAATCAGGTGCACTGATTGCCTTTATCACAGAACGTCATTAGTCAGAGTCAAACCTCTCTCTTGAATATGATGGATAGTTTGCCCTCTTAATTTAAGGGAATATTGAAAATCACTTAAGAGAATATTTCTTCAAAAACTAATGCATTTTGGTCCCCATTTTTAGGCTCTCTTGTTGTCAACTATCTTTGTAATAGAAATGTTATTTTCCTAAGTAGCTGTACAAAGAATTTATTTAGTTGGCATAACCTTGTGCAGAACTAGATTTTTTGATGTTTCCACATAATTTTGTCTTTTTTTTTTTTTTTTATCTACCGCTAAGAGAACAGACAGGATGCTGTGTGCTTTGAGTGGCCAGTAGCAAATAAACAGTACAGCTTGAATAGTGAATTTTAAATACTCTAAGAAATGAACCAGAGAGATGATAATGAATATACTTGGAAAATCATTATCTTCTTATCAGTATTCTAAAAGCAGAAAATAAAGATTGAGTAAATTAGGGTAATATTTGTAGGCTAAATTATCCATTTTGTATTCTTTGTTCAGCTGCATTGTTTTCCTTTTTCTAATCAGGAAAATGGAGGGAAAAAAAGCTCTCTCATTGAGATCATGCAAGTTACAACTATACTGCAAATCTGTGTTATTTGCAGTGTAGTTAACTTTAAAAAACACAATATGAGTACAATATGCATTGAAAATGTTAACTAATACTTCCATAGGTGTGTAGGCTTAGGAAATACTCTATGTTGCTGCATCCACTCAAAATGTTCGAGTTTTTTAGTACAGTTGGGAAGGGAATAAACTGGCTTTATTTCCTAACACGAGGGAGTTTCAACTCACAAGTTGTTAATTTGACAAAATATGAAACTTTCCTTTTAATTTTAGCAGTAGGGGTTTACACATGTGAGTCTTAAAATTTTATAAAGCATGCTATTTTAAAAGTCCTTAAAAAAAAAAAGGTTAGGAATTTGAACCTTCAATTATCCTTTAACATACCACTCAGGCTGTAGGACTGCTGGCTGTGTCTCTAGTGCTTCAAACCTGTCTAGTCCCCGTGTTCACCACCACGTGCTTGAGGCACTGTAGCCTGTTAGGGCACACCTGGAAGTATTTGCCGTGTTCAGGGACAGAGTCTTAGCAGGGTCGCAGCCACGATAGTGAACAACAGATAGAAAAAGGTCGAGCTTCCTTTTCTGGATAAATAGAGACATGCAGGTGATTTGAGAGGTGAGATGAGTTTGGGCTCACACATGAAATACAGTATAGATCCAACCTCACAGACTGTCTGCAGAATGAGAGATCTCATCGAAGAAGCAAAATGAAAACTCTATCAAATTATATTAGACCCTGGCACCTGATAAAGTTAGGGCAGGTTAATTAAATGAGCAACTGCCCACAATGTCTCTGCTCTTTTGGGATTTTGCACTAACTATGACAGACATGAAGAAGTATCTCTTGTTTTATACTACAGCTGCATCTTAGGATCACATGAAATCCCTTCTGCCTAAACTAATCAGATTCAGAGTCAGTCTCCTGCATCCTGATGCTCTAATCTCCTTTCCTTTTGCATCATCTATCATGGGGTACCAATGAACCATGCTGACCTGTGAGAATAATGGAGAGAGAGGGGGGCATTTGTAGGTTAATATGTCAGCTGTGCTGGATAACAGATGCCTGTAATGATCTGGTGCATGATGTGATGTTATAGTCAGAAAGGTAACAACACTGTAGAGGTAAGTTACAGAGAGGCATCATAGATAAAGCACTGGGGGGAGAAAAAACAAACAAAAATACTTGTTAAATGTACAGGGGAAAGTCTTCAAAGATCAAGGGAAAGATGAGAAAACAACAAAAAGAATTTAAGATTCAAAAGACAAGGAGCTACATAAAAATAATTGTTTCATTCTGTAGCTTAGGGCAGAGCTATAGCTCTTTATTAGGCAATTATTTTCTGTCATTTTGAAGACTTTATCTCTTCCAACAACATAAAGATTCTACCTGAACTCTTTGCAGCCATGTTCCTTTCACCCCTGTAATAGCAGCATGCACCTACTCTGTAATTCCTCTACGTTCTTATCAAGTGATGGACTTTTTGTGTTATCACAGCAACCTGTCAATACCTGCATAGCAAAACTGATAATAAAGCTAACATTTTTAGTATAGTAACGTGTTTTACCTCACTGCTCTGTAGGCCAGATTCTGATAACCTTATTTAGAATGAACAGTATCTTTTTTGGAGTGGTAGATTGCAATAGAGGATAAAGTGCTATCAATACTTGTTCCTTAAGTTTTGAATTAAAGGGTCACACTTTATCAGTCAGTGAAATACCAGCAGCTTTGGGATGAGATGTGACAACAGTTTAACAGTACATACCACCTGCTACCTAACAGTTTAAAACAGAAAAAGAAGAACATTGTGGCCACTTGAAGAGGCAGAGGAAATTAAACTGCAAGCTGACTTGGTCAGCTCTGGTCTCTCTGGACACACCAGCAGTTACAGTGGTGTTACAGCCCCCATCTGGGGGTTGGATAGGTTAATTCAGCCCCAGGTCTTGGCCTCTTTCAACAGGGGTAATTGATTAGGTGAACCTTCAGTTACTGAAAGGGAGCAGTTCCCCTTCCCTTCTTGCAGGAGCAGCACTTTTGTTTTGTCTTCCCTCAGGTTTTTCCTTTTGTTCCCATTGAGAGGGCCAATGTATTTCTCTTTTCCTTTCCCTCTAGAGGAAAAGGACAAGATTCCTATCTACATGATCCCTTTACATGCAAGCAAAAGGTATTTTTATTATTTATTATTATCATTTTACTGATGTTATATTTTTATATCTCCTCTTCTTTATTTTTTTATTCCCTCTTTTCTCTACTCACAGACTTTCCAGTGAAATATGGTTTCATATTGGTTCATTATTAGAGTAGAAAAAGGTTACAAAATAAGTGAAATGAGGTCACATCTCTGGTTTTTACCTGCAAGTAAAATCTTTGATTCCCATAAAATACTTGCATATTTTATCTTTCTATGATTTATCAGAACTATTGAATGAGATTGTTTTGTTAAGGAAAAGCAAACAGACCACTACATCCTTCCAGTGTTTCTAACAGGGACTTTATTGTGAATTTTGCGATGAAAAACATCACAGTTACTGGGATTTTGATTATGACTAGGAAATATATCCTCTTTGGCATAACTAGCCACTGAAGGTGCTGTCTGCTAAGCTGCATCCCGAGTGCTGCATACTGCCTGAAGGATGAAGATTGACAGGGCAAGGGCAAGGAAATATTCTAAGTGCATAGATAGAGTCAAAGAGACTGTGAAAGCAAGATGAGGAAAAAGGTTAGTGATGGAGTAGGGCTTGAACAGTGAGGGGTAGAATTGGACTGTGGAGCTGCAAGATGGTTTAGGAGAGATGAAAGGCATCAGAGCAGAGGGAGGAAAGAAAAAGGAAAGAGAAATAATCAAGAAGCTGGGAGACAGAATGGTAAGACTGAAAGAGGACAGGAGAAGTGGGGATGGAAAAAAGGAAGTGAGAGATTAAGGAAAAGTTGAAAAAGAAAATCCTGAAGTACAACTGGCACTGTCAACCCAACCCCCAAACTGGAACTATAAAGGTTTGTCTTTTGGTTTTTATAAAGTTCTCTTGATTTACATCCTATTTCATGAGCTATTACTGCAGTATCAGGATACTGGCCTGGGAAGGAAATAGATAGGGGAACAGATCTCATAGAATACAAATGAATACAGCAGAGGGAAAGGAAACATGAGTTAAAATTCACAAAAAAAAAAAAGGTAAAGGGGATAAAATCAAGATAAACGTCCTGAAGACTGTTTTCCACTGACTGCACTGGGACAGTGGAAATAAAGAATCCCATTGGGCTAGAAGTTCACTGATGCATTTCAGGACGCTTCTGGGTAGGCTACTTGTGGTAATTAATTCTTACATACTCCAGTGTCAGTAGTAAACCATCAGAAGTCTGAGTTCCATTAACATTAGTTGGCAAGGCTTGGCTGGTAGCAATAAAGTATGATTAGAAGTCCTTAATTAGAATCCCTAAAATATTGTGCCTGAATATTCATTGATTATATTATAGTTTGAAATATTTGGTTTTAGGTAGTTTCCTTATCCGAGAGGTAAAATGTATTGACTATTAGAGAAATGCTATTTGCATAAATTATATCAAATATGTAAATCCAGTCAAACTTTTGAATGTAGAAAAAAGAAAACCACTGATATCTGGTTTTGTTATTTGGAAAATGGTATGTTAATGTCAATATGAAAAAGGGGGAGAAAGAGGTAAAAGCACTGTTCTTCCTTGAAGAAATGGTTAGTGTACAATTAATTTTCCCTACTGTTTTTTGTTATACCCTTTCTATGAATTATATTTGTTTACAATTGTTATGCAAAATATTACACTGGTAATAGAACTTTATCCTCCTTCTCCCTGTTTCTTATTCTCCTTTATGACTTGACAAATGCCAATTCCAGATGTATGTTTATCCTACCTAATACGGAGTGTACTTTTGAAGAACATGAATAAAAACTGAAAGTAGCAGTGTATATGTTACAGAAATGTGAGACTTCATTCACAAGTTGTCCCACAGACTGTGTTTTCTAGCAATTTATTATTTCTAATATATATTGTTTAGTATATTCATTATGTTCATAAAAGTAAGTGCCATTTACCTAGTGCATTAATGTAATTGGAGTAGCTGTAATTAGTTCAAATACCTGATGTAGCCTAGGACTGTACTGATCAGGCATTTGCTTAAATACATGACTCAGGGCTATTGAAGACTAAGTACAAAAGTACTAAGTACAAAAGTACAAAAAGATGTACTTAAGTACATCTTTGGACTAAGTACAAAAAGATGTACTTAAGATTAAAGACTGAAATATGTTTTAGGGCTAAATACATTCTTCAGTCAATGTACTAAGAATCTAATATTATTGTTTATATAGCTCTGCTTTGATCCAGGAATTGTTGAGGAAGAAGAGAACCACCCACCAAGCACACCTTGCACTGCCATCCTGTCACGTAAGAAAAGCAGCCTTTTGTCTTGCATGCAGCAAGCTCCAACTCCGTGACATCCAGAACAAGTGGTGGATCGATCTAGCTGAAAAAACTCAATTATGTGCAGATACAGGGGATCACAAAGGATTCTATGAGGCCTTGAAAACAGCATACGGGCCCACATACCAGGTCCAAAGCCCTCTACTCAGCGCTGATGGTCAAACGCTTCTAACAGATAAAACCTCCATTCTGAATCAATGGTCTGAACACTTTCAGACTCTCTTCAGTACCAACCGTGTAGTCCAAGACTTAGCCATTCAGTCCATCACAAAACAACTGGTGAAGTATGAATTGGATATTGCCCCCACTTTAGGAGAAACCCTTAAGGCCATACAGCAGGTAGAAATTGGCAAGGCAGCTGAGGTTGATGGAATTCCACCTGAAGTCTGGAAATATGGGGGCCTTGCACTCCATGCTAAATTTCACGAGTTTGTGGTGCGCTGTTGGGAACTGGGCGAACTATCATCAGACCTTCGAGATGCAGTCATCATCACTTTGTATAAGAAGAAAGGAATTAAATCAGATTGCTCAAACTACCGTGGTATTACTCTGCTCTCCATTGCTGGCAGAATCCTGGCAACAATACTTTTGAACAGACTAATACCCGCTATAGCAGAAGGAATTCTACCTGAAAGCCAATGTGATTTTAAAGCCAACAGGAGTACCAAGAGGAGCACCAACTCTATTCACAATCTTTTTCAGCATGATGCTCCAAAGGGCCACGGCAGACCTTGATGATCAGGACGGTATCTACATTTGATACTGTACTGATGGAAGCCTTTTCAACCTAAGGCTTAGTATGAAGGCCCATACTAAGACAGTAAACTCTAAGGCCCATACTAAGACATTGTCTGGGAGCTGCTTTATGCTGATGATGCCGCCCTTGTCGCCCACACAGAAGCAGCTCTGCAGCGTTTAACATCCTGCTTTGCAGATGCTGCTGAGCTCTTTGGTCTGGAAGTCAACTTAAAGAAGACAGAAGTTCTCTATCAACCCGCACCCCAGGATGTCTTCCATCATCCCCATATCACCATTGGCCAATCAGTGCTCAAAATAGCCCAGCAGTTTAATTACCTTGGTAGCCTCATCTCCTTGGATGGTAAGATTGACGGAGAGATAGACAACAGGTTAGCTAAGGCATATAGTGCTTTTGGAAAACTTCATAAAAGAGTTTGGTGAAATAAACACCTGAAGAAAAGTACAAAGATCAGTGTTTACAGAGCCATTGTGCTGTCTACTCTGTTATACGGATCTGAATCATGGGGCATCTACCGCCACCACCTGCGGCTCCTAGAGCGCTCCATCAACGCTGCCTCCGTACAATCCTAAACATCCACTGGTCAGATTATGTGACCAATACATCTGTTCTAGAACAAGCAGCAGTCCCAAGTATTGAGGCCATGTTGCTGTGAACACAGCTGTGTTGGGTAGGACACGTCTCCAGGATGAAGGACCACTGCCTCCCTAAGATCTTGTTTTATGGTGAATTTGCCACCGGCTGCCACATGAGAGGAGCCTCAAAGAGAAGATACAAGGACTCCCTGAAACAACATCTCAGCCTGGGCCATATTGATCACCATAACTGGTCTACTCTGGCCTCCAGTCGGGAGGTCTGGAGACACACCGTCTTTAACGCTGCTGATGCCTTTGAGAACGCACGCAGGATCACTCTTGAGGAGAAAAGACAATGCAGAAAGAATCGTGCCTTGCAGAATATACCACCTAAGGAGTCTTTCTGCTGTGCCTTTTGCAACGTACCTGTCTCGTATTGTCCTTTTTAGCCACCAGCGCACTTGTAACAAATGTGGGTGGAGCCCTCCCCAAATCTTCACGAAGCCTGGCCATGATGATATAGCTCTGCTTTTAGAGACTTGTAATACATGGGGGTTTTGCCACCGTAAATCTGACAACACTCTGTCAGAAGATCTTGTCCTGATTCTCTACATGTAAAATCCTAAAAATTCCACTGATCACAGACAGAGTTATGGTCATCTGTAGGTACAGTCACGTGATGCAATAATGAACAAATAATATGAATATCATAAAGATTTTGGGACAGAAAACAACTGGTGAGTAACAGTGAGAATGTCCACTCAGTTTGCAGGTTTGTTTGCAGTATAAACTATACCCAAAAAGGCTTTGCTGGATTTGTTTATTTCTGTACTTTTTTGACATTTGCACCACTATTATTGTGATGGAAATCTAAATCTCTAGTGACAAGTGTACAAAGGCACACAGATAGCACCTTTAATTGGCAGAATCAGAAAGGGGAAGTTCACAAGACTTGGCTAAAAGAGGATGAATGCATCTGGTGTCACTGAAAATCTCTCTGTACCTGTGCTCATAATCAGCCTGTGTGAAGTCTGTGTACCTCAGTGAGTGCTTTGAAAGCCCGCTGTGTCACTTCAATCACAGCTCCACCAGAAGTGATGTGCCATAAAACCTGTGTCAAATTCTGCCTATTTGAACTACCTGGAGCATCAGCATGGGTAAATAAAATAAGCCATCAAAGTGAGAAGCACAATTGTGTATTACAACAATTTTCCAGAGAAGGCAGAATACTGAAACAAACCAGCTTGATTTATATGTCAGTTCTTAAGTTCAGCATGTATCTAATACTTAGTCCTGAAAAGTGCTGAGAACCCACAACTCTATTGAATTGGTATTTGCTTCCAGCCTAAAGAAAATTAGAGAAGGCTGTTTCTGAGAGCTGAGGGAGCTGGCACTCAGACTAAGTGATAGGGATTGGCTTGGCAAGTAAATATCATCATCTTCCAGAATTGTTTCTGATCCAATTCTCATAATGACAGCTAAGCTTCCAAATCAAGTCAGAGTCAGCAATACGAACAAGTTGGAACTCTTCCTTTTCACACTCTTAAGTGCTTTTCTGCCCTCCTCTGTAGTCCGCTGATGGTCCTTATTTCTTCTTCCCTCTTCTGTGAGACCTTTGTCACCACTCCTCTCCCTCCCCATGACAGGCTGCCAGACCCCTGACAAGTCACAAGGTCTCTTTGCTCCACTCCCCCAGTTGCTGGCTAAGGAGTGATGCTTTCCAGCCCCCTGAGGCAGACCAGTGTGAGCCCCCAGTGCTCTTTGCAGAGGTGGACATAGTGCTTGAGCATCTCATGTGCTTTGGAACTGGGTTTTGATCTCAAAGCAGCTGGGGAAGCAGCCTGTGAACATGTGCAGCCCTCAGCACTCTCATAATACTTCCAGTGGCAGCAGAAGGTATTCAGGGATTAATTCTGTAGCAAACCTGCTGCTCCTGGCTTCAGCCTGAGGAACTGTGCTTTCCTGGCTTGTGCTACGGGGTCTTCCCTGCCAGTCCTTCCTCCCCAGACACTCTTGGAGCCTGCCTCTCTCTTTTAGATTCTTTTTGTGCCTGCCTCTCTCTTTTAGGTTTGCACTTACTCAGAAGGGCAAAGAGGAATTATCATCCACCGAGTTGCAAAGAAAAGAGAAAACACACCAGTTATTGGCATGTTTTCTCTATTTTAAGCAGTTGAATGTTTTTTGGAGGCTTGGTTTTGATTACTAGAAGTTGACAGGTGCCAACCCAAAGTGATGAGCAGTTCTATCAAGTCTTAAGAAATTCATGGGGTATTTTAGCAGACAGCCAGGCTCTTAGTTTGGCTGCTAAGTTTGTATCAAATATTGTCACTTGGAAAGCCCACAATAATAATATTTAGGGAAATATCTCTGTCCTGGATGCAACCATGTTTGGTAGTGATGGAAGTGGGACGGGCAGGGTGGTAAACCTAATGTGAAACAGGCACAATCATGAGGTTAATAGTTGGGCTGTAGCCTTTTAAATCCCATCTTCCAAAAAAAGTTCTGTATGGAGATGACATTTCTTTGTTCTGATGGAAGATTTTATTGGAAATATTTACTTGTTTAAAAATAGGGAGAAGCTTAGTAAAACACCCCTTAAATCATATTTTCTCAAAGAATTGCTTTCCTTGTTTCTTGTGTGAGGAACAGAGTATCACGTGTCTCAGTAAGGCCACCATATGTTCTCCCCTCATATAAAAGAGCTTTAACTCAAATATTCAGTTACGTCGATTTCAAATTCTGTCTAAAATAGTCTGCTTGCAATCTGTATTTCCTAACCATGGAAAAAAAATTCCTTTCCTTAAGTATCTCCCTGTGAAACTCAGAGTAGGATATGGCCTAGTGTCTTGCTAAGAAAAAACAAAAGCCATAAAAGTTTTAAATGAATAGGTGATAGATTCCACTTCCACATTTTTTATTAAATGTGTTCCTCTGGACTGAAGGGCAGAAGGAGTACATGGTATTCATGGAGTCACCTTAGCTTAGCAAGCAATAGAAGTACAAATACTTTTAGCTGTAATTATGAATTTTGCTGGCACATCACTAAATTAGCCAAGTGACAAAATTAGCTGGTTGTTTGGCTAAAGACCAAAAAGAATTAATCTGAGACACTGATGTTACTATCCCTGGGCAGTGCAAGCTTTTAACAAACCACAGAATCAGAAAGTGTAGAGCAGGAAAATGTAGCTTGCCACAAGCAGTTTGATAGGCGTAGATCACTTATAAACCATCCAGCAGATGGGTAAAAAGTGCAAACCATGAGGATGAATAAACAGACCTGATCTTGCTTCCACTAAAAAAAACAAACACAAATTTTGTGGACCCTAAACCAAAAAAGTTTGTAAGGAGTCAAAATAAGAATATGAGTCAAAAGGTCAATAGGTCAAAGACTTTGTGAAAAAGGAGGAGAGATCAGTTCTTTCATAAGGTAGTGTTAACTTTCCATCTAAATAGAAATGCATAGTTGTGTACAGCCTTCTGAATGTGTGCAAAACAAAGCAGATCATTCTGTGCACCTCATGTATATATCATTTGAAGACAGACTTATAAAGACTGATATGAATATCAAAACTTTAATCAGTATAGATCTAGATCTAAATCTAAATCTAAGTCCTACCTTAGATGATGCCTTCCACTGGTACATCAAATTTGTCATGCAAATATCCCTTAGGGCTTTAATTTTCAGAACTAAAAGAACATATAAGTCTGCAGTTTCCTTGAGGAGGCTTGGAAAGCTTATACATCAAACAAACATGCCATTGACAGCTTTCAACCCAACAATATTAGTACTACTGATCTGAATAGGATAACTGCATTAAACTACTGAACTGAGAAAATCAAGTAATGCAAAACTTAAAGTTAGTTGTATTTAGGAATTGAGAGAGAAATGGGATTAATGATAAAATGCTTTGTGCATAGCATCAGTAGGAGAGGGGATAGAATCGCAAAGGATAAAACAGCAGGATCTTTCTCTGACAGGAGATGGAAATACATGATAATTAGCACTAAATATTAATTTTATTTTTGTCCAGATATAAAACTAGAAAATCCACACCTCGAGTGCTGTGTCCAGTTCTGGGCCCCTCAGTTCAGGAAGGATATTGAGGTGCTGGAGCAGGTCCAGAGAAGAGCAACGAGGCTGGTGAAGGGACTGGAGCACAAGTGTTACGAGGAGAGGCTGAGGGAGCTGGGGTTGTTTAGCCTGGAGAAGAGGAGGCTCAGGGGAGACCTCATCACTCTCTACAACTCCCTGACAGGAGGTTGTAGCCAGGTGGGGGTTGGTCTCTTCTCCCAGGCAGCTCTCAGTAAGACAAGAGGGCATGGTCTTAAGCTGTGCTAGGGGAGGTTTAGGTTAGGTACTAGGAAGAAATTCTTTACAGAGAGAGTAATGAGGCATTGGAATGGGCTGCCCAGGGAAGTGGTGGATTCTCCGTCCCTGGAGGTTTTCTAAGATGAGACTGTATGTGGCACTTACTGCCATGGTCTAGTAACCAGGGCAGTGTTGGATCAAGAGTTGGATTTGATGATCTCAAAGGTCCCTTCCAACCCAGCTGATTCTATGATTTATCTTGCAGTGTTGCTTCTTTTCCTCTTGTTAACTGCTACCATCATGATCAGTCCTTTAGAAAGGTGACAGTAGAAACAGTGACTTCCACGGGATGCCATTGATAACAACATTCACATGGCTGCAGCCAGATTGAAGTCAAACTTGGAACTGCTGGTACACAGCCATACATGTGTGCATTCAGAAATGAAGAACAGTAGAAATCATAATAAGTAAATATGAATAATTTAACAACTGGGTTTTTTTTTCTGGAGAAAAAGAATAAAATGGATATTTAAACCTGCAGGAAAAAAGATAGTTATCTTTTCCTCTCAGCTGACTTTGAAGGTTTCTAGGACCAGACACCTCCTGATGCAATGTAGAGCTGTCTCGGAGCTGCTTACTCTAATCAGGCCCTCCTCTCCTAAGTTCAAGAGTGCTCCCTGTGCCAGTGGTTGGCCAGGAATAGGTGCCAAAAACTGCCAATGTGGCTTTCTGGCTGACAGATCTCAGCTGGTTCCTCAATCCAGCTTTGTAAATTGGCAGAACAATAAGGTTGACACCTGGCTAGTTAAAAAAAAAAAAAAAAAAAAGGCAGCAAAGTCAAAATTGATCCTTACTCCTTTCTGTGATGACTTGCACATGTGCTGACGCCCTCTGCCCGAGATTTTCGAGGGCTGTGGCGCATCCCTGTGCTGCTGCCTGGCCTCTGTGGGGCATCACTGCACCCCACGAAGTCCTTGCTCCCTGACTGCACCCACTGATGGTGCAGCGGCACCGAGGGGGATCAGTCAGACATGGCCAGGCTGCGCAGGGGCTGTGGAGAGGAACGTGGGTGGTGCAGTGTTTTAGCACAGAGCAGTCTGACAGCCGGCTGCGCGGTGCGCTGGGGATGCTCCTCAAATGCCTGGCAGGCGGGAGGGGGCCGGCGGGAAGCGGGAGAGGTGAAGTGGGTAACTCGCTCTCTGCGGGCGAGACGCGGCTCACCGCGGAGATGAGAGAACGCCACGCACCGCTCCTGCCGATTCTCCTCCCGGAGGGTGTTTTGGATGCGAACCGGCAGGGAGCTGCTTGCAGGCTGTGTACCTTGTTCTGCCTGTCTGTGTCGTCTTCCTCGTGTCACAGCGCCTCGAAGCGTGAGCCACCACCAGAGTGGTCTATGCCAGTACCCATGGGAAGGGCTCTGTGCTCGCTTCAGCCGCTTCGTTACCTTGCCAAAACAATTAGCAGTCAAAAAAAAAAAAATTGGGAATTTACAGAACCACAAAAAATGCTTGATAATTTGTATTACACACAGTGCTTGCATCGTGAGTCTGTTTTAAATGTCATAAAAAAATGTTTCCCATCAAAGAGTGGGAATGCATGTTACATTGTATTTTTTAAAAACAAAATATTGTTTTAGGAGCCAGGCTGGAGACTTGCGCTGAGAAGCACCAATGGCACAGTTTAAGAAGAGGCAAAAAGAAGTCTTTAACTCTATGTTAAACAAGCAAAAACATGAGTGTGCCTAATAAGTGAAAGATTTTGGTTATTGGTTTTGGCATTGTTTTTTTTTTTTAATATGAATTTTAAAAGTTCATTCAAATGTCTAACAGGATTTCAAGTTCTGGAAATACAGTTAACTGCAGAGCAGAGGATTAAAAAAGGGATACTTAACAGCAAAATACAAAGAGGACACAAAACCTGAAATAGCAGAGGAGCACTAGATGAAAAAGACATCCAGAGGAACTATTGATCTGCTTCCCACTTACCTTCAAAAGCTTATTAAAATTATTAAAATGAGAAGAATAAGCCTGAAATAGAGCTGTATTTCTAAAAACCTTGCAACCTTTCTAGGTGCTCTTAAAAGAACATTTAAAACATTTCTAATTATTTGAAAACTTTTAGATAATAACCCCAAAACAGCTAGTGACAAGTCTTTCTGCTTCATACAAATCTTAGTGCAAGATAGAGCTGCGGGGGCTGAGATGGGATCAACTAATCCAGGGGCATGGAGCTCCTCCCTTATGAGGAAAGGCTAAGAGAATGGACCTTGTTCAGCCTGGAAAAGAGAAGGCTTTAAGATGACCTAATTGCAGCCTTCCAGTACCTGAATGGGGCTTACTAGAAGGATGGGGAGGGGCTATTTACAAGAGCATGTAGTGACAGCAGAAGCGGGAATGGCTTCAAATTGAGAGTAGGTTTAGATTAGATATTAGGAAGAAATTCTTTACTGTGAGGCAGTTGAGGTACAGGAACAGGTTGCCCAGAGAAGCTGTGGATGCCTCATCCCTGGAATTGTTCAAGGTCAGGCTGGATGGGGCTCTGAGCAACTTGATCTAGAGGAAAGTGTCCCTGCCTATGGCAGGGTGGTTGGAACTAGATTTTTAAGGTCCTTTGCAACCCAGGCCATTCTGTGATTCTGTAATTACCTAAAGAGACAGACTACTGGAAGATGTTTGCCTAACTTACTTTTATAAATCTTCAATATCAGATGTTCCAAAATGTCCCAAGAATAAGTCCTCTGGAATCTACTCTAGCATCTTATCAGGGAGATGTTTCTGTAATGTCTAGCTTGGCTATTTTTGCAATTAAAACTCATTGTATTTGTTGCTTTCAGACAGCAGATTCTCTTCTGCATTATAGATAAGCACAACATTATATTACCATCATCCCTGAAACCTTCTGTAAATAGCTGCAGACTGCTATGATGTAGACCAAGCAAATAGAATTCTTTTTGCTGTTGCTGTTTCTTATGGTTTTTCAGTTTCAATAATTTTTGTTTGGTTCTGGATTCTTTTAAGAGTCCATTCTATATTATCCAAAAGGAAGATAAGAATGTCAAATAATTTTTTTACTTTTGAAATTAGCAACAGTAGTATTCTTAATCTGATCTTAGATTTTGCTTTGATAATTGAAAAGAAAAACACACTTTTAAAGCATTTAAAGGGTTAATGTGTAATCAAAATAACATATTTGATCAAGATCGGACAATTTTTTTTTACTAACCCCAGGAGTGGGATAGTAATCGTGTAGGACAACAGAATGTGCAATCTTTAAAAATTTTTGGCACCTTACTACCAGATTAATTATTTGAAAAACTTCAGTTTAAATATTTCATAGGGAAAAAAGCAAGATTAATAAAGAACAAACTATATTTCAAACAGTACAATTAGATAACCTTGTATGAAATTCCTCAAGACAGAGATGGCAAATACCAATCTTAGAAGAAAATAGTAATTACTAGTTCCTTGACTTCTCCCTATCTTACCATTATCCTAACTTTTCAGTATGTGAGCTTTACTTTCCAAAACACACAGATTCAGATAAATGTCATAGTACAATCAGTGAAATTCACAGTGGATTGGCTTTTGCAGTGTGCTCTTGAAAGATAGATGATCTGTCTGAAAAGAGATCTTTTTATTTAAGTAGATGACAAGAAATATTTGGCCTGATCTTAGACATAAAACAAAAGCATTTCATGCTGTCCTGAGTTAATCAACGTTCAGTGAGAACCAGGACTGCCACATGGAAATCTGCAGGCTGCCATTCCAGCATTAGAAAAATGATGCTCCTTCTCGGGATGAGTCATTTGACTTGCACTGCAGAAGTTATGTGTTTTCTTATCTTTCAGGAGAACATTCCCCTCATGTTTTCCATCTTGATTCATGATTCACTCATGATTGTTTGATGATCCTAAAAGAACAACGACCTTCTTCTTGAAAGCATGCAGGCAGTCCTGGAAGCGTCCGCAGGCGCATGACAGGCATACCAACTAGGTTAGAAACATAAACAGGAAATTCAATAGGGCTGGATTTTGTAACACAGGAGTCAAGGGGCAGCTTTGTCACTGACTTGCATAATCGAGCCCTAAGTGAGCTCAAGAGAGACAGAATGGATAAAAGGGAAACACTTCTTCATTTCACTACATGGTTCAGTGCTGGTTTTTGAAGTAAGACTCTCCTGTCCTTAATAAATTGGTAATAAATCTGTTTTCAAGACACAGCTTTGGCTAAAGAAGTTTATTATTAAAATCTTGGCCTGTGGAATAACACAGTGACTTCTTTCACCAAAATTTTCCTTGCTAATAATGAACTATATTAATTGGAAACAAGTACTTGTGGGAAGGAAAAAAAATGTCTTTTTAGCAAAGCACATGTCCTTAAAGGTAAACTGATTTGTGTAGAGACTGTAAGAAGAAAAGTAAATGTCATTGAATTTCTGAAACTGAAAATTAGATGGTGAATTCTCAATGTAAATTATTATGGAAACTTATCTCAGTTACCCATGATTTTCAACTGTATTTGGCAAAATGAAAGCTTATCTGGAGAAAGCTGTGATAATTGGCACATTACTTCATTCTACTACTATCATTGTAGTAATTCATTTCTCAAATCAGTTAAGAGCATCTGACTAAAACCAAAATTAGCAGAATTAGAAGCATTTCTTTATATCTTCATCAGAGCCTGGGATATGACACAGATGTTTTCAATATACCTCAGTATTTATTTGTAAACTTCATAATGAAATGTTTTGATTAAAGCAACTATTAAGCAGGTATAAGAATTTTGAAAAACTCTTGAATTCTGTAACAAACCAAAATGCTCATTTCTTATCATTTCCTGGTAAGATAAGCCATGGAGGCAAACTGACCCTCTTGAAATTGTCCCTTGTTTTGGTGGGAGTGAAGAGGAGAAGAACAGTTGGAGGTCCCTTCCCTGTCTGGGGATGGGCAGAGGACCAAAGTGCTCCTGGTGTAGGACTGATGCTCGGCCAGTTGGCAGACCCAGAGCACCCAGGGACCCTGCAGAAGTGGCTGAGACTCCATACATCCCTGGCACATCAGTCCTGCACTCACTGTGCCTGTGGGAGTGCAGTGCTGATGGAGTTTAGGAAAGAGAACTAAACTCACTTTTGTGTGAAAGAGCACCTTCTTCTGGAAATGACAATTCACTCCTTAGTTGAGCACATTTTTAATCTTGAATACAATATTTGGCATATCAGGGAGTCATGAAAAGATGTGGGAAGGTTTTAGCTGTGTGTTTCAGCTACTTAAATATGCAGTGAGAACCTGAGTTGTTTTCATTTGTGTTCAAAAATAATGTGGTACATTTTTTCCGGTCTACTTTAGATAAATTCAGTGGTCTTATTCATGTTAATAAAAGTCATGCAATATGAGCACAAGCCAACACTGAAATTATCCCATAGTGGTGTTTAAATTAGTAGAGAAAAATGTGTTCACTCCCAGTAATACCGGATTCTTTTTGCCCCTTTCTTTTTAATTTCTATTAATACAAATTATTTGAGCATTAGTATATTGGCCTTAATTAGCTTTCATCTTTCCCCTTTTGATTTAAATATTGCCAAGCTCCATTAAACTGGCTGTGTGAATGCCAGAAAATGGTCTACTACTGAATTCCAAGTGCGCGTCTTTGTCGCAGTGTAAATTGAAAGGTCACAACAAGTCATCTAATTGCTTGGTACATATTCTATTAATTGCACTTTTAATGTGTAAAGAACACTAAAATTAGCAGATAAAGGGTGCTATGTTCTGGTAAAACATCAAGCATGCCTGAATTATAGTCAGACTACACAAGAAAATGGTTCTAATATCTGTTCAAAACCTTTTTATATAGGTCCAGCTCCCTTTTATTTTAATTGACAATGACTTGCTCACCTCCAATGCTCCTGCCGTTGGCTCCTTTGCTTCTCAGAGCAGGGATACTTGGAAAATCCAAGGGTAGGAAACTGTCCTCCCCTTCTATTTGCAGGATGTGCTCTGTCCATGCAAGAATGTAGGAATTCTGTGGTACTTCTCAATATTTGTCTCTCTTAATTCCTTCAGAAGGTGTGTTTATACTGTATCATTTCTCTAAAGAAACATTGTCAAGATGAAAAATTGAAGGCCTAGGAGTTAGGAAAAAATTAAGATGGTGAGACTGCTTTAGCTTTATCTAGTTTCTGCAAAAATTGATGAATAACAGCTGCAGAATTGGTATTTGCCTAATCCTGCAAAGTGTTGGCTCCTCTGAGTGCTAAAATGCACCCTATATTCCTAGCTTGTCAGAGAATATATTTTTCCCCTTTTTAATTAATCAGAAAACTTACTGTCTTGAGCCAAAACCCCCACTTTTTCCACAATCATTATTACATCCTGATACATATGTGGGACTTACGCATCACTACTTCCAACAATATGTCATCTTTCAACCAGATATCATAAACCAAAGATCAGTGAAACAAAACTTGTCTTAAAGCAAGTCACTCAGCATCAGACTGGAGCATTCCTCACTTTTTAGGACGTATTCAGTACTCTGTCATAGCTGGTTCTGAGAAGTTGAACGATTTTTCTCCCTGTTTCAAATGATGGAGTTTAATCTTTGGAGACAAAGCAGCATATAGTGTCTTACATGCAGATGTTATGAAATGGCAGCTTTCAAAATGCTTTACATTTCCAGGAATTGTTATAACAAAAAAGCTGAGCAACCATTTTGGCTTTAGTAATTCTTATGGGTACAATCAGGAAAGTAAGATGGCAGGATAAACAGAAACAAAAGCACTCATTGCAATAATATTCTTTTACAAAAGAATTCCAATTTTTCTTCAGAAATCTTGGCACAGTTTTGAAATGTCAAATTTGCTTTTATTTGCTACAAGAAATTATGTGTTGACTAAATTAAGGCACTTTTTCCCTAAAAATTTTAACACAGAAATTTTGAAAACTGAGTTATTCAGCTCAACAGCCAAAAAACTGACAGTAGTTCAATTGCTCTGTTGTTACTGATGATGTAGGAGATATTTGTTAAACCCCAAACCTAATTCATTTACTTATTTGTTGCGTACAACTGAATGTGGAAAAGATGGAAAATATTAGAAATACAGTGGCAGCCTTGATATTACATAAGGACCAGGTTTTGTAAAAAGACTTCCACATTAAAAGCAGGGGAGGATACAGAAGATCCTTTCCACTGGAATTGTCATTCCATTCCCAATTCACTTTTGTGGAACTCATATGCAGGTACCAGAGAGGTCACAGACATGGAGCAGTTAAGTAACTGCATTTGGGTCTCCAAAATATTCCCAAGAAGTGCATTTCCTACCCCCTTGTGAAGATATTCTTGAAACAGAATGTCATCATCTCGTGCATAAATATTTGTGCTGGGAAGACTTTTCCGTAAATAAAACTTGGAACATAATCAGGCAATAAAAAATAGGTATGTTACTTTTATAGATAAGGAGTGTTTCCAGTGATCTGAATACCAAACAAAACAAACAAAAAAAAAGATTTTCAGAGTATAGCTGGATGTACTAATAATTTTAAGCAGGATGTGGCTTCCCAAAGTAACAAATTTTATATATTCCTGTGGTAGAACAAATTTTGGTTCTATCGTATGTTTTTAGAATTGCTGTCCAAAACTTTAGCTGATGTAATTCAATATATATTATTGAGTAGAGTATTGTCTACACTTACTTTACAAACTATCATCTGCACTGTGAAGTTATTTCCATTTTCACTTTTTTGAGAAGCGACTGCACCATGAGATGGATCCCAAAAGGCTTGACAGTATCACTTTTGAAACTATTTACATTCCTGACACTGCATAATAAAAATTTTATTCTGTTCTTTTGTGACTTTTTTTTATTGCTCGCTTTTGAAACATCATGTTTTATTATCCTTCAGTCCTGTTATCAATCTTGAGCAATAAGACGACTGTAATGACCAGTTTTAATAAGTCTATTACAGATTTCTATGTTGATTTGACATACCTAAGTGTAGTAAAATGGTTTATGAGGAATAAACAGCTGAGTAATATCACATGCATATCCTCGGAGATGAAGCGATTGTAGATGAGAAATAAATAATTGAAGAAGACACAGTCTGGTTATTTCAGTTTCTGAACTCCTAGGAAACGATGTGGGACTGTGTCACAGATTGAGTCATGCACTTTACTCATAACAGAGAGGCCGCAATACACTATTGATAGAAAAGAAGGAGTTAACAAAGTTCAGTGGTAAATGTGACAGTTGTTTGACAGGATTCCACGGTGAGGTACTCCTGGTTACTTGCTGCATGGAGGAGAGGGTCAAACAAAACTGTCCAGGAGACCTTCCTATTGAATCATGAAGCTCAGAAAGGACCTCTTTGCTTTCTAAAGTCCTTCTCAGAGAGGAGTCTGAGTGCAGCTGGATCCCAGACAGTCAGTGGTTTATGTCTAAAGGATTATGTATGCACCATCAATCCTTTGTATCACTTAGCTAAGATTTCAAAGCTTAGTGTGCTGTTAATCGCTTACAGAGAATCTATAGTGGCAAAGAATCTCTCAGCTTCAAAGACTGATCTTGGGAGATGTCCCTGCTCAAGGGGGAATCCTGGCATGCAGCCTGCTGCTGTGTAAGAGAGCTCAGTGGGCCCTGGACTGACCACTATTTATGGAGTAACGATTGACTTACAGTCATATTTGCATAACAGCAAGATGTCTGGGTCACCATTCCAGACAGGCCCTGTTGCCATCTGACCCACAAAGTCCAGAGTAAGCTGGATGTAGCCATCACAACCCCACTGGGGGTTTTGGCTTAAGCAAGGGGATACCCACAGTGTGTTAGACACTATAGGGTTCTATGCTTGAGATCTTTATGGTCTGATCACAGAATGGGTCAGATTGGAAGGGGCCACAGTGGGTCACCTGGTCCCACCTCCCTGCTCAAGCAGGGTCATCCCAGAGCACATGGCACAAGAGTGCATCCAGATGGTTCTTGAGTATCTCCAGAGAGGGAGACTCCACACCCTCTCCAGGCAATCTGTTCCAGTGCTTGGTCACCCACACAGTAAAGTTCTTCCTCATATTCAGGTGGAACGTTCTGTATCTCAGTTTCTCCACTTTGCCTCTTTTTCTATTGCTTGGCACCTCTGGGAAGAGCCTGGCTGCCACACACAGTCTTCCTATGTACACATGTAATAATATGGATGTAGGTGTGGTATTGGAGAGATTTTTTTTTGAAACTCTTAAAGGGCCATGGACTGCAAAGCAGGCTCAGGCATCTGCTTTTTGGCTCTGGTATCCATATGGCCATTCATGTGGCTTGACTGGTGTGAGAGGGTACCTGTGTATTCAGAAGTGTGCATGCCTACAGCATGTATAAATATATAGGAAAGGCAGGGATCTATTTCTATATCTGTTTATAGCCTTCTATATTTTCACGTTCTGTCTATATGGAGTTTTGCCACTAAGCTCTGGGAAAGTTGATACTTAATGCTGCCTCATGCCTCAGACAGGTACACTAGGTGTACTTGGAAGCCTAGCACAAAGGCTGGCTCTCCTGTGATGATATTCATCTGCTTAGTAATACAAGCCTAGGCTTCTCTGTGGACAAATGTTCCTCCAGTATGACTGATCAAATAGTGGCAAGCCAGCATTTAGGGGTGTGTCTGTACCTTGGGTTCCATTAGTCTGTGTTAACAGCTGGCAGCGTGAGCCAATATTGGCTGTTTTCTCCCTTTACTCACTCACATCCCCACTACTTGACTGTTTGGACATTGATATTCTTCTGAGGAATCCCTTTATTTTTCAAACAAAATTACGTGTGACGAAAAAAGCTTGTTATTCCCCATCTGAACATTTGGCATTTGGACTTGGGTTTGTACAGAAACAGTTACAGAATCAGAAAGAGGAAATGCTGTAATGTGACCAAACCTTAGCATGCCTAATCAAGTTAGTAGTGAGAAGCTTGGCTATTTCTGTGAAAGTGTTAGATATGTATTTATTAACCATCCTTAGTTCTCAGAAATCAGTATTTTTTTTCACATATTCAGAGACATCAAACTATCTCCCTATATGTACACTCATACAGTTCTGAGTGAATGTTTTCTGTCTCTCTAAATTGTGCCAAAATTAAAAGGGAAATTTAGAATTTGTTTTTTTCTTTTGCATGATAATTTATAAGGAAGTTAATTGTGTCAAAAGTGTGCTGTCTCTCATACAGGACTTAACTATATACAGTATTCTGAACAGAGGGGAACTCTCTTAGCCCTTGACTCCAGCCAGCCCAAAATTGTAAAATCATATTAAAAACATATAATCATATAGTATGATAATATAGTCATGCAGCTTTCACTTTTTTAAAAGCTAAATACATTAGCTGTGAAATATATATAATATTTTGTGTTTTCACTACTGCTGCGAGTAGTGAAATATGTGAGGACACCATATTTGTACTCTTGTCTTTAAATGCTTAAATTCTTTAATTAAAACCTTCATTTTCATTCAGTTACATAGAAGAAAGCGACCAAGTTTGGATCATGGGAAAAAATCGTAATTAGATATTATAAAAAAATGAACACCAAGACCCATAAAGCTACAAATAATCAAGGCCTGTAACCTACCAGCAAATAGACCTTTCACTTCTTTTATGATGTATTTACTCAGTTTCAGTAAACAAGAGACTTGAGATGTGGAGAAGTCAACTTCCCAAAACAGCAGGGTACCTGTATCTCTTATTAAGGGAAAGGGAAATCAGTCAAAGTGGTTATTTTAGCAGTTTGATGTGCAGTAGCTGGTGCATTAGAAACCCATGGAGCTTGCTTAATGAGGAGTAATTTAAGACTATAGTTAGTTCACTAAGTTGTTTTGGGGTAAAATGATGACTGCAAGAGACTTGGAAATTTGAGCGCACACTCACCTCTGTTCCTCATTTCTTCCTCTGTTCAGCTAGAGAAGATTTGTGCAGGCTCTGAAAGCCCTTCTGCCGCAAAAGCAATGCAAAATTTAGCTCAAACCAAAAGGATAATAAACGATTTGAAAGGTAAATAATGTTAATTAATAATAATTTACTGAAAAATTCTCAAATATTTTCAGTATATATTTTCCCATTTTATCTTTGACCTATCTGTAAGTATTTCAGATATCCTTTGGCATCCCATACTATTTGGCATCCCATACCATCTCCTTTGGCAACCAGACTGTGTCTACTTCAGGAACACTGAGTAAAACAAAATTATCATGAATCTTTCAGAGACAGAAAAAATAGTTTGCAATAATCATACACCGTACATGTCCTTTTTATAAGCTACTGTCAGAAATATTTATGCATTATGTACTTGTTCCAAGAAATTACAGTACTGTGTGTATTTCAGAGATAACATGCAGAGGAATCTCCCCAGTATGTTTTATTTATTTCGTATGTTGTCATATATTCTAATAATAGATAGAACTTGGGGATTATTTTTTTAATATTAATGTTATCCTATATATGGAAATACAAAAAAAAAAAAGTCTTAACTGGAATAAGCCAAACACTTTGACTACTGTATTGACATTTATGCTTGAGAAAGTTCAGGCCTGGAAGCTTTTGCAAAGCAAGTTAAAAGGCCAATCCCAGCCTCTGACCCAAAAGGGAACATTTCAGTTCAGGCTCAATCAATTGAAAATGCAGGGCAAAATATGCCTTTAGATGACAGAGTTTGAATTACAAGATACACAAATATTTTCCATCAAGTTGAGCTAATTCAGATTTGTATTTTGACTGTATATGTAGAATATCTATAATTTATTTATGACCTATTAAGGAGATTGTTTCCAGTGTGTAAGAAATCTTAATTAGGACCACTGTTTTTAAAAAGGAAACTCACAATTTCTTTTATATCCTGTCATCAAAGGCACTAAGGAGAAAGCTTCAGTTCTTGTTTTTGTGGGGCTTGGTCTGCTTTTCTCCTTGCTGTCTATTGAATGTCAAGAGGCCATACACATTTTATTGTACAGTCATGTCTTTGAAGTCACCAAAGAATTTCAGAATTCTTCTGAAGAGTTTATTTCTTGAAATACTTATTCCCCTCATGAAATCGTGATTCCTGAGGGGCTTGTGGTGCCAAACCATCTGAAAGGGCTGTTGTCTTAGCCTAAGCATAGGGCAAACAGCATTACATAATGTTTGGGAGTTTAACATATGCCACAGGCCTCATGAAGAGACAGGTGACATGAAGAGCAAGCCTTCCAAACTCATTCCCATTCACACTTTTGGCATACCATGTCCTGGCTGTTGCCCCTAATCGGGGCTCAAGGTGGAAGAATAGAAGGCAACAGACTCCTGGGGACACAGTGATATCTAGATCAGGATGAGTGTTAGTAGATATCACTGAAAAACAGGTAATAGGCAATTAGGTAAAAGACAAGGAAGATAATATTCAGAAGCACCAGCAGATAAAATTATGTTAATAGAATGAAGACAGTGGTCCATATACTGTACAGAGTGGCCCAAAGCCAGTAGCTCACTGCTGCAGGGTTACTTGGACATGTTTAATCAACTTAAGTATTTCCACAATACCCCAGTGTCCCCACAAGGTATCTCACATACCCTTGGGCAGAAAGGGGTAGCAGGAGTACAGTATGCTGTGAAATATATAAGCCTTTGCTGTTTTTCTAGTAATATCAATGATTACACCTTGGTTTATCCTGAGACCAGAATGGGCATCTAGGACTGAGTGATACCAAGGCAGGATTTGCATGCAGCTTTCCCTGTGTCAAGGTCCTTTCAGATTTTCAAATTTACAAGGTAACTTACTCTGTGTTTTCAACTGTATTTCCTGATCTTATTAAGAAATATAATAAACATGACAAACAGAGGCTCTATCATCTTTTAACCAGACTAATCTGTCATGTGAATCAACTTATTCACCATTCAAGTGAATAAGATTTCATGAGATTTCATAGCTTATAACACATGACTCTTGATATCATACAGCTATGAGCAAAGAGAAGAATTGGTTACCTAGCCAACAGTGAAAGTGCTAATCCTTCCTCTTCCATCATGGTGCAGCATCCCCTGTATCACACCGGGAAGCAGGAAAGCTTCCTCTTCAAAAGCTTCTTGGGTGAGATCATAGAATCATAGAATGGTTTGGGTTGAAAGGGACCTTTACAGGTCATCTAATCCAACCCTCTACAATGAGCAGGGGCATCTTCAGGTAGATGTTTTATACTCTCCAGCTTGGAGGCTTAGTCTATACCATTTTTGAAAGTTAGTGGATTCTGAGGAAACTGTCAGACAAAACATAGTGGCTGCTGGAGACAGCAGTTTGTAGGTGATTGTGGCTGAATGATGGCCCTTCAGCTCTTTCTGACCACCTGTCCTGCCTACCTGATACTCTCACTTTGAGCACCACTGTCAGTGGGCAGAGCAGCCCAGGCCTGGGGTGTGTATGCCGCCCAGAACTGCCTCTCTAATTCCCTGTGGTTTGGTCTCAGCTTTGGTTGGTGTGAAAACATAATATGATATAATTGAGGCCGATCAGTTTGTATATTGTGTGACAGAAGAAGGGATGTAGTAGCCTGGTTGTATTTGCTTGAGGCCTATTTTCTTCTGTCTTATTTGAACATTTCTGTGTCAAGAACATGGTATGACACTTGGGGATGATCCTGTGCAGGGCCAGGAACTGGGCATGATTCTTGTGGGACCCTTCCAACTGAGCATATTCTGTGATTCTGTCTTTGACTTCTAACAGAAATGCATATACAAAGTTTGTTTACTTGTAACCCATGACCTCGTTTGTACTAGTCCCTCATCATAAAGTTGCCTTTCTCAGGGACAGGAGTATTAATGAAGGTAAATATGCTGTCATATTCTCCCTGTATGGCTGTATAATTTATTCTTTTGTATTACAGAGAATCAGCAGGTTTTCCAACACTATAGATACCAGGGCAGTGCCCAAGCAACCAGTGTGGAAGGCTCTGTTCTTTCAGATAAATTAGTAAAAGTAATGGGGTGGATCCATCTTATTACTGGAAAATGTATTAAGGCAGATTAATGCTGTTAGGCTGAATAACACTATAAAGTTGGGAGATGTTGCCAGGTTCAGGCTAATGAATGCCAGTCCCAGAGAGGACTACAGGGTGCATCTTTCTTCAGTGAATACCAAGGGAAATGAAGGTACTGCTGAGACTGAAAGGCATCCTAATACAAGGACTGAAGTGTCTCCTGCACCTGAAAGGATCTTTATTTTTCTGAGGGAACTTTTTTGGATATCCTTTATTTCAAAAGCATGAAAATAAAATTGACTGAATTTACTGGTACTTTCTGGGAAATACAGGCCTGAAATTCTTCTTTTTAGTTATTGAGAGTGAAAACAAAAGAATTCTGGGTCAAAGCTCACTCCTTTCATAGTCTTTTATTTCTTCAGCATAGATTTGATTTCTGCATAAACTTGATATTATCTAAACTATTTTGCTTGAATGCTGTCATGTCATTCTCTATATGAGTCCTGCCAAAGGAATATTGACTGTTGACTGTTTTCCTCTAAGGCTTTAAGGTGTGTTTTTAGAAGTGCCTCTAGGGCTTTTTGTTTCTTCTTACACCTCAAAAGAAATCTTGCATGTGCATCCTTTCTTTCTTCCTCTTTACATTCATCAAAAATGAACAAAGGGTGATGTGGACAGTGAGTTACAGTCATACATAAACCATAGTCTGTCTCAAGCTATTGCTGTGAAAGCTGTGTTGAAGACACTGTTTATTGAAAGCCTACTGTGGAAGTCACCAGGGGTACAACAAAGTGCCAGCAATTCTTAGTTGTTTGGGATGTTCAGGTGCCACAGCTGCACACACATCCCGTGGGCTAATGGCAGAGATGTCCAGAAGGTTGATCACATAAGCGTATCCCTAACAGATCGCAGTGCTGCTGGTCCCTCTGTAAGGATTTGGAAGGTCTTTCTGCAATGGCAAATAAGTTCTACTAACTTCCCGGGCTTCCAGAAATACTAATCAGCAGTTCTAGTCTGCAGCACATTTATTACACCCTGACGTGCTGGAGACAGCCTGTTACAAATAGAACTGCCTCGTGAAAAATGCTGTTCCAGTGTTTTATAATAAAGTGCACCAATTAGATGCATTCATTAGGACAAACTGCTTGTCTTTTCTTATATTAGATCTTTTAAAAGGCCCAATGCATTTCATAGCTCATTCTGCTCTGTATTATTATTAATTGAACAGAGCACATTACAAAGTTTTAATCCAATAACTGTAAATACATAATGAATAATATTTCCTTGGAGGCTGCCAGGGTTGCAGCAGCCCTTTTTGCAGCTTTGCATACTCAGAGTAAGATATATTATGGTAAAGTTCCCTCTTCCCTGGCTGTAGGTTCCCCACAGGTATTGCAGGGACATCACCGGAGCAAGGAATTGTGCGTGTGTGGTAAAAGACAAATGTGTCATTCGTTAAAAGGCAAATTAGGAGCCAAGCCTAAACTGCAGCCTTTCAACTTTTTCTTGTTGAAAAGGGTCACATGCACCAGTTCTTCATGTTGTCTTGCAGATCCCTGGATGCCAAAAGGAAAACAATGTTTTAATTTTAGCAGCATGAGGATTTCTAACTGCAGCATATTATTTATAAAGGGGAAATGGCAAACACTAAATGAAGACAAAAGGAAACATTCTGTTCCTCTCTGGGGGAGCACAACATTATTATACAAGGTTGTGATTGGGCATAGTAAGATGAATTGAGCTGCTGTGCCTACTGACAAGAACATTACTTCTTAGATTGCTACTAATACATGAAGTAGCTGGCACTCCCTGCCTGTACTTAGGTAACGGATATGATCTCAGCAAAAGGAACCTGAACTTGATGATAATGATACAGGTTTTCATATAAAAGAAGACTCCAGGGCATGTTGAAATGATTCTTTTTTTTATTGTACATACTAATATTTTCATATGGAATAAGTATTTGCAGTAATTTATGCTTGGACAGTACTCAAGTGCTTAGGAGGGCTAATTAGCTTGAAGAGAAGCAGTGCATTAATAAAGACCTATGACCACTAATGAAGCCCTATAACTTCCAATTCCAAGCTGTTTTATGGTCAATCAGCATGAAAAATGGTCAGAGAGGGAGATGAGGTCTCTTTGTAGATATCCTTGTATCTGTTCACCTGCTGAAAGTTATAGCAACATGAGTTATTTTCAGAAATTCAGATTTTTGCTCTTATTTAGTGAGATCTGCTTATCTTGGATCTAGGGCTTTGGTACCTAAGAATATGTGGTACCATAATATTCATTTCCCAATACATGACCCCATTACAACTGAAAACACTTAGGAGAAATTTTAAAGAGGAATTTTGTACCTATAGTCATTTTGGCCTGAAAATATCCAGCCAGAAGGATCAGGTCATAGCGAACTGAAGAAGTAAAACATATACTGAAAAACAAGGAAAAGGAAAAGGAAAGAACATGTAAGCATAGGAGCTACTGAAAAGCTGCAAGCCTTGGGAATGTTTTTCACAAGAGATAGTAAATCTTAGATTTGTCATCCACTAGATATCCACAATATCATGAGATGCATGATGTTACTAAGCGCTACTAGGACTCTGTGGATATGTGGTTATTATCAGTTTCATTCTTTAATTCCCATTGCTTCATTACCTTTCTATTAACTGCACGATGATGAGTCTGCAGAAAGGCAGTAGGATATGTAACACACACCTGGAAACAAGGATGGGAGAGCTACAGTGCTACTGCTTCTTGACAGTTTTGAAAGCACAAATTACAGTGACGTGTGCTTTTACCTGGCAGAGTAAGATCAAATATCTACCCCATTTGATTGAAATGGTCCTAGCATTTACCTGTGCCAATCGGGAAAATTCATAAATCTCATTACTTTGAAGATTTCATTGCTGAGGGCATATTCCATAAAATTCTTTCTGTTGGTATAGCTAGGGTCAGTTAGTCCACATACTTGTTTTTGAAAAGAAGCAACTTGATGCTTCAAGATGAAATTTCGACACCTAAATCCTAATTGTAATCCTAATATCCAGCTCAACTACTGCCTAACTCTGGAGACACCTGACCTCCTTAGGTGCCTCCTTTTTAATCAGACGAATTCCCAGGTATTGACAGATTGACTTTTAAGCATACCTAATTAAAACTTTGAAGAAGACTGAGCAGATTTACAGCATGTGGCTACATCTTTTTAAAGATGCCTTATCCAAGACTGAGTTTCAGCACAAATGCAGTAATAGTAACTATTTTGATTTAAGGACATACGGCAGAACCAGAACATCAGCTCTGCTGTATGTGCTTCCACACATTTGTGCAATGATCTTAAAAAACGTAGCGACTAAAAACATACCCTCCAGCTTCAACTCAGTCCCTCTAGAAAACCAGAGCAGACCTCTTCCTTCAGCTATGTTTTATAAGACAACTATAGCATGTATTTTAAGAAAAGAAAACAAGTCCCTCCCTACTTCCAGTAGAGTTTTCCAGGAGCTTTCTCTCTCAGTAACATGGAATGGACATCTGGGTCTTAAGGAGACAGTACGAAATGATGGAACCTTTTCCAAGAGCATTTTCTGTTGGAAAGCAAACAATAAAAATACCAGTTGGAATGGCAGCAGGCCATTTAAAACAATCTCCAGACACTGCATTGATAACCTTGACACATAGAGAGGGTTTGGTATTATGCTGTATCAGCAGATATAAAAAAAATGAAGCATCTGGCATTATGGACCTCAGGCCTGGTCTTCAGGTCAAACCCACAGGTATTCTCATAATGGGAAAAAGAAATGAGTGTTTATGCTTGGGTGCTTAATAATTCAAGCTGGAATGTAGAAAACTCAGCTTTCAGCATCTGCTCCAATTTTAAATGAACAAAATGAAATTAAATGCTTGAATGAAAACTCTCCATTCGGGAAAGTAAGGACTAAATTCTGGCTGCCATATTTCAGGTAACAGTTTATTCCTAAGTTTAAAGTAATTCTTGATCTCCAAATTCATCTCTCAGCACAATTATAGGTCTGTAAAACTATTACATGTGCTTTATTTTCTTCACTAATACACAGTAAAATACGGTTTAAGATGCTTAAAAGCCTTTTAAATGGAAAAAGTATCTTACAGTGGACCCAAAGTCTGTTTTGAAATACAATATGGTTCACATATCATACAACATTAAAAGGATTATGCCATATCTCAGTTGTTTTTAATATTTATAAAGATTTTAAAACATTCTAAAGTCATGTTGTAATACTGAAAGTCATCAACAGACAGATTCAGGTATAGGTACTACCAAAAGAATCTGAACCTCTTAGATGGCAATTTCTTTTTTCCAAAAAATCCAAAGAATATTTTTTCGAATATGAAACATCTCATAAATGCTTTGAAGTCCTTTAATAAAAAGGGTTTATTAAAATCCAGGTGGCATTTATTTAACGGTATGAGATCGAATATTTGAGTTTCAAACTCAATGTAACATACTCTTCTCCCTCTGGCTTTTACAGTGAATTGAACCCTTAACTCCCTTCAGCAATTTTGGAAATCTCAATTTGTAGCAATTATGATGAGAAGCCATTACTTGACAGAAAGAAAGAAGAGTTAGTTAAGTTGAAGAAATGTATCTAGATTCCTTTTAAAATAATGAGCACACACAAATAAAAGGGGAATTCTTGCCAGAATTCTACAACTCCCTTTTTTAATTTGCATATTAAATTGTACATCTATCAGTTTCTGTTAATTCAGCAAAATAAGAACTTCTTCTGAAAGTAATTGTGTTATTAGTCTACCTTGGCAGTAATGATCCTAAGGTGAAGGTAGCAAGTAATCGTATTTCTAACTGTGTCTTCTTTTTAATAATTAGTTGTAAAATTACACTGTGCCTTCTCTGTTCATGGGAACTTTTCTCTCATCTGCACTGCAGCTGAGCCATATTTAAACTAAAAGGCAGATTTCTGCTAAAAAGGCAAATTTCTTTGGGCTAATTCTTGTTCGGCATGTCTGAAACCAATATTCGCACACCTTTTCCAGTTGTAAAATGCTTTAGCAATTTTCATTTTCATTAAACTTTTCCATATTACTCTGCTTTATGCAATATAAAATTAGAAATAATGCCCTTGTTTATGAAAGCTTTAACCAATTATGAGAACAAGGACACTGGAAAAGCAATAAGAAAACCTTGACCAAACAAGGAATAAGTGACCACTTCTTCCTCTACACCTATAGCTCTCACAAAAAAATGTAATTTAAAAAATCTAAAAAATATTGGTATAATACTGGTTGTAATGTACCTTTATAAAAGTTGTATCTTGCTTTTGCTTTTGGATTTTTTTTGGCATTTACCTAGGTCAAACTGTATTTATATATATTGAATGTTATTAATATTAAAATATTCCCTGTTATCTCCTGACTGCTTAGAAAAGAAAAAATGAGTCTGTTGGCCAACTCTATTGATTAAAAAATAACTTATCACAGGTGTAAATGTAAGGGAAATGTTGTCTAGCAAATCCTGGTAACATGGAACCTACTGGACTCTCAAAAAACCGCCGGCTGATGTTTATTTGCAGATATTGACCAAAGGCTAGAAAAAGCAGTCCTGTATCACAGATCTTTTATGTTTAAACAGAAATAAAGTGTTCCTTTTATACATTCATTTTTTGTCAGCTAGAAAGACACTCAACTCAAGTGTAAATGTAGAACCCAGAAAAGGAAAAAAAACTCGACAGAATAAATTGTGGAGGCTGCTCCGGTGAATCCAGTGAGACAGGGAAAATGAACTCCTTTTCATCCTGATGGCTTCTTCCTCGCCAAATACATTGTTGCATTTTAAGAGTCACTCCACACTATGAAAGAAAAACCTTGCTGTTATTATTTAGAATGCAAACTCATTATTTTAAAACAAATTAAAAACAAAGGTAGAGAGATTGCTGTCAACACTATAGTATTACTTGTGTCTTCCCACCTGTCATTACCATTATTTATTTATTCCGGGTCATGCAGGCAATAAGCACTAATTATTTGCTTTGTTTAGACAAGTCCCTCCATTTAGAACAATAGCAATTAGAGATTTTTAAAGAGTAAATTTAATTGTATAATTTATAACATTTCTACATTTAGGTCTAGAAATGTCATACTCCTAAGTTGCATTTTTTACCTAACATGTATTTTATTTACTACATATCAGGCTGACATAATTTCTTTTTAAACCAAATACTGATTAAACCCCTCTTCTGCACTACAGAATTGTCTTTCACATTTTAAATGTTTACAAATACTGAGTTCAGGGAATAATTACCATTTAATATCTTTGAAATGGTGTGGAGGCTGGAAATATTTAATGTGTGCATGCAAAAGCTGTCCAATGTCAAACAGAAAGCAACGTAATTAAGTTTTCTATGCTCATAGTCTTGATTTTTTTCTTTTCCTGAAGAATCTGAAACCATATACTCTGCTTTTACTATCCTGGGGAATATTAACCTTAAGGGCTGTGCTGAAAGTTGAGGAGAACAGGGAAATGGACAGATCAAAAGAGCTGACAAAAAGAAAATGGAGGATCACTTGTAAAAACAAAAACAACATTAACGAGAGAATTCAAACTGTTCTTCAGTGAGCAGAATGGTAGAGGGAAGGTTTGTCATCTAAGCAGTCCAATGTGGGCAGCAATGATAAGCAGTACCATGTGTTACTAGGAGTATTTACATGAGCTTGACTAGCTACAAGAATTATTTAATATGATCAGTCATTTTTTTCTCCACAACACCCATAAGTTAAGAATTTGCAGATGTTATCCTGGCACTGCCAGGAACAGATTCACAGTGACCTCAATATGTC